>NC_088411.1:3277732-3577732 GCF_034236695.1 Oncorhynchus nerka
AATTACTTCGTTCAGTTACGTATTGGCTTCTCCTCTCCCGTCTTCTCTCTGGCTCTCCCATGTCTCTCCATCTTCTCTCTCCTCTCCTGTCTCCTCTCCTGACTCTCCGACTCTCATGTCTCCGAGCTCTCTCATGTCTCTCCCGACTCTCTCTGTGTCTCTCGACTTCTCTCATGTCTCTCCCGACTTCTCTCATGTCTCTCCCGACTCTCTCATGTCTCCCACGACTTCTCTCATGTCTCTCCCGACTTCTCTCCTCTCTCTCCCGTCTTCTCTCTGTCTCCTCATATCTCTCCTCTCCAGTCTTCTCTCTGACTCTCTCCTTGTCTCTCCTCTCCCATGTCTCTCCTCTCCGTCTTCTCCTCTGACTCTCTCATGTCTCCCATCTTCTCTCTCAGTCTTCTCTCTATTCCTCTCATGTCTCTCCGTCTTCTCCCGTCTTCTCTCCTGACTCTCATGTCTCTCCCGTCTCTTCTCTCACTCCGTCTTCTCTCCCTGACTCTCTCATGTCTCTCCGTCTTCTCTCCTCTCCCGTCTTCTCTCCCGACTCTCCATGTCTCTCATTCTCTTCTCTCCTCTCCCGTCTCCTTGTCTCTCCCGTCTTCTCTCCTCTCGTCTTTCTCCCGACTCTCATGTCTCTCCCGTCTTCTCTCCTCTCCCGTCTTCTCTCTCGACTCTCTCATTTCTCTCCACGTCTTCTCTCTCCCGACTCTCCATCTCTCCGTCTTCTCTCTCCTCTCCCGTCTTCTCTCCCGACTCTCCCATGTCTCGTCTTCTCTCCTCTCAAGTCTCACTCTCCACCAATTCTCCCGACTCTCTCATGTCTCTCCCGACTCTCTCATGTCTCTCCCGACTCTCTCATGTCTCTCCCGACTTCTCTCATTGTCTCCTCTGACTTCTCTCATGTCTCTTGACTTCTCTCATATCTCTCCCGACTTCTCCATGTCTCTCCCATTCTCTCCCTCTCTCCAGTCTTCTCTCCACAGCTCTCCCCTCTCTCTCCTCTCCCAGCTTCTCTCCTGACTCTCTCGACTCTCTCCTCTCTCCTCGCTAGTCTTCTCTCCTGGCTCTCATGTCTCTCCTCTCCCGTCTTCTCTCCGTCTCTCTCATGTCTCTCGACTCTCTCCTTGTCTCTCTCATGTCTCTCGGCCTCTCTCATTTCTCTCTCTGAAACCTCTCTCCTGTCTCTCATGTCTCTCTCATGTCTCTCTCTCATGTATCTCTCCCGTCTTCTCTCTCTCCAGTCTTCTCTCACGGCTCTCACTTGTCCTCTCCGTCTTCTCTCCTCTCAACTCTCCCGTCTTCTCTCCTGACTCTCTCCTTGTCCCAGTCTTCTCTCCTCTCAGTCTTCTCTCTGACTCTCATATCTCTCAATCTTCTCTCCTCTCCCGTCTTCTCTCTAGCTCATGTCTCTCCTGTCTTCTCTCCTCTCCGTCTTCTCTCCCACAGCTCTCATGTCTCTCTGTGCCCTCTCCTCTCCCGTCTTCTCTCCTGGCTCTCCCCTTGTCTCTCCCATCTTCTCTCCTCTCCTGTCTCCTCTCTCCTGACTCTCGACTCTCATGTCTCTCCCGACTCTCTCCTTGCCTCTCTGACTCTCTCATGTCTCTCCGACTCTCTCTCATGTCTCTCGACTATCTGTGTCTCTTAGACTTCTCTCCTCCATGTCTCTCGACTCTCTCATGTCTCCGACTTCTCTCTGTGTCTCTCGACTTCTCCTCTCTCTCGTCTTCTCTCCTCTCCCGTCTTCTCTGACTCTCCATGTCTCTCCATCTTCTCTCCTCTCTGTCTCTCCTCTCCCTGGCTCTCTCCGACTCTCATGTCTCTCCTGACTCTCTCATGTCTCTCGACTCTCTCATGTCTCTCGACTTCTCTCATGTCTCTCGACTTCTCTATCTCTCCAGCTTCTCTCATATCTCGACTCTCTCTCATGTCTCCGGCTTCTCTCATGTCTCTCCGACTTCTCTCCTCTCTCTCCCGTCTTCTCTCCTGACTCTCTCCTTATCTCTCCTCTCCAGTCTTCTCTCCTGGCTCTCATGCCTCTCCTCTCTCCACATGTCTCTCCTCTCCGTCCTTCTCCTCACCAGCTCTCTCATGTCTCCCCGTCTCCTCTCCTCTCAGTCTTCTCTCCCTGACTCTCTCCCATGTCTCTCCCGTCACCTCCCGTCTTCTCTCCCGACTCCTCATGTCTCTCCACGTCTTCTCTCCGCTCCGTCTTCTCCTCCACGAGCTCTCTCATGTCTCTCCCGTCTTCTCTCCTCTCCCGTCTTCTCTCCGACTCTCATGTCTCCGTCTTCTCTCCCTCTCCCGTCTTCTCTCCCGATCTCTCATTTCTCTCCGTCTTCTCTCCGCGCTCTCCATGTCTCTTCCGTCTTCCTCTGCCTCTCTCCCGTCTTCTCTCCTGACTCTCCCATGTCTCTCCCGTCTTCTCTCCTCTCCCGTCTCCTCTCCTGATTCTCCCGACTCTCTCTCATGTCTCCTCCGGCTCTCTCATGTCTCTCCCGACTTCTCTCATGTCTCTCCCGACTTCTCTCATGTCTCTCCCGACTTCTCTCATGTCTCTCCCGACTTCTCTCATGTCTCTCCCGACTTCTCTCCTCTCTCAGTCTTCTCTCCTGGCTCTCATGTCTCTCCTCTCCCGACTTCTCTCCTGTCTCTCCCGACTTCTCTCCTCTCCCAGTCTTCCTCCTCCTGACTCCTCCCATGTCTCTCCTCTGCATCTTTCTCTCCTCGTCTCCTCTCCTGTCTCTCCGGACTTCTCTCATGTCTCTCCCGACTTCTCTCTCACGTCTTCTCTCCGACTCTCATGTCTCTCCCGTCCTTCTCTCCTCTCCCGTCTTCTCTCCACGACTCTATGTCTCTCCCGTCTTCTCTCCTCTCCCGTCTTCTCTAGGACTTCTCTTCTCTCATGTCTTCTCTCCTCTCCGTCTCTCTCTCCCGACTCTCCATTTCTCTCCCGTCTTCTCTCTCTCTCCGTCTTCTCTCCCGACTCTCATGTCTCTCCGTCTTCTCTCCTCTCCCGTCTTCTCCTGACTCTCTATGTTCTGTTTTTCTTTCCTTCTCTCCAGTCTTCTTCTCTCTCTGACTCTTTCAATCTTCCTCTCCCCTGCTTTCTCCTTCTATGGGTTTTCCTTTCTTCCCTGACTCTCATATGTTCCTCCTGCTCTTCTCCGTCTCTGCCTTTCTCCTGGACTCTTCTCATGTTCCTCCTCTGGCTTTCTTCTCTTCTGCTCTTCTCTCCTGACTCTTCTCATGTTCCGGCTTCTCTCCTTCTCCCGTTTTCTCCCGACTTCTCTACCTCTCCCCGTCTTCTCTCCGACTCTCCATGTCTCTCATCTTCTCTCTCTCTCCGTCTCCTCTCCTGTTGTCTTCTTCCTCCCGACTCTCCCATGTCTCTCCCGACTCTCTCATGTCCTCTCCCGACTTCTCTCATGTCTCTCCCGACTTCTCTCATGTCTCCCGACTTCTCTCATGTCTCTCCCGACTTCTCTCATGTCTCTCCCGACTTCTCTCCTCTCCCCATCTTCTCTCCCGACTCTCATGTCTCTCCGTCTCCCCTCTCTCTCCTCCCGACTCTCATGTCTCTCCCGTCTTCTAGCTCCTCTCTGCTCTCCCCGCGCTCATGTCTCTCCGTCTTTCTCTCCTCTCCCGTCTTCTCCTCCCGACTCTCCCATGTCTCTCCCAAATCTTCTCTCCACTCCGTCTTCCTCCTCTCCCTTCTCCCACTGTCTCTCCTCCGTCTCTCTCATGTCTCTCCCGACTCTCTCATGTCTCTCGACTCTCTCATGTCTCTCCCGACTTCTCTCATGTCTCTCCCGACTTCTCTCTCATGTCTCTCCCGACTTCTCTCCATGTCTCTCCCGACTTCTCTCCATGTCTCTCCGACTTCTCTCCTCTCTCCAGTCTTCCTCTCCTGACTCTCATGTCTCTCCTCTCCCGACTTCTCTCTGACTCTCTCCCGACCTCTCTCCTCTCTCCAGTCTTCTCTCTGACTCTCTCATGTCTCTCCTCTCCCGTCTTCTCTCACGACTCCTCTATGTCTCTCCCGACTCTCTCATGTCTCTCCCGACTCTCTCATTTCTCTCCCGACTTCTCTCCTGTCTCTCCATGTCTCTCTCATGTCTCTCTCATGTCTCTCCGTCTTCTCTCCTCTCCAGTCTTCTCTCCTAGCTCTCATGTCTCTCCCCGTCTTCTCTCCTCTCCCGACTTCTCCCCGTCTTCTCTCTGACTCTCTCATGTCCCCCCAGTCTTCTCTCCTCTCCAGTCTTCTCTCCCGACTCTCATGTCTCTCCCGTCTTCTCTCCTCTCCGTCTTCTCCGTCTTCTCTCCTGACTCTATGTCTCTCTCTCCTGTCTTCTGTCCTCTCTCGTCTTCTCTCCTGACTCTCCATGTCTCTCCCGTCTTCTCTCCTCTCCCGTCTTCTCTCCCATGTCTCTCCGTCTTCTCTCCCATGTCTCTCCCGTCTTCTCTCCCGACTCTCCCATGTCTCTCCCGTCTTCTCTCATCTCTCCTCCCGACTCTCATGTCTCTCCCGTCTTCTCTCCTCTCCCGATCTTCTCTCTGACTCTCTATGTCTCTCCCGTCTTCTTTCCCTCTCCGTCTCCTCTCCTGACTCTCATGTCTCTCCCCGTCTTCTCTCCTCTCCCGTCTTCTCTCCTGACTCTCTCATGTCTCTCCTCTCCCGTCTTCTCTCCCGACTCTCTCATGTTCTCTCCCGTCTTCTCTCCTCTCCGTCTTCTCTCCTGACTCTCCCATGTCTCTCCCGTCTTCTCTCCTCTCCGTCTTCTCTCCTGACTCTCCCATGTCTCTCCCATCTTCTCTCCTCTCCCGTCTCCTCTCCTGACTCTCCACGCTCTCATGTCTCTCCCGACTCTCATGTCTCCCCGACTCTCTCATGTCTCTCCCGACTCTCTCATGTCTCTCCCGACTTCTCTCATGTCTCTCCCGACTTCTCTCATGTCTCTCCCGACTTCTCTCATGTCTCCTCCCGACTTCTCTCATGTCTCTCCGACTTCTCCTCCTCTCTCAGTCTTCTCTCCTGACTCTCATGTCTCTCCTCTCCCGACTTCTCTCCTGACTCTCCCGACTTCTCTCCCTCTCTCCAGTCTTCTCTCCTGACTCTCATTGTCTCTCCTCTCCCGTCTTCTCTCCGACTCTCTCATGTCTCTCCGACTCTCTCATGTCTCTCTCATATCTCCCGACTCTCTCATTTCTCTCCCGACTTCTCTCCTGTCTCTCATGTCTCTCTCATGTCTCTCTCCATGTCTCTCCAGTCTTCTCTCCTCTCCAGTCTTCTCTCCTGACTCTCATGTCTCCCACGTCTTCTCTCCTCTCCCGACTTCTCCCCGTCTTCTCTCCTGACTCTCCCTTGTCTCTCACTGTCTTCTGTCCTCTCCCGTCTTCCTCTCCTGACTCTCATGTCTCTCCCGTCTTCTCCTCCTCTCCCGTCTTACTCCACGTCTTCTCTCCGGCTCATGTCTCTCGTCATCGCTCCTCTCCGTCTTCTCTCCCCTCCATCTCACGTCTTCTCTCCCATGTCTCTCCCGTCTTCTCTACGACGTCTCCCAGTGTCTCTCTCCACGTCATCTCACATCTCTCTCAAAGCTCTCTTGTCTCTCCCGACTCTACATGTCTCGCCCGTCTTCTCTCCTCGCCGTCTAAATCTCTCCTGGCGTCTCATGTCTCTCCCGTCTACTATATACACAGATTAATATGTGCACGACAAGCGTGTATGGGTGTTTATATAAAGTATAAATATACGACATGCGTATATAACGTGTTATATATATAAAGGTGTTTATATGGAAACAGACATATGGGCGTTTCCTCATGTAAAGTGTTAGTATACGAAACTATAGCGTGTATACAAGGTGCTATATATGTAAGAGTGTATTGTGTACGACAACAAAGCGTATGTAAGTGTATGTAACAAAGTGTTTCGCATGTGAAATATGAATGACCTTAATAGACAAGCGTTTGTATATATAGATACCTCTCCGTGACTCTCCACGACATCATGTCATCTCCCGACTCTCTCATGTCGCTCCCGACTCTCTCTTGTCTCTCCCGACTCTCTCATGTCTCTCGACTTCTCTCATTTCTCTCGTCTTCTCTCCTCTCCCGTCTTCTCTCCCGACTCTCCCATGTCTCTCCCGTCTTCTCTCCTCTCCCGTCTTCTCTCCTCTCCCGTCTTCTCTCCCGACTCTCATGTCTCTCCGTCTTCTCTCCTCTCCCATCTTCTCTCTCCCGACTCTCATGTCTCTCTCCGTCTTCTCTCCTCTCCCGTCTTCTCTCCCGACTCTCTCATTTCTCTCCCGTCTTCTCTCCCGACTCTCCCATGTCTCTCCCCCGTCTTCTCTCTCTCCCGTCTTCTCTCCCGGCTCTCCATGTCTCTCGTCTTCTCTCCTCTCCCGTCTTCTCTCCCGACTCTCCATGTCTCTCCCGTCTTCTCTCCTCTCCCGTCTCCTCTCCTGACTCTCCCTGACTCTCTCATCTAGTCTCTCCCGACTCTCTCATGTCTCTCGACTTCTCATGTCTCTCCAGACTTCTCTCATGTCTCTCCCGACTTCTCTCATGTCTCTCCGACTTCTCTCATGTCTCTCCCGACTTCTCTCATGTCTCTCCCGACTTCTCTCCTCTCTCAGTCTTCTCTCCTGACTCTCATGTCTCTCCTCTCCCGACTTCTCTCCCTGACTCTCTCCCGACTTCTCTCCACTCTCTCACAGTTCTTCTCTCCCCCAGCTCTCATGTGTCTCTCCTCTCACGTCTTCTCTCCCGGCTCTCTCATGTCTCTCCCGGCTCTCTCATGTCTCTCCCGGCTCTCTCATTTCTCTTCCGACTTCTCTCCTGTCTCTCATGTCTCTCTCATGTCTCTCTCATGTCTCCTCCACGTCTTCTCTCCTCTCCAGTCTTCTCTCCCTGACAGCTCTCATTGTCTCTCCCGTCTTCTCTCCTCTCGACTTCTGCCCCGTCTTCTCTCAACTGACGACTCTCTCACTGTCCCCCGTCTTCCTCTCCTCTCCAGTCTTCTCTCCAGACTCTGCCTGTCTCTCCCGTCTTCTCTCCTCTCCCGTCTTCTCCACGTCTTCTCTCTGACTCTCCATGTCTCTCTGTCTTCTGTGCTCTCCGTCTTCTCTCTCCCTGACTCTCATGTCTCTCCGTCTTCTCTCCTCTCCGTCTTCTCTCCCCATGTCTCTCCCGTCTTCTCTCCCATGTCTCTCCGTCTTTCTCCGACTCTCCCATGTCTCTCGTCTTTATCTCATCTCTCTCCCGACTCTCCCTTGTCTCTCCCGTCTTCTCTCCTCCTCCGTCTTCTCTCCTGACTCTCATGTCTCTCCCGTCTTCTTCTCCCTCTCCCGTCTCCTCTCCTGACTCTCATGTCTCTCCCGTCTTCTCTCCTCTAAGTATTCTCTCCCTGACTCTCATGTCTCTCCTCTCCGATCTTCTCCCGACTCTCTCATTTCTCTCCCGTCTTCTCTCCTCTCCCGTCTTCTCTCCTGACTCTCCCATATCTCTCCCGTCTTCTCTCACTCTCCCGTCTTCTCTCCTGACTCTCCTGTGTCTCCTCCCGTCTTCTCTCCTCCAGTCTTCTCTCCTGACTCTCATGTCTCTCCTCTCCCGTCTTTCTCTCCCGACTCTCTCATGTCTCTCCCGACTCTTCTTCATGTTCCTTCCTTATGTTCTCCTGACTTCTATTTCTTCTCCGACTTCTCCTGTCTCTTATGTTCTATGTCTCTCTCTATGTTCCTCCCAGTTTTCTCCCCTTCTCCAGTCTTCTCCTTGACTCTCATGTCTCTCCCCTGTTTCTCCTTCTCCTGTTTTCTTCCTTGGTTTTCTCTCCTGACTTCATATGTTCTCCTGTCTCTTGTCCTCTCCCTCGAGCTTCTCTCTCCTGGCTCTCTCATGTTCCCTCTCCAGTCTTACTCTCTGGCTCTCATTTGTCTCTCCTCTCCCGTCTTCTCTCCGTCTTTGTCTCTCCTGGACTCTCATGTGTCTCTCTCCTTTCGTCTTCTCTCTCTCCAGTCTTCTCTCCACAGCTCTCCTGCTCTCTCCCGTCTTCCTCTCCTCTCCCGTCTTCTCCCGTCTTCTCTCCTGACTCTCCTTGTCTCTGTCTTCTGTCCTCTCCCGTCCTTCTCATGTCTCTCCCGTCTTCTCTCCTCCTCCCGTCTTCTCCCATTCTTTTACTCTACCTGACAAGCGTCATGTATTAGTGTTTATATATATAAAGTGTTTGTATATACATGTATGTAAAGTGTTTATATACATGTGTATCAAAGTATTTATATAAACATATAATATATACGATATTTACATAAACGTATGTAGACTCTTATGTATATAAAGTATTTATATATATACGATATATAGCGTATACGCAAACATAACGTATATAAAGTGTACATTTATAACATAAAGTGTATATAACGACAAACGTATTGTATATACAGTGTATGTATATACGTATTTATATACGACAAGCGTATATATATACCGTATTGTACATGATATATATTATATAAGTGTATATATAGATATACACAAACATACGTATATATAAAATTAAGTGTATATGTACAGTCAACGCATATATGATATACATATGTAAAGGTCTTTATATATGTATAGTGTGCATATGCGGACCGTGAGTAATGTGTGGTAAATAAATAAGATTGATGATGTGGAGCAACAAGCGTATGTAAGAGCGTGTCATATGTCATGGAAGCTGTCGTAGTACGAAACATGTGTGGGCCACCTGTAGTGTGTGATAGACATGCATGTAGGCGTGTGTAGATATGTCTTGATGATAAGTATGCCCATGTATGCGATGTTTTATGGACGATATATAGCGAACATGCATATGCGTGATATCTGTCATAGTGTTATACGAAATAACATAAGTAGAGTACAGCGTAGTATATGTAAGGTGTTTCTTGCAAATATAGTAGTATCTTGGTGTTTGTAATTGCTAATATACAGATATATTTGTATGTAAGTTATTATATATAAAATAAGATGACATGTACGAAACCTTATGTTATAAGATGTTTATATATATAAGGTGTGTATAAAACAAGCGTGTATGGGTCTTCAACATGTAAGGTGTAATATAGAAATATATTTGTGTATAAAGTGTTTATCTATATAAAGATATACGTATGCGACAAGTCAACATGCTGTAATAATAAGATGCTTTGTGTAGATATATAGAACCATATAAGTGTTTATACATGTAAGGTGTTGTGTCGACTTGAAACCGTAAGTGTGCTCGTAAGTGTATATACATAAGGCTGTGTATCTTTTGAGCATACATAGCGTATATACAGTGTTATATATATCACCGGTAATATATGTGGAAACAACCTCGCGTATATGGTATGTCGTTGTGTATGGAAGACTATATGCGTCATGGAAACAAAGCATATGTTGATGTATGGACATATATGGCGTGTATAGAATATATATTTGCGCTCGACTATATACAGACTGTGTATACGGAGGCATCATAGCGTATATGGGCACATATAAGCGTTTATACGGAACAACATAAACGTATATATATAGGTCTTTCTGACTCTCTGCATATATATATCGTAATATATATAAAAGTCTTTATATAAAACATAAGCAATATACTGATATTATATCTCCATAGTTTATATACAAGCTCTGTATGTATACGTCTTGTAAAATTGAAGAAGAAGAAGAAGAAAAAGCTGTACGTGTGTGTGTGTAAAATTAACATATAAAATAAGATATTTTATGTACGACATATAAATGTAAGATATTGTATATATATAAAGTGTTTATGTAAAATATACATGTGTATAAGACTTCTCTCCTCTCCCGACTCTCATCTCTCGTCTCTCTCTCTCCCGTCTTCTCTCCCGTCTCATGTCTCTCCGTCTTCTCTCCTCTCCCGTCTTCTAAACTCTCTCATTTCTCCGTCCTTCTCTCCTGACTCTCTCCACGTCTTCTCTCCTCTCTCCAGTCTTCTCTCCTGGCTCTCTGTCATGTCTCTCGACTCTCTTTATGTTCTGACTTCTCTCTCTCGACTCTCTTTATTTCTCTCCGACCTCTCCTGTCTCATGTCTCTCTCATGTCTCTCTCATGTCTTCCCGTCTTCTCTCCTCTCCAGTCTTCCTCTCCACAGCTCTCATGTCTCTCCCGTCTTCTTCTCTCCTCTCCCCGACTTCTCCCCCGTCTTCTCTCCTGACTCCTCTCATGTCCCCGTCTTCTCTCCTCTCCAGTCTTCTCTCCTGGCTCTCATGTCTCTCCCGTCTTCTCTCCTCTCCGTCTTCTCCCGTCTTCCTCTCCTGACTCTCATGTTCTCTCCTGTCTTCTGTCCTCTCCGTCTTACTCTCTGACTCTCATGTCTCTCTGTCTTCCTTCTCTCTGTCTTCTCTCCTATGTTCCTCTCCTGTTTTCTCCCACTGTCTCTCGTTTTCTCTTCCCGACTCTCATGCTCTCTGTTTTCTTTCCTCATCTCTCTCCCGACTCTCATGTCTCTCCCGTTTTCTTTCTCTCCTCTCCCGTCTTCTCTCCTTGATTCTCTCATGTCTCTCCCGTCTTCTTTTCCCTCTCCTGTCTCCTCTCCTGAGCTCTCATGTCTCTCCCCTTGGTTTTCCTCTCCTTCTCCCTGTCTTCTCTCTCACCCTCTCATGTCTCTCTTCTCCCGTCTTTCTCTCGACTCTCTCGATTATTCTCTCCCGTCTTCTCTCCTCCTCCAGTCTTTCTCTGACTCTCCCATGTCTCTCCAAGGTCTTCTCTCTTCTCTCCTGGTTTTCTCTCTGATTCTCCCTTCTCTCTTCCCATCTTCCTCTCCTCCTCCCGTCTCCTCTCCTGACTCTCCCGACTCTCATGTCTCTCCCGACTCTCTCTCATGCTCTCTCACTGACTCTCTCATGCTCTCTCCGATTCTCTCATGTCTCTCGACTTCTCTCATGTCTCTCCTGACTTCTCTCATGTTCTCTCCGACTCTCATGTCTCCGACTTCTCTATGTCTCTCCGACTTCTCTCCTCTCTCCAGTCTTCTCTCCTGACTCCTCGTGTCTCTCCTACATTTTTTTACATTTACATTTAAGTCATTTAGCAGACGCTCTTTATCCAGAGCTTTAAATCTCCAAATTCTCTCCTGACTCTCTCTCCTTCCGACTTCTCTCCTCCCCTCTCTCAGTCTTCTCCCTGACTCTCATGTCTCTCCTCTCCCGTCTTCTCTCCGACTCTCTCTAAGTTCTCCGACTCTCTCATGTCTCTCTCATGTTCTCTCCCCGACTCTCCCTGTCTCTCATGTCTCTTCATAGTTCCTCCTATGTCTCTCTCTGCCTTCTCTCCTCTCCAGTCTTCTCCTGACTCTGTCGTCTCTCCGTCTTCTCTCCTCTCTCTTCTCCCGTCTTCTTCCTGACTCTCATGTCTCTCCTGTCTTCTTCTCTCCCCGTTCTTTCTCTCTCATGTTCCTCCTCTCCTGTTCCTCCTTCTCTCTCTCCGCGTTCTTCTCCCGTCTTCTTCCTGGCTCTCAGTTTCCTTCTCCCGTTTTCTTCCTCTCCCTGTCTTCTCTCATGTCTCCTCTCTCTTCTCTCCATGTCTCTTCCCTGTCTTCCTTCTTCTCCGACTCTCCTCTTTGTTCTCTCCCTGTCTTCTCTCATCTCTCCCCTGACTTCTTATGTCTTCCTGTCTTCTTCTTCCTCCTCCCGTCTTTCTCCTGACTCTCATGTCTCTCCTGTCTTCTTTCCCTCTCCTTGTCTGCCTCTCCTGGCTCTCTATGTCTTCTCCTGTCTTCTCTCTTCTCCGTCTTTCTCTCCTCTCTCATATGCTCCTCTTCCTCGGTTCTCTCTCGACTCTCTCATTTCTCTCTCCGTTTTCTCCTCTCCTGTTTTCTCCTGACCTCTCCATGTCTCTCTGTCTTCTCTCCCTCTGCTCTTCTTTCTCCTGACTCCTCCTGGAGCCCCTCTTCCATCTTCTCTCTCCTGTCTCTCTCTGACTCTCCCGATCTCATGTCTCTTCCGACTTCTCTATGTTCCCTCTCACTCTCTCTATGTCTTCCGACTTTCTTCTTATGTCTTCCCGATTCTCTCCTTCTCTCTTCCTTACTTTCATGTCTCCCGACTTCTCTCATGTCTCTCCGACTCTCCTCTCTCTCGTCTTCCTCTCTGACTCTCCTCATTCCTCTCTCTCCAGTCTTCTCTCCCTGACTCTCTCATGTCTCTCCTCTCCCATGTCTCTCCTCTCTCACGTCTTCTCTCTGACTCTCTCCATGTCTCCCGTCTTCTCTCCTCTCAGTCTTCTCTCACAACTCTCTCCTTACTCTCTCCGTCTTCTCCCGTCTTCTCTCTGACTCATGTCTCCCCTCCCTCTCCGCTCCCATCTTCTCTCCTCTGACTCTCATGTCTTCCCCCCTCTCCTCTCCCGCTTTCCCACGACTCTCATATCTCTCCTCCTGCTTTCTTCTCCTACCTCTTCTGACTTCCTCATATCTCTCCCTGCTCTTCTTCCTTCCTCTGCTCTTCCTGACTTCATGTCTCTCTCCTCCCTTTCTCTCCCCACTTCTCTCATTTCTCTAAGTGTACATATATATAAAGGTGTTTATATACTGACTCCGTGTGTATAAGTGTTATATATATCGTCTTTATGTATGAAACATAAATGATACTCATAAATAATACATATATATATATATATATACGGAAACATGGAAACATAGCGTATGGAAATATATATGTAATATAAAATATATATTGTATATAAACTATATAAGTATATATGGAAGCACATATATGTATATATAAATATAAATATGGAAACATATATGTATATAAGGAAATATATATATATATAGTACTTTATGTACGATATATACGTATATATCTCCTGACTCTTCTCTCCTGACTCTCAGTTCCTCTCTCCTGACTCCCATGTCTCTCCTCTCTCCCCTGTCTCTCCTCTGTTCCTCTGTTTTCCCTCCTGGGACTTTCCTGTCTCTATAAACTTCTCTGTTTTCTCCAGTTCTTCCTGACTTCCTCTCATGTCTCTCCTTGGTTTTCTTCTCTCCCTTCTGCCTTTTCCCTGACTTCATGTTCTCCCTTGTTTTTCTTCCTCCGTCTCCCCTGACTTTCTCTCCCTTTTCTGACTTCCTTCATGTTCTTCTGTTTTCCTTCTTCCTCTTTTCTCTCCGACTCTCATGTTCTCCTTGTTTTCTCCTTCCTCCCGACTCTCCTGACTTCCTTTTTTCCTTTCCTTGTTTTCTTTCCCGACTTATTGTTCCTCCTGGTTTTCTCTCCTTTCTCTCCCGTTTTCTTCTCCCGACTTCTATTTCCTCCCCGTTTTAAGTGTACATATGAAACACAGCGTGTATAAGGTGTTTGTATATAAAGGTGTTTATGAAACAATATAAATATGTAAAAATTATTTTATATAATATAAAAATTAATAATACTTGGTTTATGGGCTCAATAATAGTAGTATGTGGAAACATATATGTAATATATAGAAATATATACGTATGTATACAGAGCTATATATTACATACATATGGAAAGCACATATAGTAAATATATGGAAGCCTTGTTGTATATGGGCTTCCTGTATATATATAGAGGCACATATATATATAGATATTATATACTTGATATACGTATATATATATAGGAAACTATATACGATATATATTATATATATATATATTCAGTCACATATACATGACAACAAAGCGTATGTATATAGTGTTATATAAAGTATATATACATTGTGTATAAATATAGTATATATATATGTATATGGATATATATACATATATAGACATATACATATATATATGTATATGTGTATTCCGCTTCTCTCCTGACTCCAGTCTTCTGTTTTCTCCTGACTTCTATGTTCTCCCGTTTTTCCTTCTTCCTTCTCCCCGTTTTCTCTGACTCTCATATGTCCCCCCTTTTCTCCTCTCTCCTCCCAGCCTTTCCTGACTCTCATGTTCTCCTCTTGTCTTCTGTCCTTCTCCCGTCTTCTCTCCTGACTCCTCATGTTCTCCTGGGTCTTCTGTCCTCTCCCTGGGTTTTCTCTCCTGACTCTCATGTCCCTCCCGGCTTTCTCCTCTCCGCCTTCTCCTGACTTTCCCCATGATCCCTTCCGATCTCTCCTGTCTCTCCTCCTGACTCTCCGACTCATGTCTCTCCGACTCTCTCATGTCCTCCGACTCCCCCTCATGTCTTCCCGACTTCCTTCATGTTCTCCTGACTTTCATGTTCTCCCGATTTCTTCATGTTCCTCTCCTGATTCTCTCATGTTCCTCCTGATTCTCTCCGGGATGTCTCTTATGTCTCATGTCTCCCGACTTCTCTCCCTCTCTCTCCCGTCTTCTCTCCTCTCCCGTCTTCTCTCCTGACTCCTCCATGTCTCTCCCGATCTTCTCTCCTCTCTGTCTCCTCTCCTGACTTCTCCCGACTCTCATGTCTCTCCCGACTCTCTCATGTCTCTCCCGACTCTCTCCCTGTCTCTCCCGACTCTCTCATGTCTCTCCCGATTTCTCTCCATGCTCTCTCCCGGCTTCTCCCTGTCTCTCCCGACTCTCCTCCTTGTCTCCTCGACTTCTCTCATGTCTCTCCCACTTCTCTCCTCTCTCTCCCTGCCTTTACTCTCCTGGGACTCTCTCATATCTCTCCTCTCCAGTCTTCTCTCCTGACTCTCTCCCTGTCTCTCCTCTCCTATGTCTCTCCTCTCAATCTTCTCTCTCCTGACTCCTCTCATGTCTCCCCATTCTCTCCTCTTCCAGTCTTCTTCTCCTGACTCTCTCATGTCTCTCCTGCCTTTCTCCCCGGTTTTCTCTCTGACTCTCATGTTCTCCCGTCTTCTCCGTCCTCCATTTTCTCTCCTGACTCTCTCATGTCTCTCCCGTCTTCTCTCCTCTCCCGTCTTCTCCCCGACTCTCATGTCTCTCCTCTCTTCCTCTTCTCTCCCGACTCTCTCATTTCTATTTCTCCGTCTTCTCTCCGACTCCCATGTCTCTTCTGTCTTCTCTCCTCTCCCGTCTTCTCTCCCGACTCTCCCCATGTCTCTCCGTCTTCCCTCTCCTCTCCTGTCTCCTCTCCTGATTCTCCCGACTCTCTCATGTCTCTCCGACTCTCTCATGTCTCTCCCGACTTCTCTCATGTCTCTCTCGACTTCTCATGTCTCTCCCGACTTCTCTCCATGTCTCTCCCGACTCTCTTTATGTCTTCCGATGTCTCTCCTCCAGTCTTCTCTCCTGACTCTCATGTCTCTCCTCTCCGACTTCTCTCCTGACTCTCTCCCGACTTCTCTCCTCTCTCAGTCTTCCTCCTGGACTCTCATGTCTCTCCTCTCCGTCTTCTCCCGTCTCTCTCTCATGTCTCTCCCGACTTCTCTCATGTCTCCAGCCCTCTCATTCTCTACTTCTCTCATGTCTCCTCCCTGATTTCTCTCATGTTCGCTCCCGACTTCTCTCCTCTCCTCATCTTCTCTCCTGACTCTCCTATGTCTCTCCCGTTTTCCTCCTCTCTCGTCTTCTCCCCTGACTCTCATGTCTCTCCTCTGTCTTCTCTCCTCTCCTGTTTTCTCCGGACTTCCCTCATGTCTCTCCCTGTTTTCTCTCCTCCTCTCCTGCTTTTCTCCTCCTTCTTGACTCTCTCATTTCTCTCCGTTTTCTCTCCTCTCCCTGTTTTTCCCCTGACTCTCCATGTCTCTCCCTCTTCTCTCTCTCCCGTCTTTCCCGACTCTCATGTCTCTCCGTCTTTTCTCCTCTCCTTCTTACTCTCCCGACTCTCATGTCTCTCCGTCTTCTTCTCCTCTCGTCTTTCTCTCCGACTCTCCTGTCTCTCCCGTCTTCTCTCACTCTCCGTCTTCTCTCCCGACTCTCTCATTTCTCTCCCTTCTCTCCCGACTCTCCCATGTCTCTCCGTCTTTCTCTCCCTCTCCCGTCTTCTCTCCCGGCTCTCCTGCCTCTCCGTCTTCTCTCCTCTCCCGTCTTCTCTCCGGACTCTCATGCTCCCTCCCGTCTTCTCTCCTCTCCCGTCTTCTCTCCATTTCTCCCATTTCTCTCCCTGCTCTTCTCTCCTCTCATAATCTTCTCTCCCGACTCTCCATGTCTCTCCGTCTTCTCTCCTCTCCGTCTTCTCTTCCGCTCTCATATCTCTCCCGTCTTCCTCTCTCTCCGTCTTCTCTTCCCTGACTCTCATGTTTCTCCCGTCTTCCTCTCTCTCGTCTTCTCTCCCCGACTCTTCTCATTTTCTCCCTGCCTTTCCCCACTCTCCCATGTCTCTCGACTCTCTCATTTCTCTCCCTGTCTTTCTCCCGATTCTCCCATGTCTCTCCCCGTTTTCTCCTCTTTCCTGTCTTCTCTCCCGACTCTCATATGTCTCCTGTCTTTCCTCCTCCTCTTCTCTCCGGCTCTCCTGTCTCTCTGTCTTCTTCCTCTCTCACTCCTCTCATGACTCTCTCCCGACTCTCTCATGTCTCTCCTGACTTCTCATGTCTTCCCGACCTCTTCATGTCTCTCGACTTCTCTCATGTTCCGACTTCTTCCTGTCTCTCCCGACTTCTCTCATGTCTCTCCTACCTCTCTCTCTCTCCAGTCTTCTCTCCTGGACTCTCATGTCTCTCCTCTCCTCCGACCTCTCCTGACTCTCTCCGACTTCTCTCCTCTCTCCAGTCTTCTCTCCTGACTCTCATGTCTCTCCTTCCTCTCGCTTCTCCGACTCTCTCTCATGTCTCTCCCGACTCTCTCTCATGTCTCTCCCGACTCTCTCATTTCTCTCCCGACTTCTCTCCCTTCTCTCCATGTCTCTCTCATGTCTCTCTCATGTCTCTCCTGTCTTTCTCTCTCCTCTCCAGTCTTCTCTCCGTGGACTCTCATGTCTCCCCATCTTCTCTCCTTCTCCGACTTCTCCCCGTCTTCTCTCTGGCTCTCTTCATGTCCCCGTCTTCTCTCACTCTCCAGTCTTTTCTCTCACTCTCATGTCTCTCCGTCTTTCTCCTCTCCGTCTTCTCCCGTCTTCTCCTGACTCTTATGTCTCTCCCCTGTCTTCTGTCCTCTCCCGTCTTCTCTCTGACTCTCCATGTCTCTCCCGTCTTTTCTCTCTTCCTGTCTTCTCTCCCATGTTCCTCTCTTCCTTCTTCTCCCCATGTCTCTTCCTCTTTCTCCCATTTCCATATCTCCCGTCTTCTCTCATCTCTCTCCCGATCTCTCATGTCTCTCCGTCTTCCTCTCCCTCTCCGACTTCTCTCCTGACTCTCCTGTCTCATTTTTTCTTTCCTCCGTCTCCTCTCCCTGACTCTCATGTCTCTCCCGTTTTCTCCTTCTCCCGTCTTCTCTCACCAGCTCTCCTATGTCTCTCCTCTTCCTCTTCTCCCGACTCTCTCATTTCTCTCCCGTCTTCTCTCCTCTCCTTCTTTTCTCTCTTGACTCTCCCGCTGTCTCTCGTTTTCTCTCCCTCTCCGTCTTACTCTCTCCTGATTCTCCATGTCTCTTCCATCTTCTCTCCTCTCCTGTCTCCCTCTCCTGACTCTCCCGACTCTCATGTCTCTCCGGCTCTCTCATGTCTCTCCCGACTCTCTCATGTCTCTCCCGACTCTCTCCATGTCTCTCCCGACTTCTCTATGTCTCTCCCGACTTCTCTCATAAGTCTCTCCCGACTTCTCTCTGTCCCCTGACTTCTCTATGTTCTCCCGATTTCTCCTCTCTCCAGTCTTCTCTCTGACTCTCATGTTCTCCTCTCCCGACTTCTCTCCTGACTCTCTCCCCGACTTCTCTCCTCTCTCCAGTCTTCTCTGACTCTCATGTCTCTCCTTCCGTCTTCTCCCGACTTCTCCATGTCTCTCCTGACTCTCTCCTGTCTCTCTCTTGTTCTCTCCCGACTCTCTCTATTTCTCTCGACTTCTCCCAGTCTCTCATGTCTCTCTCTATGTTCTCTCTCATGTCTCTCCTGTCTTCTCCTCTCCAGTCTTCTCTCCTGACTCTCATGTCTCTCCTCTTCCTCTCCTCTCCCGACTTCTCTCCCGTCTTCTCTCTCCTGACTCTCTCATGTCCCCGTCTTTCCCTCTCCAGTCTTCTCCCTGACTCTCATGTTCTCCACGTCTTCTCTCCTCTCCCCTGTCTTCTCCCGTCTTCCTGACTCTCATGTCTCTCCTGTCTTCTGTCCTCTCCCCATCTTCTCCTCCACAGCTCCTCATGTCTCTCCGTCTTCTCCTCTCTCCCTGTCTTCTCCCGTCTTCTCTCCTTGACTCTCATGTCTCTCCGTCTTCTCTCCTCTCTCCCGTCTTCTCTCCCATGTCTCTCCCGTCTTCTCCTCGACTCTCCCATGTCTCCTGTCTTCTCTCTCATCTCTCCCGACTCTCCTTGTCTCCTGTTCTCTCTCCTCTCCCGTCTTCTCTCCTGACTCTCATGTCTCTCCCGTCTTCTTTCCTCTCCCGGTCTCCTCTCCTGACTCTCATGTCTCTCCCCCTTCTCCCTCTCCTCGTTTTCCTGACTCTCTGTCTTCCTCTCCGTCTTCTTCTCCCGACTCTCTCTCATTTCTTCCCCGTTCTTCTCCCTCCCCGTCTTACTCTCCTGATCTCCCATGTCTCTCCCGTCTTCTCTCCTCTCCGTCTTCTCTCCTGACTCTCCCATGTCTCTCCCATCTTCCTCTCTCTGTCTCCTCCTCCTGACTCTCCCGACTCTCATGCTCTCTCCGACTCTCTCATGTCTCCTCCCGACTCTCTCATGTCTCTCCGACTCCTCTCATGTCTCTCCCGACTTCTCTCATGTCTCTCCCGACTTCTCTCATGTCTCTCCCGACTCTCTCATGTCTCTCCCGACTTCTCTCTCTATGTCTCTCCCACTTCTCTCCTCTCTCTCCCGTCTTCTCTCTGACTCCTCTCTATATCTCTCCTCTCCAGTCTTCTCCTGACTCTCTCATGTTTCCTCTCACGTCTTTCTCCTGACTCTCTCATGTCTCCCCCGTCTTCCTCTCCTCCAGTCTTCCTGACTTCTCTCTCATGTCTCTCCCGTCTTCTCCTTGTCTTCTCTCTCCTGACTCTCATGTCTCTCCCTGGTCTTCTCTCTGACTCTCATGTTCTCCCCCGTCTTCTTTCCTCTCCCGTCTCCTCTCCTGACTCTCATGTCTCTCCGTCTTCCTCTTCTCTTCCCTTGTCTTCTCTCTGACTCTCCTCTCCTCCTTCTCCCTGTCTTTCTTCTCCTGACTCTCTCTATTTCTTCTCTCTGTTTTCTCTCTCTCCGTTTTCTTTCTCCTGACTCTCCCATGTCTCTTCCATTTCTCTCCTCTCTGCTGTCTTCTTCCTGACTCTCCCATGTTCTCCCATCTTCTCTCCTTCTCCTCTCCTCTTCCTGACTCTCCCGACTTCTTCTCATGTCTCTCCGACTCTCTCATGTCTCCCGACTTCTCTCATGTCTCTCCGACTTCTCTCACTCTCTTCCTGTTTTCTCCTGACTCTCTCCCTTATCTCTCCTCTCCAGTCTTTCTCTGACTCTCTCATGTCTCTCCCGTTTCTCCCGTCTTCTCTCCTGACTCTCATGTTCTCCGTCTTCCTCTCCGCTTCTCCCGTTTTCTCCTGACTCTCCCTATGTTCTCTCCGTTTTCTCCTCTCGTCTTCTCCCGACTCTCATGTCTCTCCCGTCTTCTCTCCTCCTCTCTGTCTTCCGACTTTCTCGACTCTCTCATTTTCTCTCGACTCTCCTTGTCTCTCCTCCGCTCTCTCCATGTCTCTGCTTCTTCTTCTCTCGTCTTCTCTCCCATTGTCTCTCCCTGTCTTCTCTCCTCTCCTGTCTCCTCTCCTGATTCTCCCACTCTCTCATGCTCTCTCCCGGACTCTCTCATGTCTCTCCCGGCTCTCTCATGTCTCCCATTCTCCCATGTCTCTCCACTTCTCTCATGCCCTCCACTTCTCTTATGTCTCTCCCCGACTCTTCTCTCCTCTCTCAGTCTTCTCCAGTCTGGACTCTCATGTCTCTCCTCTCTCGACTTCTCTCCTGACTCTCTCCGACTCTCTCCCTCTCTCTCGCTAGTCTTCTTCCTGACTCTCATGTCTCTCCTCTCCTGTCTTCTCTCTGCTCTCCATGTCTCTCCCGACTCTCTCTCATGTCTCTCTTCATGTCTCTCCTGACTCTCATTTCTCTCTGGCTTCTCCTGTCTCCTCATGTCTCTCTCATGTCTCTCTCATGTCTCTCCTGTTTTCTCTCCTCTCCAGTCTTCTCTGACCTCTCCCGTTTTCTCTCCGTCTTCTCTCCCTCCCACTTCTCTCCCGTCTTCTCCCTGACTCTCCCTCATGTCCCCCGTCTTCTCCTCCTCTCCAGTCTTCCTGACTCTTATGTCTCCTCGTCTTCCTCTCTCTCCCGTTTTCTCCCGTCTTCTCTCTGGACTCTCATGTTCTCCTGTCTTCTGTCCTCCCGTCTTTCTCTCCTGACTCCCTACAAGCCCTCCCCGTTTTCTTTCCTCCGTCTTTTTCTCTCCTTCTCCCGTTTTCTCCTGGACTCTCCCATTGCTCTCCCTCTTCTCTCCATCTGCTCTCCTCTCTCCTGACTCTCCCACTTCATGTCTCTCCCCCGACTCTCCCTATGTCTCTGACTATATAGTCTTATGATCTCTTCCTAATATATAGGCTCTCTATGTCTCTCCCG
Source organism: Oncorhynchus nerka (assembly GCF_034236695.1). Classification (NCBI taxonomy): domain Eukaryota; kingdom Metazoa; phylum Chordata; class Actinopteri; order Salmoniformes; family Salmonidae; genus Oncorhynchus; species Oncorhynchus nerka. Next base: position 3,298,350 of record NC_088411.1, read on the forward strand.
ACCTCTCTCATGTCTCTCCCGATCTCTCTCCATGTCTCTCCGTCTTTCTCTCCTGGACTGTCCTATACTCTCCTCTCAGTGCTTCTCTCTCCGACTCTCTCATGTCTCTCTCCTTCCCATGTCTTCTCTGCGTCTTCTCTCCTGACTCTCTCATGTCTCTCCGTCTTCTCTCCTCCTCCCCGTCTTCTCCCCGACTCTCTCATTTCTCTCCATTCACTTCTCCTCCGGAAGCTCTCCATGTCTCTCCGTCTTCTCTCCTCTCCCGTCTTCTCCTCGGCTCTCCCATCTCTCCCGTCTTCTCCTCCTCTCCGTCTCCTCTCCTGAGATTCACCCGAGCTCTCTCATGTCTCTCCGACTCTCTCATGTCTCTCCCGACTTCTCTCATGTCTCTTCCCGACTTTCTCATGTCTCTCCGACTTCTCTTATGTTCTCCCGACTTCTCTCTCCCTCTCTCCAGTCTTTTACTCTCCTGACTCCTTGTTCTCTCCTCTCCCGACTTTCTCCTGACTCTTCCCGACTTCTCTCCTCTCACCTCGTCTTCTCTCTCTCCTGACTCTTCATGTCTCTCCTCTCCGTCTTCTCTCCCGTCTTACTCATGTCTCTCTCCGACTCTCTCATGTCTCTCTCATGCTCTCCTCCCGACTCTCTCTCATTTCTCTCCTGACTTCTCTCTGTCTCTCATGTCTCTCTCTCATGTCTCTCTCATGTCTCTCCCGTCTTCTCTCCTCTCCAGTCTTCTCTCCTGACTCCTCATGTCTCTCCCGTCTTCTCTCCTCTCCGATTTCTCTCCGTCTTCTCTCCTGACTCTGCATGTCCTCCCGTCTTCTCTCCTCTCCAGTCTTCTCTCTGACTCCTCATGCTCCTCCGTCTTCTTCCTCTCCCCGTCTTCTCAGTCTTCTCTCCTGACTCTCATGTCTCTCCCGTCTTCCTCTCCCGTTTCTCCTGTCTTCTCTCCTCTCCTCCTCTCTCTTCTCTCCTGGGTTTTCATGTCTCTCCCATTTTCTCTTCCTTCTCCTGTCTCTGACCTCCTGCTCTCCCGATCTCCTTCTGTCTCCCCTGACTCTCTCATGTCTCTCCCGACTCTCTCATGTCTCTCCGGCTCATCTCCGTCTCTGTTCTCGACTTCTCCATGTCTCTCCCGACTTCTCTCATGTTCTCTCCCTTCATGTCTTCTCTCTGACTGTCTCATATCTCTCCTCTCCAGTCTTCTCCTGACTCTCTCATGTCTCTTCCTCTCCCATGTCTCTCCTCCCTTCTACGTCTTCTCTCTGGCTCTCTCATGTCTCCCCCGTCTTCTCTCCTGATTCTCTCTGTCTCTCGTCTTCTTCCCGTCTTCTCTCTGACTCTGTTGCTCTCCCTGTCTTCTTCTAGCTCCCGTTTTCTCCTGACTCTCATGTCTCTCCGTCTTCCTCTCCTCTCCCGTCTTCTCTCGACTCTCATGTCTTCCTTGGTTTTCTCCTCTTCTCCTGACTCTCTCGTTCTCCCGTCTTCTCTCCTCTCCCGTCTTCTCTCCCGACTTTCATGTTCTCTTCCTGTTTCCCTTCTCCCGTCTTCTCTCCCGACTTCTCATTTCTCTCATTTTCTCTCCCGACTCTCCCATGTCTCTCCGTCTTCTCCTCTCCCGTCTTCTCTCCCGACTTCTATTTCTCTCCGTCTTCTCCCGACTCTCCCATGTCTCTCCCGTCTTCTCTCCTCTCTGTCTTCTCTCCTGATTCTCATGTCTCTCCTGTTTTCTCCTCATCTCCTCTTCTCTCCCTGATTCTCTCATTTCCTCTCCGTCTTCTCTCCCGACTCTCCCGAGATCTCTCCCTCGTCTTCTCTCTCTCCCGTCTTCTCTCCCGACTCTCTCTATTTCTCTCCCGTTTCTCTCCGATTTCCCATGCTCTGTTTTCTTCTCTCCTCTCCCTGTCTTCTCTCCCGACTCTCTCATGTCTCTCCCACGACTCTCTCATGTCTCTCCCGACTCTTCATTTCTCTCCGACTTTCTCCTGTCTCTCATGTCTCTCTCATGTCTCTCTCATGTCTCTCCCGTCTTCTCTCTCTCCAGTCTTCTCTCTTGACTCTCATGTCTCTCCGTCTTCTCTCCTCTCCCGACTTCTCCCCCGTCTTCTCTCCTGACTCTCTCTCATGTCCCCGTCTTCTCTCCTCTCCTGTCTTCTCTCCTGCTCTCATGTCTCTCCGTCTTCTCTCCTCTCCCGTCTTCTCCCGTCTTCTCTCCTGACTCTCTGTTCTCCTGTCTTCTGTCCTCCGTCTTCTCTCCTGAGCTCTCATGTCTCTCCCGTCTTCTCTCCTCTCCCGTCTTCTCTCCATGTCTCTCCCCGTCTTCTCTCCATGTCTCTCCCGTCTTCTCTCCCGACTCTCCCATGTCTCTCCGTCTTCTCTCATCTCTCTCCACGACTCTCATGTCTCTCCCGTCTTCTCTCCTCTCCGTCTTCTCCTGACTCTCATGTCTCTCCCCGTCTTCTTTTTCCTCTCCGTCTCCTCTCCCCCTGACTCTCATGTCTCTCCCGTCTTCTCTCCTCTCCCGTCTTCTCTCCTGACTCTCATGTCTCTCCTCTCCCAGGTCTTCTCTCCCGACTCTCTCATTTCTTCCGTCTTCTCTCCTCTCCCCGTCTTCTCTCCTGACTCTCCCATGTCTCTCCCGTCTTCTCTCTTCTCCGTCTTCTCTCTGACTCTCCCATGTCTCTCTCCATCTTCTCTCCTCCCGTCTCTCCTGACTCTCCCGACTCTCTCATGTCTCTCCCGACTCTCTCATGTCTCTCCCGACTCTCTCATGTCTCTCCCGACTCTCTCATGTCTCTCCCGACTTCTCTCATGTCTCTCCCGACTTCTCATGTCTCCCCGACTTCTCATGTCTCCCGGACTCTCTATGTATCTCCCGACTTCTCTCCTCTCTCCAGTCTTCTCTCCTGACTCCTCCATGTCTCTCCTCTCCCGACTTCTCTCCTGACTCTCTCCCGACTTCTCTCCTCTCTCAGTCTTCTCTCCTGACTCTCATGTCTCTCCTCTCCGTCTTCTCCCGACTCTCTCATGTCTCTCCCGACTCTCTCATGTCTCTCTCTCATGTCTCTCCCGACTCTCTCTCATTTTCTCTCGACTTCTCTCCTCTGTCTCTCATGTCTCTCTCATGTCTCTCTCATGTCTCTCCCGTCTTCTCTCCTCTCAGTCTTCTCTCCTGACTCTCATGTCTCCCCGTCTTCTCTCCTCTCCCGACTTCTCTCCCTGTCTTCTCTCCTGACTCTCTCATGTCCCCCGTCTTCTCTCTCAGTCTTCTCTCTGACTCTCATGTCTCTCTCGTCTTCTCTCTCTCCGTCTTCTCCCGTCTTCTCTCCTGACTCTCATGTCTCTCCGTCTTCTCTCTCTCCCGTCTTCTCCTCTTCTCTCTGACTCTCATGTCTCTCTGTCTTCTGTCCTCTCCCCGTCTTCTCTCCTGACTCTCATGTCTCTCCCGTCTTTCTCCTCTCTCCCGTCTTCTCCCTCTGTCTTCTCTCCTGACTCTCATGTCTCTCCGTCTTCTCTCTTCTCCCGTCTTCTCTCCATGTCTCTCCGTCTTCTCTCCACAGACTCTCCCATATGTCTCTCCCGTCTTCTCTCATCTCTCTCCCGGCTCATGTCTCTCCACTCTCTCCTCTCCCGTCTTCTCCGCTCTTCTCTCTCTTCTTTCCTCGTCTCCTCTCCTGACTCTCTTCGCTCTCCCGTCTTCTCTCCTCTCCGTCTTCTCTCTGACTCTCATGTCTCCTCTCCCTGTCTTCTCTCCCGACTCTCTCATTTCTCTCCGTCTTCTCTCCTCTCCCGTCTTCTCTCCTGACTCTCCATGTCTCTCCCGTCTTCTCTCCTCTCACGTCTTCTCCTGACTCTCCCATGTCTCCCATCTTCTCTCCTCTCCTGTCTCCTCTCCTGACTCTCCCCGACTCTCCATGTCTCTCCTCCTCTCTCATGTCTCTCCGACTCTCTCATGTCTCTCCCGACTCTCTCATGTCTCTCTCCGACTTCTTCATGTCTCTCCCGACTTCTCTCATGTCTCTCCCGACTTCTCTCCCATGTCTCTCCCGACTCTCTCATGTCTCCCGACTTCTCTCATGTCTCTCCTGACTTCTCTCCTCTCTCTCCCGTCTTCTCTCCTGACTCTCTCATATCTCTCCTCTCCAGTCTTCTCTCTCCTGACTCTCTCATGTCTCTCCGTCTTCTCCCGTTTTCTCCTGACTCTCTATGTCTCTCCCGTCTTCTCCGCTCCCGTCTTCTCTCCTGACTCTCTCATGTCTCCCTCGTCTTCTCTCCTCTCCCGTCTTTCTCTCCGACTCTCATGTCTCTCCGTCTTCCTCTCCTCTCCCGTCTTCTCTCCGACTCTCTCATTTCTCTCCCGTCTTCTCCCGACTCTCCCATGTCTCTCCGCTCTTCTCTCCTCTCCCGTCTTCTTCTCGACTCTCCCATGTCTCTCCCGTCTTCTCTCTCTCGTCTCCTCCTCCCTGATTCTCCCGACTCTCTCATGTCTCTCTCTCATGCTCTCTCCATGTCTCTCTCACATCTCTCATCCTCCGACTTCTCTCATGTCTCTCCCGACTTCTCTCTGTCTCTCCCGACTTCTCTCATGTCTCTCCCGACTTCTCTTATGTCTCTCGACTTCTCTCCTCTCTCAGTCTTCTCTCTGACTCTCATGTCTCTCCTCCCGACTTCTCTCCCTGACTCTCTCCCGACTTCTCTCCTCTCTCATGCTAGTCTTCTCTCCTGACTCTCCTGTCTCTCCTCTCCCGTCTTCTCTCCCCGTCTCTCTCATGTCTTCTCCCACTCTCTCATGTCTCTCTCATGTCTCTCCATTCTCTCATTTCTCTCTGACTTCTCTGTCTCTCATGTCTCTCTCATGTTCTCTCCCGTCTTCTCTCCTCTCCAGTCTTCTCCCTGACTCTCATGTCTCTCCGTCTTCTCTCCTCTCCCGACTTCTCTCCCGTCTTCTCCTCTGGACTCTCTCATGTCCCCGTCTTCTCTCCTCTCCCAGTCTTCTCTCTCTCTGACTCTCATGTCTCTCCCGTCTTCTCTCCTCTCCCGTCTTCTCCCGTCTTCTCTCCTGGCTCTCATGTCTCTCCTGTCTTCTGTCCTCTCCGTCTTCTCCTGGACTCTCATGTCTCTCCCGTCTTCTCTCCTCTCCGTCTTCTCTCCTCTCCTGTCTTCTCTCCTGACTCTCCCATGTTCTCCCATCTTCTCTCCTCTCCTGTCTCCCTCTCCTGACTCCTGACTCTCATGTCTCTCCCTGGACTCTCTCATGTCTCTCCTGACTCTCTCATGTCTCTCCGACTCTCTCATGTCTCTCCGACTCTCTCCTGTCTCTCCGACTCTCTCATGTCTCTCCCTGATGCTTCTCATGTCTCTCCCGATTCTCTCATGTCTCTCCCGACTCTCTCATGTCTCCCGACTTCTCTCATGCATCTCTCCCGACTTCTCTCCTCTCTCTCCGTCTTCTCTCCTGACTGTCTCATATCTCTCCTCTCAGTCTTCTCTCTGGCTCTCTCATGTCTCTCTCTCATGTCTCTCTCTCCGTCTTCTCTCTGACTCTCTCATGTCTCCCATGTCTTCTCCTGGGACTCTCTCATGTCTCTCCCCGTCTTCCGTCTTCTCTCCTGACTCTCATGTCTCTCCGTCTTCTCCGCTCCGTCTTCTCTCTCCTGACTCTCTCATGTCTCTCCCCCTTCTCTCCTCTCCGTCTTCTCTCCCACTCTCATGTCTCTCCCGTCTTCTCTCCTCTCCCGACTCTCATGTCTCTCCCGTCTTCTCTCCTCCCGTCTTCTCTCCCGACTCTCATGTCTCTCCCGTCTTCTCTCCTCTCCCCGTCTTCTCTCCCGACTCTCTCTCATTTCTCTCCCGTCTTCTCCGACTCTCCCATGTCTCTCCCGTCTTCTCTCCTCTCCCCGTCTTCTCTCCCGACTCTCCATGTCTCTCTGTCTTCTCTCTCTCTCCGTCTCCTCCTCTGGATTCTCCCGACTCTCTCATGTCTCCGACTCTCTCATGTCTCTCCGACTCTCTCATGTCTCTCCCGACTTCTCTCATGTCTCTCCCGACTTCTCTCATGTCTCTCCCTGACTTCTCTCTGTGCTCTCTCCCGACTTCTCTTATGTCTCTCCGACTTCTCTCCTCTCTCAGTCTTCTCCTGACTCTCATGTCTCTCCTCTCGACTTCTCTCCTGACTCTCGGACTTCTCTCCTCTCTCCAGTCTTCTCTCTGACTCTCATGTCTCTCCTCTCCGTCTTCTCTCCCTCTGTCTCTCTCATGTCTCCCGACTCTCTCATGTCTCTCTCATGTCTCTCCCGACTCTCTCATTTCTCTGACTTCTCTCCTGTCTCTCATGTCTCTCTCATGTTCTCTCTGTCTCCCGTCTTCTCTCTCCTCTCAGTCTTCCCTCTGGCTCTCTCCCATGTCTCTCCCGTCTTCTCTCCTCTCCCGACTTCTCTCCGTCTTCTCTCCTGACTCTCTCATGTCCCCGTCTTCTCTCCTCTCAGTCTTCTCTCCCTGACTCTCATGCTCTCTCCCGTCTTCTCTCCTCTCCCGTCTTCTCCGTCTTCTCTCACTGACTCCTCATGTCTCTCCTGTCTTCTGTCCTCTCCCGTCTTCTCTCCTGACTCTCATGTCTCTCCCCATCTTCTCTCTCCTCTCCCGTCTTTCTCCATGTCTCTCCCTGTCTTTCTCCCATGTCTCTCTGCCTTCTCTCCCGACTCTCCATGTCTCCCGTCTTCTCATCTCTCTCTCCGACTCTCATGTCTCTCCGTCTTCTCCTCTCCGTCTTCTCTCCGGACTCTCTTGTCTCTCCGTCTTGCTTCCTCTCCGTCTCCTCCTGACTCTCATGTCTCTCCCGTCTTCTCTCTCCTCTCTCGTCTTCTCCTTGACCTCTCATGTCTCTCCTCTCCCGTCTTCTCTCCCGACTCTTCATGCATTTCTCTCGTCTTCTCTCCTCTCGTCTTCTCTCTGACTCTCCCATGTCTCTCCGTCTTCTCTCCTCTCCCGTCTTCTCCTGGCTCTCCCATGTCTCTCCCATCTTCTCTCCTCTCCCGTCTCCTCTCCTGACTCTCCCGGCTCTCATGTCTCTCCGGCTCCTCATGTCTCCCGACTCTCATGTCTCTCCCGACTCTCTCATGTCTCTCCCGACTCTCTCATGTCTCTCCCGACTCTCTCATGTCTCTCCCGACTTCTCTCATGTCTCTCCCGACTTCTCTCATGTCTCTCCCGACTCTCTCATGTCTCCCGACTTCTCTCATGTCTCTCCGACTTCTCTCCTCTCTCTCCCGTCTTCTCTCCTGACTCTCTCATATCTCTCCTCTCCAGTCTTCTCTCTGACTCTCTCATGTCTCTCCTCTCCCCATGTCTCTCCTCTCACGTCTTCTCTCTGACTCTCTCATGTCTCCCCCGTCTTCTCTCCTCTCCAGTCTTCTCTCTGACTCTCTCATGTCTCTCCCGTCTTCTCCGTCTTCTCTCCTGACTCTCATGTCTCTCCGTCTTCTCTCCGCTCCCGTCTTCTCTCCTGACTCTCCCATGTCTCTCCGTCTTCTCTCCTCTCCCGTCTTCTCTCCTGACTCTCATGTCTCTCCGTCTTCTCTCCTCTCCCCGTCTTCTCTCCTGACTCTCATGTCTCTCCTGTCTTCCTCTCCTCTCCCCGTCTTCTCTCCTGACTCTCCCATGTCTCTCCCGTCTTCTCTCCTCTCCCGTCTTCTCTCCTGACTCTCCATGTCTCTCCCGTCTTTCTCTCTGTCCCGTCTTCTCTCCCTGGCTCTCCCATGTCTCTCCCGTCTTCTCTCCTCTCCCGTCTTCTCTCACTGACTCTCCCATGTCTCTCCCGTCTTCTCTCCTCTCCCGTCTTCTCTCTGACTCTCCCATGTCTCTCCCCGTCTTCTCTCCTCTCCCGTCTTCTCTCCTGACTCTCCCATGTCTCTACCGTCTTCTCCTGACTCTCCCGACTCTCTCATGTCTCTCCCATCTTCTCTCCTCCTCTCCGTCTTCTCTCCTGACTCTCCCATGTCTCTCCCTGTCTTCTCTCCTGACTCTCCCATGTCTCTCCCGTCTTCTCTCCTGACTCTCCATGTCTCTCCTGTCTTCTCTCCTCTCCCGTCTTCTCTCTGACTCTCCCCTCTCCGTCTTCTCTCTGACTCTCCCATGTCTCTCCGTCTTCTCTCCTCTCCCGTCTTCTCTCCTGACTCTCCCCTTCTCTCCTGACTCTCCCCTCTCGTCTTCTCTCTGACTCTCCCATGTCTCTCCCGTCTTCTCTCACCTGACTCTCCCGACTCTCATGTCTCTCCCGACTTCTCTCCCGACTTCTCTCCCGACTTCCCTCCCGACTTCTCTCCCGACTTCTCTCCTGACTTCTCTCCCGACTTCTTCTCTCCCGACTTCTCTCCCACGACTCTCTCATGTCTCTCCCACTTCTCTCCTGTCTCTCTCATGTCTCTCCCGACTTCTCTCCTGTCTCTCCCGACTTCTCTCCTGTCTCTCCCGACTTCTCTCCTCTCCCGACTTCTCTCCGACTTCTCTCCGACTCTCTCTGTTTCTCCGTCTTCTCTCCTGACTCTCCCTGACTCTCTCATGTCTCCCGACTCTCATGTCTCTCATGTCTCTCCCGATTTCTCTCCCGACTTCTCTCCCGACTCTCATGTCTCTCCGACTTCTCTCCTGTCTCTCTCATGTCTCTCCGTCTTCTCTCCTCTCCCGACTTCTCTCCCGACTACTCTCCCGACTTCTCTCCCGACTCTCATGTTTCTCCCCGACTTCTCTCCCGACTCTCTCATGTTTCTCCCGACTTCTCTCCCGTCTTCTCTCCTCTCCCGTCTTCTCTCTGACTCTCATGTCTTTCCCGTCTTCTCTCCTCTCCGTCTTCTCTCCTGACTCTCCCGATGTCTCTCCGTCTTCTCTCTCTCCCCGTCTTCTCTCCTGACTCTCTATGTCTTTCCCGTCTTCTCTCCTCTCCCGTCTTCTCTCCTGACTCTCCCATGTCTCTCCCCGTCTTCTCTCCTCTCCCGTCTTCTCCTGACTCTCCCATGTCTCTCCCGACTTCTCTCATGTCTCCCCGACTTCTCTTATGTCTCTCCCCGACTTTCTCCTCTCTCCAGTCTTCTCTCTGACTCTCATGTCTCTCCTCTCGACTTCTCTCCTGACTCTCTCCCGACTTCTCTCCTCTCTCCAGTCTTCTCTCTGACTCTCATGTCTCTCCTCTCCCGTCTTCTCTCCGTCTCTCTCATGTCTCTCCCGACTCTCTCATGTCTCTCTCATGTCTCTCCCGACTCTCTCATTTCTCTCCTGACTTCTCTCTGTCTCTCATGTCTCTCTCATGTCTCTCTCATGTCTCTCCCGTCTTCTCTCTCTCCAGTCTTCTCTCCTGACTCTCATGTCTCTCCCGTCTTCTCTCCTCTCCCGACTTCTCTCCGTCTTCTCTCCTGACTCTCTCATGTCCCCCCGTCTTCTCTCCTCTCCAGTCTTCTCTCTGACTCTCATGTCTCTCCCGTCTTCTCTCCTCTCCCGTCTTCTCCCGTCTTCTCTCTGACTCTCATGTCTCTCCTGTCTTCTGTCCTCTCCCGTCTTCTCTCCTGACTCTCATGTCTCTCCGTCTTCTCTCCTCTCCGTCTTCTCTCCCATGTTTCTCCGTCTTCTCTCCCATGTCTCTCCGTCTTCTCTCCCGACTCTCCATGTCTCTCCGTCTTCTCTCATCTCTCTCCCGACTCTCATGTCTCTCCGTCTTCTCTCCTCTCCCTTCTTCTCCCTGACTCTCATGTCTCTCCCGTCTTCTTTCCTCTCCCGTCTCCTCTCCTGACTCTCATGTCTCTCCCGTCTTCTCTCCTCTCCCGTCTTCTCTCCTGACTCTCATGTCTCTCCTCTCCCGTCTTCTCTCCCGACTCTCTCATTTCTCTCCCGTCTTCTCTCCTCTCCCGTCTTCTCTCCTGACTCTCCCATGTCTCTCCCGTCTTCTCTCTCTCCGTCTTCTCTCCTGACTCTCCCATGTCTCTCCCATCTTCTCTCCTCTCCCGTCTCCTCTCCTGACTCTCCCGACTCTCATGTCTCTCCCGACTCTCTCATGTCTCTCCCGACTCTCATGTCTCTCCCGACTCTCTCATGTCTCTCCCGACTCTCTCATGTCTCTCCCGACTCTCTCATGTCTCTCCCGACTTCTCTCATGTCTCTCCCGACTTCTCTCATGTCTCTCCCGACTCTCTCATGTCTCCCGACTTCTCTCATGTCTCTCCCGACTTCTCTCCTCTCTCTCCCGTCTTCTCTCCTGACTCTCTCATATCTCTCCTCTCCAGTCTTCTCTCCTGACTCTCTCATGTCTCTCCTCTCCCATGTCTCTCCTCTCACGTCTTCTCTCCTGACTCTCTCATGTCTCCCCCGTCTTCTCTCCTCTCCAGTCTTCTCTCCTGACTCTCTCATGTCTCTCCCGTCTTCTCCCGTCTTCTCTCCTGACTCTCATGTCTCTCCCGTCTTCTCTCCGCTCCCGTCTTCTCTCCTGACTCTCCCATGTCTCTCCCGTCTTCTCTCCTCTCCCGTCTTCTCTCCTGACTCTCATGTCTCTCCCGTCTTCTCTCCTCTCCCGTCTTCTCTCCTGACTCTCATGTCTCTCCTGTCTTCTCTCCTCTCCCGTCTTCTCTCCTGACTCTCCCATGTCTCTCCCGTCTTCTCTCCTCTCCGTCTTCTCTCCTGACTCTCCCATGTCTCTCCCGTCTTCTCTCTGTCCCGTCTTCTCTCCTGACTCTCCCATGTCTCTCCCGTCTTCTCTCCTCTCCCGTCTTCTCTCCTGACTCTCCCATGTCTCTCCCGTCTTCTCTCCTCTCCCGTCTTCTCTCCTGACTCTCCCATGTCTCTCCCGTCTTCTCTCCTCTCCCGTCTTCTCTCCTGACTCTCCCATGTCTCTACCGTCTTCTCTCCTGACTCTCCCGACTCTCTCATGTCTCTCCCATCTTCTCTCCTCTCCCGTCTTCTCTCCTGACTCTCCCATGTCTCTCCCGTCTTCTCTCCTGACTCTCCCATGTCTCTCCCGTCTTCTCTCCTGACTCTCCCATGTCTCTCCCGTCTTCTCTCCTCTCCCGTCTTCTCTCCTGACTCTCCCCTCTCCCGTCTTCTCTCCTGACTCTCCCATGTCTCTCCCGTCTTCTCTCCTCTCCCGTCTTCTCTCCTGACTCTCCCCTTCTCTCCTGACTCTCCCCTCTCCCGTCTTCTCTCCTGACTCTCCCATGTCTCTCCCGTCTTCTCTCCTGACTCTCCCGACTCTCTCATGTCTCTCCCGACTTCTCTCCCGACTTCTCTCCCGACTTCCCTCCCGACTTCTCTCCCGACTTCTCTCCTGACTTCTCTCCCGACTTCTTCTCTCCCGACTTCTCTCCCGACTCTCTCATGTCTCTCCCCACTTCTCTCCTGTCTCTCTCATGTCTCTCCCGACTTCTCTCCTGTCTCTCCCGACTTCTCTCCTGTCTCTCCCGACTTCTCTCCTCTCCCGACTTCTCTCCCGACTTCTCTCCCGACTCTCTCATGTTTCTCCCGTCTTCTCTCCTGACTCTCCCGACTCTCTCATGTCTCTCCCGACTCTCATGTCTCTCATGTCTCTCCCGATTTCTCTCCCGACTTCTCTCCCGACTCTCATGTCTCTCCCGACTTCTCTCCTGTCTCTCTCATGTCTCTCCCGTCTTCTCTCCTCTCCCGACTTCTCTCCCGACTACTCTCCCGACTTCTCTCCCGACTCTCATGTTTCTCCCGACTTCTCTCCCGACTCTCTCATGTTTCTCCCGACTTCTCTCCCGTCTTCTCTCCTCTCCCGTCTTCTCTCCTGACTCTCATGTCTTTCCCGTCTTCTCTCCTCTCCCGTCTTCTCTCCTGACTCTCCCATGTCTCTCCCGTCTTCTCTCCTCTCCCGTCTTCTCTCCTGACTCTCCCATGTCTCTCCCGTCTTCTCTCCTCTCCCGTCTTCTCTCCTGACTCTCCCATGTCTCTCCCGTCTTCTCTCCTGACTCTCCCATGTCTCTCCCGTCTTCTCTCCTGACTCTCCCGACTCTCATGTCTCTCCCGACTCTCTCATGTCTCTCCCGTCTTCTCTCCTCTCCCGTCTTCTCTCCTGACTCTCATGTCTCTCCCGTCTTCTCTCCTCTCCCATGTCTCTCCCGTCTTCTCGCCTCTCCCGTCTTCTCTCCTGACTCTCCCATGTCTCTCCCGTCTTCTCGCCTCTCCCATGTCTCTCCCGTCTTCTCGCCTCTCCCGTCTTCTCTCCTGACTCTCCCATGTCTCTCCCGTCTTCTCTCCTCTCCCGTCTTCTCTCCTGACTCTCCCATGTCTCTCCCGTCTTCTCTCCTGACTCTCCCGACTCTCTCATGTCTCTCCCGACTCTCTCATGTCTCTCCCGACTCTCTCCCGACTTCTCTCCCGACTTCTTCTCTCCCGACTTCTCTCCCGACTTCTTCTCTCCCGACTTCTCTCCCGACTTCTTCTCTCCCGACTTCTCTCCCGACTTCTTCTCTCCCGACTTCTCTCCCGACTCTCATGTCTCTCCCGACTTCTCTCCTGTCTCTCTCATGTCTCTCCCGACTTCTCTCCTGTCTCTCTCATGTCTCTCTCATGTCTCTCTCATGTCTCTACCATCTTCTCTCCTCTCCCGACTTCTCTCCCGACTTCTCTCCCGACTTCTCTCCCGACTCTCTCGTTTCTCCCGACTTCTCTCCCGACTCTCTCATGTTTCTCCCGACTTCTCTCCCGACTTCTCTCCCGACTCTCTCATGTCTCTCCCGACTCTCTCATGTCTCTCCAGACTTCTCTCCTGTCTCTCTCATGTCTCTCTCATGTCTCTCCCGACTTCTCTCCTGTCTCTCTCATGTCTCTCTCATGTCTCTCCCGTCTTCTCTCCTCTCCAGTCTTCTCTCCTGACTCTCATGTCTCTCCCGTCTTCTCTCCTCTCCAGTCTTCTCGTCTTCTTCTCTCCTCTCCCGTCTTCTCTCCTGACTCTCATGTCTCTCTTCCTCCTCTCCCGTCTTCTCTCCTCTCCCGTCTTCTCTCCTGACTCTCATGTCTCTCCCATCTTCTCTCCTGACTCTCGTCTCTCCTGACTCTCTCCTCTCTCTCCTGACTCTCTCCTGTCTCTCCGGACTCTCCTGACTCTCCTGACTCTCATGTCTCTCCCGACTCTCTCCTCTCCTGACTCTTTCCTCTCCTCTCCTAAGCCTCTTCTCTCCTCTCCAAAGCCTCTTCTCTCCTCTCCTAAGCCTCTTCTCTCCTCTCCTAAGCCTCTCCTCTCATCTTCATTACCTTTTTGTAAGGTTCCTCTCTCCCTCCTATAAGGGTATCAGTAATGAGGGAGGGCCCAAGCCAGGCAGGGAGATGTGAAGTGCCTCTAACCGTGTTGTTTCAAACCGATTTGATAATTGAGCTGTTTATTCAGTGTGTTAGACGGGCCAGCTGGTTTGATCTACGCCGATATTGCTTTAATTAGTGGATTCACGGAGGTCGTGTGTGTGTGTGTGTGTGGAGGATGTGTGTGTATTTCTATGTGTGCACGTTTTGGGAGAATGTCACCACAAATAGGGGCTTTGCTGGTTGTCTGCCTGCGTCTGGGTCGGATTAAGTGCTTTTGGTCGGGGGACAAGTATTAGTTCTTCACGAGAGCAGAAACAAGACTCCAGCTGTACTGCGTCAACTGGCTTTTCTCAAACAGACATCTTGGATATGTCTAGACGAGTGAGTTAAAGTAAGAATCAAAACATACCATTTAGGGAGAGAATTTAGGTCTTTATCGCAGAAATCTAGTATTCTCCCTGTCTTCCTGTAGTCACGAAGACGGTAAAATCCCAAAGGATATTTTTCGCTATGTAGGGTCTGTGGTCATGTGTGGTCGTGAACATGAAGCTCTGACTCTGTTCAGTAAAGCCAATAATTGATTGGGGGATAGGAGCCCAAACTATTCATAACCCTCCCTCAGGGTGAATAGAGCCTACATCTGAAGAGACGTCAAGAATATTTCAGATTTATCTCTTCCCTCTATCAAATGTATTTTGTCCTCATCTCGAGGTCAATCATTTTTTTATTGAACCTTTATTCAACTAGGCAAGTCAGTTAACAACAGATTGTTATTTACAATGACGGCCAAACCCGGACCACGCTGGGCCAGTTGTGCACCGCCCTATGGGACTCCCAATCACAGCCGGATGTGCTGCAGCCTGGATTCGAACCAGGGACTGCAGTGACGCCTGTTACGAATCCCTTTTGGCCCGACAGTCTAGGGGGGATGGTAATGAGACCCGTAACATAACTCATGCAAATTATTATTGTGACAAAGTAAAAGTGTGCACGAAATAACCACGACAACAGAAATCTACCGTCAAACTCTAGGTTTATTCATAAACACACGGTAATGGGGGGAGCAGGAAAAGGGGCTGAGCTGGACCCAAGAAAATAAACAATAAGTATTCAAAAACACCCCTAAGCTAGACTAGCCTACTTTAACAACAGCTAACTAACTAACCAAAAATACAGTGGGTGGTCCGCCCAGTTCTAACTAGTGTATTTAACAAAGTTCACCTACGGGTAGTGTATGCCCATGGGCGACTTGTCTTGGTTTCCCCCTTTTCCCACCAGCAACAAACAAACACCATAACCAAAAACAATACTCACAGGTGATGACAAAGTGCTATGAGGTGCTTAAACAAAAGAGAGGTTAAGACACAAAGCGAGAGTGAAACACAGAGACCTACAGACATGGCATTTACAGAGAGATTGAGCTAGAGATTGCTAGAGATTGAGCGAGAGATTGCTCTAGAACAAACAAATGATGGGGTTTTTAAACCATGGGGAAGGAACTGTGATAGTGTAGGAAATAGGAGGAGGTGTGTCTTCTGATTGATGATTGATTGTTGACTGATTGGGGAGTGATGATTTTCACCTGTGAGGGGAGAAGGAGAGAAAAGAAACACACACACAGGATACACACACACACACAGGATAACTGTATCCGTAACAACGCCTCTTGCACTGAGATTCAGTGTCTTAGACCTCTGCCACTCGGGCCAAGTCTCTTGTTGCTCTCCCCTTTTCATTCACGCCGTCTCCCTCCGTCTATCGATCTATCTCACTAATTGATAGCAGCTTTTTGCCGGTGGAGAGGGTTTGTTTCACTGACGTGGATCCTCCGTCTTGGATCTAGTTGACCGTCTCATCCCTCAATCTGTCCCATACCACATCTGTTCTTGGTAAATGGGCTCTCGCTCATAATACATAAAGGATGGGTAGTGGGTAAAGAAATAGTACCGATGTTTACCGGGCCCAATATGCCCTTGGTTTAATTAAATGGCCATCATACACCACCTAGTCTGTCTACTACCTTCTCGTTTTGCGATTAAGATTATCATTACTCTACCGTATTGTAGTATTATAGACTTTATCATTGTTATAATACATTGTCATATTTTTTTCACTCTATAATAACAGGCCTGTATGGTGTAATGGGATATTATTGTATAGTGTTTTTTTTTTTATTCACCCTGACAGTCAAGGTATGTCCCTTATGGCACCCTATTCCCTATATCAGGGCTCTCCAACCCTGCACCTGGAGAGATACCATCTGGGGGGTTTTCTCTCCAACCCTGTACCTGGAGAGATACCATTTGGTAGGTTTTCTCTCCAACCCTGTACCTGGAGAGATACCATCTGGTAGGTTTTCTCTTCAACCCTGTACCTGGAGAGATACCATCTGGTAGGTTTTCTCTCCAACCCTGTACCTGGAGAGATACCATCTGGTGGGTTTTCTCTCCAACCCTGTACCTGGAGAGATACCATCTGGTGGGTTTTCTCTCCAACCCTTATCTAGCGCACCTCATTCTAATAATTAGCAGGTCGGGTTAAAACTGGGGTTGGACTAAAAACCTACAAGAGGGTAGCTCTCCAGGAACAGGGTTGTCCCTGGTCGAAAGTAGGGCACTTAATAGAGTGCTGTTTGGACACAGTTTCAATGTGGTCTGTCTGTAACTAGGAGGAGTGAGAGGTGTGTACGGTAGCAGTTTGTCATTTTAATAAATGTGTCATTTGGTTCTCCCTGTCTATACTGTATCTCCATTCTTGTGGTTTTATTTTTCTCTTGTTAATATATATATATATATTTTTTAAATTATATTACTCTACACCAGTTGTATTTGGCGTATGTGAGAAATTTGATTTGACTAACCTGCTGTCTTCATAGTCGTCCTACCCTTCTGGCCCTGTTCGATGTTATGGGATGAATGCACAGCATTAAGACCTGGCAAGCTGGGCATATTAAGGGGGTAGATGCCCACTTCGACACACACACATTATGTAGGCACACACATACGCGGCTAAATGCGCGGAGAGACACAGAGAAGCCTTTAACTTCAAAGCTCTGTTTCTTGACGACTTCAAACGCTGGAGGGACCATTATAAAATAGGGAATTTATTTTCTGTAAGGTCCTGATTTATTTGATTGAAAAATTAAACCACAAACCAAATAGACATTTCCTTCCCTTGCCTGGTTTACCAGGAGACCCCAAATTGCTACCAGGTTTGATTCTACTTAAGAGGGTCCAAGCATAGTCTCAGAAGACCTGTAGCTCTCTGCTCAGTCTCTCTATCCCGCACTTTCTATCCCTCTTTAGTATGTAATTCCTTCATTATTGGCGGGGATGGATAGATGAATTTAAAGTCATGCATGCGTGCACACGAACACACACACACCCTCTCTCTTTTTGCTAGACTTTGGAGATAGAGGCTGTGTCCCAAATGAAACCCTATTCCCCATTATATGTTCAAGAGAATTGCCAAAGTTGTGCACTATATAGGGATTAGGGGGCTATTTGTGACGTGTCCACATGTAATCAGTGGTATTAGTGTGTGGAGTATGATGGATGAGGCTGGATTAGTGGGGATCAGTCTTTTTCAGGGAGATCTGTGCCTGGTCTAACATCTAACAGCCCGCCTGTACTGTATTACTGCACTGGATGTAGCTGCTTCCCTGTCACTCACTAGACTAGAGGAAGCGACTGTAGAGGGGGGAAAGAGGGAGGGAGGGAGAAAGCAATAATTGGAGCAAGAGACCGAGAGTGAGCCAGATAGACAGAGACAGCGCGCGAGAGAATGAGTTAGGGGTTGTTTGTGGACTTTGCAGAGAAAAATGTGTTCATTTATTTACAGTTGAAGTCAGAAGTTTACATACACTTAGGTTGGAGTCATTAAAACTTGTTTTTCAACCACTCCACAAATTTCTTCAAGTCGGTTAGGATATCATTTGTGCATGACACAAGTATTTTTTCAACAATTGTTTACAGACAGATTATTTCACTCATAATTCACTGTATCATAATTCTAGTTTTAAACAGCTTAGAAAATTCCAGAATGTGTCATGGCCTTAGAACCTTCTGATAGGCTAATTGGCATAATTTGAGTCAATTAGAGGTGTACCTGTGGATGTATTTCAAGGCCTACCTTCAAACTCAGTGCCTCTTTGCTTGACATCATGGGAAAATCAAAAGAAGACCTCAGAAAAAACTATTGAGGACCTCCACAAGTCTGGTTCATCCTTGGAAGCAATTTCCAAATGCCTGAAGGTACCACGTTTATCTGTACAAACAATAGTATGCAAGTATAAACACCATGGGACCACGCAGCCGTCATACCGCTCAGGAAGGAGATGCGTTTTGTCTCCTAGAGATGAACGTACTTTGGAAAAGTGCAAATCAATCCCAGAACAACAAAGGACCTTGTGAAGATGCTGGAGGAAACGGGTGCAAAAGTATCTATATCCAGAGTAAAACGAGTCCTATATCGACATAAGCTGAAAGGCTGCTCAGCAAGGAAGAAGCCACTGCTCCAAAACCACCATAAAGCCAGACTATGGTTTGCAACTGCACATGGGGACAAAGATTGTACTTTTTAGAGAAATGTCCTCTGGTCTGGTGAAACAAAAATAGAACCGTTTGGCAATAATTTTTATTTTTTATTTATTTAACCAGGCAAGTCAGTTAACAAATTCTTATTTTCAATGACGGCCTGTAGGAAGCGACTGTAGAGGGGGGAAAGAGGGAGGGAGGGAGAAAGCAATAATTGGAGCAAGAGACCGAGAGTGAGCCAGATAGACAGAGACAGCGCGCGAGAGAATGAGTTAGGGGTAACTGCCTGTTCAGGGGCAGAACGACAGATTTGTACCTTGTCAGCTCGGGGGTTTGAACTTGCAACCTTCCGGTTACTAGTCCAATGCTCTACCCACTAGGCTACCCTGCCGCCCATAATGACCATCATTATGTTTGGAGGAAAAAGGGGGAGGCTTTCAAGCTGAAGAACACCATCCCAACCGTGACGCACAGGGGTGTTAGCATCATGTTGTGGCGGTGCTTTGCTGAAGTTGGACTGGTGCACTTAAACAAAATAGATGGCTTCATGAGGGAGGAAAATTATGTGGAAATATTGAAGCTACATCTCAAGACATCAGTCAGGAAGTTAAAGCTTGGTCGCAAATGGGTCTTCCAAATGGAGAATGTCCCCCAAGCATACTTCCAAAGCCATCACAAAGCCCTGACCTCAAATTTGTGGACAGAACTGAAAAAGCGTGTGAGGCCTACAAAACTGACTCAGTTACACCCGCTCTGTCAGGAGGAATGGGCCAAAATTCACCCAACTTATTGTGGGAAGCTTGTGGAAGGCTACCCGAAACGTTTGACCCAAGTTAAACTATTTAAAGGCAATGCTATGAAATACTAATTGAGTGTATGTAAACTTCTGACCCACTGGGAATGTGATGAAAGAAATAAAAGCTGAAATAAATAATTCTCTCTACTATTATTCTGACATTTTACCTTATATTAAAGTGGTGATCCTAACTGGCCTAAAACAGGGAATTTTTACTAGGGTTAAATGTCAGGAATTGTGAAAAACTGAGTTTAAATGTATGGCTAAGGTGTATGTAAACTTCAGACTTCAACTGTAGATGCCTTGCATTGGGCAATTCCACAGTAACACTTTAAAATGTATACCAAAGAAAAGCCATTGATTTCAAAGTTTTAACAAATCATACAACTCTGTGCACAAGGAAAACTTAACAATTTACACTGAACATTTTACAAAAACACATTCACTGGAGAAATTGTTCCGATGCAAAGTTTGGTAACAGAATTTCTTTAAAATCTCAGCTTTTTATATGACCACTTAAGTATCTGCTCTGAGATTCCAAGATATCTGTAGAGAGAATGGGGTGTCAGCAATGATCTACACCTGGTAACATTATTTAATTATGGGTCCCTTATCTGTACTACACAGAAATACATCATTATGGATATGAATATATCCTCAAGTAGTCAGACACCTTGGCTTTTTCCACATTTTGTTACGTTGCAGCCTTATTCAAAAATGTATTTAATTGTTTCTTCATTAAGCTCCACACACAACCCCATAATGACAAAGCAAAAACAGGTTTTTAGATATTTAGCACATTTAAAAAAATATTTTAAATGGCAATGTCACATTTCCAAAAGTATTCAGACCCTCTACTCTGTTTGTTGTAGCACCTTTTTGGCAGCGATTACATCTTCTGGCTTGAAGCTTTGAAAAACCTGCTTTCACTTTGTCATAATGGGGTATTGTATTGATGTGGAAAGCTGTAACGTAATAAAATGTGGAAAAAGGGATCTGGTCTGAATGAATGCACAGTACATATCTCATATTACTGTATTGATTCAGTTTTTTAATCCCTCAACAACATTCCGCTGAAAAGACAGCGCGCAAAATTCAAAAATATTTTTTAGAAATATGTAACTTTCACACATTAACAAGTCCAATGCAGCAAATGAAAGATAAACATCTTGTTAATCTACCCATCGTGTCCGATTTCAGAAATACTTTACAGTGAAAGCACAACGTATGATTATGTTAGGTCATAGCTAAGTCGAAAAAACACACAGCCACTATTCCAGCCAAAGATAGGAGTCACAAAAAGCAGAAATATAGACTGCTCAAAAAAATAAAGGGAACACTTAAACAACACAATGTAACTCCAAGTCAATCACACTTCTGTGAAATCAAACTGTCCACTTAAGAAGCAACACTGATTGACAATACATTTCACATGCTGTTGTGCAAATGGAACAGGTGGAAATTATAGGCAATTAGCAAGACACCCCCAATAAAGGAGTGGTTCTGCAGGTGGTGACCACAGACCACTTCTCAGTTCCTAGGCTTCCTGGCTGATGTTTAGGTCACTTTTGAATGCTGGCGGTGATTTCACTCTAGTGGTAGCATGAGGCGGAGTCTACAACCCACACAAGAGCATGGAGGCGCTACCAGGAGACAGGCCAGTACATCAGGAGATGTGGAGGAGGCCGTAGGAGGGCAACAACCCAGCAGCAGGACCGCTACCTCCGCCTTTGTGCAAGGAGGAGCAGGAGGAGCACTGCCAGAGCCATGCAAAATGACCTCCAGCAGGCCACAAATGTGCATGTGTCTGCTCAAACGGTCAGAAACAGACTCCATGAGGGTGGTATGAGGGCCCGACGTCCACAGGTGGGGTTTGTGCTTACAGCCCAACACCGTGCAGGACGTTTGGCTTTTGCCAGAGAACATCAAGATTGGCAAATTCGCCACTGGCGCCCTGTGCTCTTCACAGATGAAAGCAGGTTCACACTGAGCACATGTGACGCCGTGGAGAACGTTCTGCTGCCTGCAACATCCTCCAGCATGACCGGTTTGGCGGTGGGTCAATCATGGTGTGGGGTGACATTTCTTTGGGTGGCCGCACAGCCCTCCATGTGCTCGCCAGGTACCGAGATGAGATCCTCAGACCCCTTGTGAGACCATATGCTGGTGCGGTTGGCCCTGGGTTCCTCCTAATGCAAGACAATGATAGACCTCATGTGGCTGGAGTGTGACAGCAGTTCCTGCAAGAGGAAGGGATTGATGCTATGGTCTGGCCCGCCCGTTCCCCAGACCTGAATCCAATTGAGCATATCTGGGACATCATGTCTCGCTCCATCCACCAACGCCACGTTGCACCACAGACTGTCCAGGAGTTGCCGGATGCTTTAGTCCAGGTCTGGGAGGAGATCCGCCACCTCATCAGGAGCATGCCCAGGCGTTGTAGGGAGGTCATACAGGCACGTGGAGGCCACACACACTACTGAGCCTCATTTTGACTTGTTTTAAGGACATTACATCAAAGTTGGATCAGTCTGTAGTGTCGTTTTCCACTTTAATTTTGAGTGTGACTCCAAATCCAGACCTCCATGGGTTGATACATTTGATTTCCATTGATCATTTTTGTGTGATTTTGTTGTCAGCACATTCAACTATGTAAAGAAAAAAGTATTTAAGAATATTTCATTCATTCAGATCTAGGATGTTATTTTAGTGTTCCCTTTATTTTTTTGAGCAGTGTAGATCAAATTAATCACTAACCTTTGATCTTCATCAGATGACACTCATAGGACATCATGTTACACAATACATGTATGTTTTGTTCGATAATGTGCATATTTATATCCAAAAATCTCAGTTTACATTGGCGCCTCAGTTTACATTAGCATTACGTGCAGTAATGTTTTGATTCCAAAACATCCAGTGATTTTGAAGAAATACTCATAATAAACATTGATAAAAGATACAAGTGTTATTCACAGAATTAAAGAGACTTCTCCTTATTGCAACCGCTGTGTCAGATTTCAAAAAATATTTTCGGAAAAAGCATAATCTGAGAACGGCGCTCAGAACCCAAAACAGCCAGAGGAATATCCGCCATTTTGGAGTCAACAGAAGTTAGAAACAACACCATAAATATTCACTTACCTTTGATGATCTTCATCAGAAGGCACTCCCAGGAATCCCAGTTCGACAATAAATTACTGATTTGTTCCATAAAGTCCATAATTTATGTCCAAATAGCCACTTGTTGTTAGCGTGTTCAGCCCAGTAATCCATCTTCATGAGGCACGAGCATTTCGTCCAGACAAAAACTCTAAAAGTTCCGTTACAGTGCTTTAGAAACATATCAAACGATGTATGGAATCAATCTTTAGGATGTTTTTAACATAAAACATCAATAATGTTCCAACCGGAGAATTCCTTTGTCTTCAGAAAAGCACTGGAACGAGAGGTAACTCTGTCGGAGCGCGCGTCATGAGACCAAGGCACTCTGCCAGACCACTGACTCAAAGAGGTCTCATGAGCCCCTCCTTTATAGTATAATCCTCATTCAAGTTTCTAAAGACGGTTGACGTCTAGTGGAAGCCGTATGAAGTGCAACTTTATCCATATCTCAATGTGTATTCATTAGGCCAAGCTTTGAAAAACTACAAACTTCAGATGTCCCACTTCCTGGTTGTATTTTTCCCAGTTTTTCACCTGCTATATGAGTTCTGTTATACTCGCAGACATTAAACAGTTTTAGAAACTTCAGAGTGTTTTCTATCCAATATTATTAATAATATGCATATATTAGCATCTGGGACAGAGTAGGAGGCAGTTCACTCTGGGCACGATATTCATCCAAAAGTGAACAGCAGTGAACAACAGTAAAAGCTAATTTACCAACATTTCGGGAAATGTCAAATCGGGTAATGTCAAATCTGAAGGAAGTGGGGGTGTACCGGTACACGTATTTGTACCGAACCGTTCGGTACAGGGACCTCAGTTTGGTCCACACTGTGAACCCAAATGAATACATGAAAACAAATATACATAAAAACACTAGGCCTATAGGCTATGCCAATGCTGCGTTGTATGTCTGAGTAAATCTGAGCTGGAAAAAAAAAACATTTTGGGCTATTCCGTTAAAACAACTAGAGCGTTTGCACATGTTGTAATCCAAATTCAAACTGTCCTTTTGTGAGGCGCAGCCATGAACTAGTTCTGTACGATGGCGGCTGGTGGAGTCGATAAACCAGGAGCATTCTCCATCGTTTAAATCTCCAGTTTGGGAAGATTTTCGCTTCCCAGTAGATTACAACGGCGATGGACAGAAGAAAGTATGCCGCCACTGCTCAACTAGAATAGTTTACGCAGCTGCCGTCACCTCAAACATGTTGGCACATTTAAACCAATGTCACCCCAGTATTCCTACCACCGGAGCAAGACTGAAACGCAAAAAAAAAAAAAACACACAACTTTGTCTCCCCTCTGCATTCAAGCAGCCCTTCGCAGTGGACTCTGACCAGGCCAAAGAAATTACAATAGTGATAGGTAATTTTATCGCTGCGGATATGCACCCATTTTTGGTTGTTGAGAAGAATAGGGGGTTTACGCACATCGTGAAGGTGCTCGAGCAACGTTATGAATTTTGTCCTCATGCACCCATTTCAGTAAACCGGTAGTATTTGCTCTATATATAAGCAAGCTAACGTCGACGTTGTCACCCTGTTTTGTGCGCACTACAGATGGATGGACCTCCAGGGTTACAGAAAGCTACGTAATGTCCAGCTAGCCGATAATGGACCCTATCAGATATTTATGTAGTTGGTGCTGTGCTGTATATTAACTCACTTTTACAATTATTTTGTTAGTTTACAAGTGTACAATTTATGTTCCCTGCATATAAAAGCCACGAAGATTGCCGGAAAGGCCCGAACGCAAGATCGTAATTTTGATGACAAACATGGTGAGCCGTTGATCACAAACTTGTACTTCCCATTTTAGTATGGAAAACCACTGTGAGGATTTTTCATAAAATATTCACAACATATTGACACAATTACTATCTTTATAGAATAAAAATCTAATTTGATCAATTACATGTGGAAAAACATTTGACATTATCAAGCCAGATGAAACATTTAATTAGCAGATGAAACAAAGTGAATTATCTCGTCCTTCGCTCCCAGGTTTTAGCTTGCGTCTATCACTGTCTAGCGAGTTAGCTTTAGGATATTTACTGGCCCTTACCAGTGACACACTTCTATGTTATCGACATATGTCAGTACACAAATAAAATCTAGCTCACTTACTTTGCCAGCTAGAAAGAAACGGCAACAAATTAATTCAGAAACGGAGGAAGAGGATAGTTAGCGAACGTTAGTTGCTTTTTGTTGAAGAGGCATCAGCTATGACAACATTTATCCTAAGATCAAAATGTTACTTTCCCATTACATAAAATCCACAATCCACCCCTCCAACGAAAGCCTGTGTCCGGGACTTCTCCAAAATGACCCCAGATCCACAATCCGATCCATGGCCAAAGGGTCACTTTTCAATTTAGCCCACAGGCAGGCTCTATAGAAAAATCCCCTGGTGCCACAGACACCATCCAACAAGCCATCCACACACAGAGCGAGACGAAGTGCTAGCTCTATAGCTAGCTAACGTTAGCATAGGAGGTAGTAAGCTAGCTCTTCTACTTACTCGGTGAAGCCCTGATAATTGTCTCTGCTGGTGCTGCTGCCTGTTTGATACTTTTATATGCCACTTTGTCGGTAGGGACAGTATCCACTTTGAAAACCAATGTTTTGCTGAAGCACTCCTTTGTTAGTAGCCATGAAAGTTCTCAAGGATAAAATGTGCCCTGCAGATTGACGAGAAGATGCCCAATTTGCCCCCGCCTCGTTCACACAAATGTATTAAACTTTTTTCTACGTTTTTCTTATGCATGGCCATTGAGGCATACTTACATTTGCATAGTAAATGTAGCTACACCCTGCTACCACACAAAGCTTGGCCATCTTGATGAGTAAAAATGCAATTCCTAGCAAGCTCCATACTACTATCCTACATGTTTGTTTGTTTTCCCCCATGAGTACATGAAGCACTGATATGAAGGGTGGGCATGGATTTTTATTTCCTCACTGTGTGACGTTTTAGAGATTGTTTCCAGAGCTGATTTGGAGAACCCCAAACCCAACTTTTAGAGCAATATTACAGTACTATAAAAATGGATTTAAGAGTTTGTAATTTGGGAATGTCTTCTTGGGGTCCTCTACGTTACTATTATATGTGTTTCTGGCATTGAGAAATAACTGCCCTTTTTTTTTTTACCTCTTTACCCCTTTTTCCCCAATTTTTCTCCTAAAATTACATATCCAAATGGAACTGCCTGTATCTCAGGCCCTGAAGCAAGGATGTGCATATTCTTGGTGCCATTTGAAAGGAAACACTTTGAAGTTTATGGAAATGTGGAAGGAATGTAGGAGAATATAACACAATAGATCTGGTACCATCTTTGAAATGCAAAAGAAAGGCCATAATGTATTATTCCGGCCACTAGATGGCAGCAGTGTGTGCCGTTTTAGACTGATCCAATGAACCATTGTATTTCTGTTCAACATGTGGTATCAAGACTGCCCAAATGTGCCTAATATATTTATTAATAACTTTTCATGTTCAAAACTGTGCACTCCTCAAACAATAGCATGGTATTATTTCATTGTAATAGCTACTGTAAATTGGACAGTGCAGTTAGATTAACAAGAATTTAAGCTTTCTGCCAATATCAGATATGTCTATGTCCTGGTAAATTTTATTAGCATAAGCCTACATTAGCTCAACCATCCCGCAGGGGACCCACCAATCCTGAAGAAGTTTTAACAGTGACAGCCCATCACATTACCCCGGAGTGGGAAATTAGAAGTACTTTGCTACAGACACGCCCCCTTTATGAGAGTCACGCAAGTGTGCATATTTTTCTATTTGTAAGAAAACAATATAGCGTAGGCCATACAAAGTCTGAGCCATGTTTACGTATTGATTTCACACGCATTTTATTTTTGTGTTGTTGATGAGTAATGGTGTGTTTTTCATTTAAGGAAAATAAAAAGTGTTGGTTTTACTGATTGTGCTCTCATCGAGCATTCTATGACTCATGATCACATATGGAATCACGAGTACAAACACTTTGTTTTTTCTTAAGTAAAATGCTCATTTAACTACAGTAACTGTTGGCATTTAATTTTCCCACTGTACTGAAACCGAACCGAGACCCCAAAACTGCAACCGTGGGTTTGGTAAACTGTTACACCCCTAGAAGGAAGTATGCTGTGGAGTGATTGAAATGCATCAGAAAGGTATAGGAAAACATCAAGGATGATGATCATCAAACAGTATGATCGTTTGTGGAGAATGAAGTTATTTCCTTCAGTTATTCTGTGCAGATTCATCACTGTCCCGTCTAACGAGTCCTGCTTAGCTTGTGAGGTAGGTGGAAACATAAAACATGTACATCTTCCTGAGTTTTTGCTTTCAGGGATGGGCTTAGTCCGCTAGAAACCACTTTTACCACTCCATTTGTCCCAACCGCTAATAAGGTTACTCACGGCAGGGTAGCCTAGTGGTTAGAGTGTTGGAGTGTTAGTAACCGAAAGGTTGCAAGTTCAAATCCCCGAGCTGACAAGGTACAAATCTGTCGTTCTGCCCCTGAACAGGCAATTAACCCACTGTTCCTAGGCCGTCATTGAAAATAAGAATGTGTTCTTAACTGACTTGCCTAGTTAACCTCTTAAGTCGACCCTCTACTTTTTTGAACATTCTGTTAAAAATCGCGCAACATTTCAGCGCCCTGCTACTCATGCCAGGAATATAGTATGTGCATTTGCTTAGTCTGTGTGGATAGAAAACACTCAGACGTTTAAAAAACTGGTTAAATCACTGCTGTGGCTTTACCAGAACGGCATTTACATCGAAAAGCACAGGAAAAACTGATCACTGAAAATGGGAAAATATATCCATGCGCTACTTGATCCCATTGATAAAGGTGAACCACAATTAATTGACTGAGGTTGCAGTACCTACAGCTTCCACACGGTGTCTAGAGTCTTGTCATTTCCCTTCGAGTTTTTTCTTGGTCAAACACATGCAGGACACCGTATCTAATCCGGTCTAGGACCGGATATTTTCGTTGAGTTTCTAGCCGGACATTTTTCCAGACGGACAGCTAATGATCTTTACATCGCCTCCTGATGAATTTTATCGCTTATTAACGTTTACTAATACCTAAAGTTGCATTACAAACGTATTTGAAGTGTTTTGTGAAAGTTTATCGTCGACTTTTTGAATTTTAAAAAATGACGTTACGTTTTGAAACAATGTTTTTTTCGTTTATCACACAGTCTACATATAACGATATCTAGGCTTTATATGGACCGATTTAATCGAAATAAAGACCCAAATAGTGTTTATGGGACATCTAGGAGTGCCAACAAAGAAGATGGTGAAAGGTAATGAATGTTTTCTATTTTATTGTGCGGTTTGTGTAACGCCGAAATGCTAATTATTTTGTTTACGTCCCCTGTGGGTCTTTTGGGGTGTTGCATGCTATCAGATAATAGCTTCTCATGCTTTCGCCGAAAAGCATTTTAAAAATCTGACTTGTTGCCTGGATTCACAATGAGTGTAGCTTTAATTCGATACCCTGCATGTGTATTTTAATGAACTTTTGAGTTTTAACTAATACCATTAGCATTTAGCGTAGCGCATTTGCATTTCCAGAGCTCTAGTTGGGACGCAAGCGTCCCGAGTAGAAGCAACGGGTTAAATAAAGTTAAAATAAAAAAATAAAAAATACAAATCTTTGGAATCATCATCTCTCATTCTGCATGAGCTTTTTTCCCAATTACAGTTCTTACAGCTGTTTTCAGAATGTCTGTCCTCGTCTGAATTTAATTTATTTTAATTTATTTTTTATTTCACCTTTTATTTAACCAGGTAGGCTAGTTGAGAACAAGTTCTCATTTGCAATTACGACCTGGCCAAGATAAAGTGTAGCAATTCGACACATACAACAACAGAGTTACACATGGAATAAACAAAACATACAGTCAATAATACAGTAGAACAAAAGAAAACAAAAAGTCTATATACAGTGAGTGCAAATGAGGTAAGTTAAGGACATAACTAGGCCATGGTGGCGAAGTAATTACAATATAGCAATTAAACACTGGAATGGTAGATCGGCAGAAGATGAATGTGCAGTTAGAGATACTGGGGTGCAAAGGAGCAAATTAAATAAATAAATATCAGTATGGGGATGAGGTAGGTAGATAGATGGGCTGTTTACAGATAGGCTAAGTACAGGTGCAGTGATCTGTAAACTGCTCTGACAGCTGGTGCTTAAAGCTAGTGAGGGAGATGTGAGTCTCCAGCTTCAGAGATTTCAGTCATGGGCAGCAGAGAACTGGAAGGAAAGACGACCAAAGGAGGAATTGGCTTTGGGGGTGACCAGTGAGATATACCTGCTGGAGCGCGTGCTACGGGTGGGTGCTGCTATGGTAATCAGTGAGCTAAGGCGGGGCTTTACCTAGCAGAGACTTGTAGATAACCTGTAGCCAGTGGGTTTGGCGACGAGTATGAAGCGAGGGCCAACCAACGAGAGCGTACAGGTCGCAATGGTGGGTAGTGTATGGGGCTTTGGTGACAAAACGGATGGCACTGTGATAGACTGCATCCAGTTTGTTGAGTTGAGTGTTGGAGGCTATTTTATAGATGACATCACTGAAGTCGAGGATCGTTAGGATGGTCAGTTTTACGAGTGTATGTTTGGCAGCATGAGTGAAGGATGCTTTGTTGCGATATAGATTTAATTTCGGATTGGAGATGCTTAATGTGAGTATGCAAGGAGCGTTTACAGTCTAACCAGACACCCAGGTATTTGTAGTTGTCCACGTATTCCAAGACAGAGC
Organism: Oncorhynchus nerka; assembly: GCF_034236695.1. Taxonomy (NCBI): domain Eukaryota; kingdom Metazoa; phylum Chordata; class Actinopteri; order Salmoniformes; family Salmonidae; genus Oncorhynchus; species Oncorhynchus nerka. Next base: position 3,326,936 of record NC_088411.1, read on the forward strand.
CGTCCAGACTAGTGATGCTGGACGGGCGAGCAGGTGCAGGCAGCGATCAATTGAAAAGCATGCATTTAGTTTTACTTGCGTTTAAGAGCAGTTGGAGGCCACGGAAGGAGAGTTGTAATGGCATTGAAGCTCGTCTGGAGGTTAGTTAACAGTGTCCAAGGAGGGGCCAGAAGTATACAGAATGGTGTCATCTGCATAGAGGTGGATCAGAGATTCACCAGCAGCAAGAGCAACATCATTGACGTATAGAGAAAAGAGAGTCGGCCCGAGAATTGAACCCTGTGGCACACCCATAGACTGTCAGAGGTCCAGACAACAGGCCCTCCGATTTGACACACTGAACTCTATCAGAGAAGTAGTTGGTAAACCAGGCGAGGCAATCATTTGAGAAACCAAGGCTGTCGAGTCTGCCAATAAGAATGTTGTGATTGACAGAGTCGAAAGCCTTGGCCAGGTCGATGAATACGTCTGCACAGTAATGACTCTTATCGATGGTGGTTATGATGTCGTTTAGAAGCTTGAGCGTGGCTGAGGTGCACCCATGACCAGCTCTGAAACCAGATTGCATAGCGGAGAAGGTATGGTGGGATTCGAAATGGTCAGTAATCTGTTTGTTAACTTGGCTTTCGAAGACCTTAGAAAGACAGGGTAGGATAGATATAGGTCTGTAGCAGTTTGGGTCTAGAGTGTCACCCCCTTTGAAGAGGGGGATGACCGCGGCAGCTTTCCAATCTTTGGGAATCTCAGACGATACGAAAGAGAGGTTGAACAGGCTAGTAATAGGGGTTGCAACAATTTCGGCAGATAATTTTAGAAAGAGAGGGTCCAGATTGTCTAGCCCGGCTGATTTGTAGATTTTTTGCTGATGTCCAGATTTTGCCGCTCTTTCTGAACATCGGCTATCTGGATTTGGGTAAAGGAGAAATGGTGGGGGCTTTGGCGGGTGCCGGGCAGTTGACCGGGGTAGGGGTAGCCATGTGGAAAGCATGGCCAGCCCTAGAGGAAATGCTTTTTGAAATTCTCAATTAGAGTGGATTTATCGGTGGTGACAGTGTTTCCTAGCCTCAGAGCAGTGGGCAGCTGGGAGGAGGTGCTCTTATTCTCCATGGACTTTACAGTGTCCCAGAACTTTTTTGAGTTAGTACTACAGGATGCAAATTTCTGTTTGAAAAAGCTTGCCTTAGCTTTTCTAACTGCCTGTGTATATTTGTTCCTAACTTCCCTGAAAAGTTGCATATCACGGGGGCTATTCGATGCAGAACGCCACAGGATGTTTTTGTGCTGATCAAGGGCAGACAGGTCTGGCGTGAACCAAGGACTATATCTATTCCTAGTTCTACATTTTTTGAGAGGGGCATGCTTATTTAAGATGGTGAGGAAGGCACTTTTAAAGAATAGCCAGGCATCATCTACTGACGGGATGAGGTCAATGTCATTCCCGGATACCCCGGCCAGGTCGACTAGAAAGGCCTGCTCGCAGAAGTGTTTCAGGGAGCGTTTGACAGTGATGAGGGGTGGTCGTTTGGTCGCAGACCCATTACGGATGCAGGCAATGAGGCAGTGATCGCTGAGATCTTGATTGAAAACAGCAGAGGTGTATTTGGAGGGCGAATTAGTTAGCATGACATCTATGAGGGGGGGGCGTCGTCGCGATGGGGGTAAGTCTGTTTTTACCTCTTCGTGCGGTGACGTCGATATACCAGTCGTGGAATTAGTAGGGTTCCAAGTAGCTCTAGGTAGCTAGCAGGCCGATATTGTAGCCCAGGAGTATGCTTCGGTGGTAGCACAGGAGCCCTGGCAGGGCTAGCTTCAAGCTAAATTGGTGCTTGCTCTGGGATGGAAACACTAGCCAGGAGTAGTCATCCGGGATTGTGGTTAGCTAGTTGTGAAGATCCAGATGAAAATGTTCAGTTTGCGGTAGGAATCCGGGGATAAAAATAACAGGTCCGTTATGCTCTGGTTAGAGTCACGTTGTTTGAACTGGCAAGAGCTTTCCGAACTAAAGGTTAGCTGATGACCGCTGGCAATGGTTTGCTGACTGATATCTGGTAGTTAGCTGGCTAGCTTCAGTTGAGGGATTCCAGATCCGAAGTAAATATAAATACTTTAGGACAAAAAAAGCAGATCCACGCCACATTGGGTGAGGAGAGTATTTAGATGATGAGGTTTAGCAAAATATTTTAAAGGATATGCAACGGAAAATATGTAAAACGATATATACAAGGGACACGACAGGACAAGGACGTCTGACTGCTACGCCATCTTGGATCAATGGCGGATTAGCCTGTCATTTATATATGACGTTCTTATTTACAGGACCGAGCCATTGTGAGCAAACACAAATGCTTTCTTTACATAAGTTGGTCTTTCTATAAGAAACATGCAACCTTGGTTGGTCCCGGGAACACTATGTTGAGTCATTTTGAATATGAGTGCTGCGTAGCTTGATATCTTTGATAGGGCGATATCGTTCCATAGTGTCAGTACGGTTTTTCAACCAACAGTCCTTTTCAACGTGCATTGATCAGTTATTTGGCTTACTGAGGATGGGATGTATCGTGTTTGGAGTTGAATGTGCCCTTTGCGGACCTAAATGTCTTGGTCACCTGCCCACCTATAGCCTTCGCTACTGTAGCGAGCATAGCTGCACACATGGTCATCTACTTTACCTAGCCTTCGCTATGCTAGCTAGCAGCGCACAGCGGGCCTAAGTCAGGGCGACGCAGGAGAACAACATAATTTCAGAACGCAGTCAGATTGCCCTCTGGGAAATTATTTATACAGTAAGCAGTAGGGGGACCAGGGGACCTCCTCTCCTCCTCCTTCTCTCCTCCCCTTTCAGTTGAGACGATGAATTAGGGATGACAGAGCTTGGGTGCAAGCGCTTTTAGAGAAGAGAGAGGGAGGGGGGAGCAGGGTAAAATTGGTCATTAACAAACCCTGATGATTTAACCGGCTTGATTTAGTTGCATGCAGGGCCTTTCTGGCAAATCAGGGCATCCTTCTGTGGATTGGGGAGGAGAGAAAGAGGGAATTTGCAGTTTCCCTCCTTATCTTTCTCTCGATCTGTTCCTTCTGTTTCTTTGTTTCTCATCTTCCTCCCTTTTTCTCATCCTCTCTTCTCTCTCTCTCTGCGCCTGTCTGCCTTTAAGCTTTCTGTGTCATCCCACTGAGTGTCAGCAGGGGTGCTGTGTTCCCCCCTCCGCCGCCACTGTGTGAGTATCGTTCTCCAAGACGCTTACACTCTCACTCACACACACAGGCTTCACCTCAGGATGGTGCTACATCACGGTGCGGCCGGCCTTCTTTCTTTCAATCTCTCCTCTCCACCAAACAATTACGCTTCAATCACTAGGGGACTCGGTCCCATCTCTGCCGCCACATAATTTATCCCCCATCTTGGCCAATCCTATTTCACCCATCCTCGGGGGACATACTGGGCACCACAGGGGCCTCAACCAGAAGGAATCAGAACATAGAGCCCCCGAGTATTGGATTTGCGCTGCACCCATGCCTCCCCTAGGCATAGTTTATCTTCTCCTGCTCTTTCCCTCCTCTCTTTTCTCCTCTCTGTTTAATTTGTGATTCTCGGGGTCGTAAGGACTAGGGCCTATGTCTTTGGCCCTCCCTACCTCTCCTTTGTGCTGCATCTCTCATATCTCACTCTTTCCTGCACTTTCTTCTCCTAACTCCCTTCATCCCCCTGTTCTAAAGCTCTTAATCAGATCCCCTTCTTTCCTTTCCCCTGGGCTCCCCAATCCACCAACCTACTGAATCATGGTTGGCGGATGGCTGAGTTGATTTAAAATAACATGGAAAGCTTATCCCACAACCACCTCCATTAAGGAGAGGCATGAGCTAATGGATATGTCCCAAATTGCACCCTATTCCACTTCTAGTGCTTTTGACCAGGGACAACAGTACTGCACTGAAAGGGAATAGGGTGCCATTTGGGATGCAAACAATGTTGAGCACCAGTACTGTCCCCGTCATGATGGAATGTAAGGGAGAAATGTACTGTATGAACGTCATTATATTTACAGCTTTTTAGACACACTTGGATGGTCAGACCTCTAATAACATGTATGTTTTAGTTGTACACTGAACACAAATATAAATGCAACATGTAACGTGTTGGTCCCATGTTTCATGAGCTGAAATAAAAGATAACAAATGTTCCATGTGAACAAAAAAGCTTTTTTCTGTCAAATTTTGTGCACATGTGTTTTCATCCCTGTTAGTGAGCATGCTATTCTTTTGTCAAGATAATCCATCCACCTGTCAGGCGTGGTATATCAAAAAGCTGATTAAACAGCACGATCATTACACATGTGCACCTTGTGCTGGGGACAAAAGTACACTTGAAATTGTGCAGTTTTATCACAACACAATGCCACAGATGTCTCAAGTTGAGTGAGCGCGCAATTGGCATGCTGACTGCATGAATGTGCGCCAGAGAACTGAATGTTAATATCTCTACCATAAGCCCCCTCCAATGTTATTTTAGGGAATTTGGCAGCACGTCCAACCGGCTTCACAACCATAGACCACGTGTAACCACGCCAGCCCAGAACCTTCACATCCGGCTTCTTCACCTGCCAGATTGTCGGGGGGGAGATGAGTATTTCTGTCAGTAATAACGCCCTTTTGTGGGGAAAAACGAATTATGATTCGCTGGTTCTGTGGGTCGGTCTGGCTCCCAGGTGGGTGGGCCTATGCCCCCCCAGGCCTACCCATGGTTGCAACCCTGCCCAGTCATGTGAAATACATAGATTAGGGCCTAATGAATTTATTTAAATTCACTGATTTCCTTATAGGAACTCAGTGAAATCTTTGCATGTTGCGTTTATATTTTTGTTCAGTATATACAGTGCATTCGGAAATTATACAGACCCCTTGACTTTTTCCACATTTTGTTACATTACAGACTTATTCTAAACTGGATTAAGTAGTTTTTCCCCTGCATTAATCTACGTACAAACAATACCCCATAATGACTAAGCAAAAAATGTTTTTTTTTTAACACTTTGCAAATGTATAATACGAAGAAAAAAAATATCACGTTTACATACAGTACCAGTCAAAAGTTTGGACACACCCACTCATTCCAGGTTTGTAATTATTATTATTATTTCTACATTGTAGAATAATAGTGAATACGTCAAAACTATGAAATAACACACTTGGAATCATGTAGTAACCAAAAAAGTGTTAATAAAGTATATTTTTGTCACCAGCAAAGCACCGGTCTGTCTGATTTTATTTAGAATTCAAGGCACACTTAGCCAGTATGGCTACCACAGCATTCTACAGGTTATATTTGTGTTAATACATGATTCCATATGTGTTCATAGTTTTGATGTCTTCATTATTTTACAATGTAGAAAATAGTAAAAAATAAAGAACAACCCTTGAATGAGTAGGTTTCTCCAAACTTTCGACTGGTACTGTAAGATCACATTTACATAAGTATTCAAGCCCTTTACTCAGTATTTTGTTGAAGCACCTTTGGCGGCGATTACAGCCTCGAGTCTTATTGGGTATGATTACAATCTTGGCACACCTGTATTTGGGGAGTTTCTCCCATTCTTCTCTGCAGATCCTCTCAAGCTCTGTCAGGTTGGATGGGGAGTGTTGTTGCACAGCTATTTTCAGGTCTCTCCAGAGATGTTAGATTGGGTTCAAGTTCGGGCTCTGGCTGGTCCACTCAAGGACATTCAGAGGCATGTCCTGAAGCCACTCCTGCGTTGTCTTGGCTGTGTGCTTAAAGTTGAATCTTCGCATCTTTCCCTCGATCCTGACTACTGAAATACATCCCCACAGCATGCGTCACCGTAAGGATGGTTCCAGGTTTCCTCCAGACGTGATGCTTGGCCGTCAGGCCAAAGAGTTCAATCTTGGTTTTATCAGATCAAAGATGTCAGTTTGATTTGATTGTTGTTTCCTATGGTTACCGCTAGAGGGCACCCTTGTTTTCTAGGTTCCAGGTTACCCTGATCATTACTTATTGGTTTCACCTGTGGTTAATTATCTTCTCTGCACCTGGTTGCCTTGCTACTTAGGTTCCTCTGTTGGCCTGTGTCTGTGCTTAGGTCTCATGTTTTGTTGAGTGTACTCTAGTGAGGTTGCCTTGTTTCTGTCAAGAGTTTAAATAAAATAGCTGGCTTTACCCCCCCAGCTCTGCTTGCTTTCTTTTATCTGTGCCTGGGTTTGAGTTCGTACAAGCATTATTGTAACAAGAGAATCTTGTTTCTCATGGTTTGAAAGTCCTTTAGGTACCTTTTTGGCAAACTCCAAGCGGGCTGTCGTGCCTTTTACTGAGAAGTAGCTTCCGTCTTGCCACTCTACCATAAAGGCTTGATTGGTGGAGTGTTGCAGAGATGGTTGTCATTCTGGATGTTTCTCCTATCTCCACAGAGGAACTCTGGAGCTCTGTCAGAGTGTCCATCGGGTTCCTGGTCACCTCCCTGACCAAGGCCCTTCTCCCACGATTGCTCAGTTTGGCCGGGCGGCCAGCTCTAGGAAGAGCCTTGGTGGTTACAAACTTCTTCCATTTAAGAATGACGGAGGCCACTGTGTTCTTGGGGACCTTCAATGCTGCAGACATTTTTTGGTACCCTTCCCCAGATCTGTGCTTTACGGACAATTTCTTCAACCTCATGGCTTGCTCTGACATGCACTGTCAACTGTGGGACTTTATATAGACAGGTGTGCCTTTCCAAATCATGTCCAATCAATTGAATATACCACAGGTGGACTGTGGATGATCAATGGAAACAGGATGCACCTGAGCTCAATTTCGAGTCTCATAGAAAAGGGTCTGAATACCTATGTTTTTTATAATTTGTTGACATTTCTAAAAACCAGTTCACTTTGTCATTGTAGGGTGTTGTGTGTAGATTGATGAGAAAATAATTGAACAAATGTAAGGCTGTAAAGTAACAATGTAGAAAAAGGCAAGGGTTCTGAATGCTTTCCTAATGCACTGTATGGTGGGTTAAATGTATTGTGTATTTCCCCAGTATAGGGTTAGTATAGGATGTTGCAGACTACAGGTACGCGTGTTCAAAAGTGATTCTCCCCTAACGACGAGCCTGTTTGTGTGTAAGCGTGTGCGCATGTAACAGACCGCCATGACAGTGGAGGTTGGTGACTTGAGAAATTGAGGATGGGAGACCCACGGTAAAGGTGCCGAACGCATGGAGACGACAGTGTGTTTCAAAAATCATTGAATACAAATGATTTGAACCTAAATAATTTAATAAAGACATTTTATAGTACAATATTATGGGGAATGGGAATGATAGGGCTACTTACAGTGTGCTGAGAAGGGATCACAGCAGTGATTGAATGAGGGTATGAGGCATGAGTCGAGTTGTTCAGAGGCTTGACCAGTGCAGGACAGGATTTGACTGGGAAGACAAAAAACAATAACACAACACACTACACAGGTAGACAACAGAGCTAAGATTGAGTTAGTCCAAGCAAGGAGTAAAATCATTGATGCGTAGTAATGTGATTGTGTATGAGATTTACTCTACATACAGTAATGAGAGAAGATTGATAGGGGTACTCACAGTCCTTGGAGAGGAAAGAGGGAGAACGGGGGACTTGGCTGTTAATACTAATAGCAGATGCATTCCATTACAGCTGCACCATCGTAGGATTGAATAACATATTTCTCCATGAAGTTAAACTCAGACATCTCAAAATTCACTAAGTCAAACATAGACTATCCCAATAATCTTTCCTGAATAAACCCCTGATCATCTACATACCTGATGATAACTGACAACTGCAAGCAGAGTGGCGGGGCAATTTCTACTCCCTGGGGCCCAGAGGTTTTCCTTATCTTTTAACCTTACCAGGAAAACTCTGGGGGGAAAAACTTACCCTATAAGGTATGACGGTGATTAATCAGTTGTAAAAAGGTTTAATAAGGTCTATGATGGGACCAGTTTTTCCTAATCAGGTTTTAAAAAACTGGCATGGGAGGGGATAAAAACCCTTTCAAACTGCAGCTACCTTATATTTGTTCATATAAATGATATTTAGACTAGATTCAGAGGGGGATTTCCTCTACCCAGACACACAGACAACAACTGACAGACAATAGAACTCAGGGCTGAGATTGCTTTATGCATGTTTGCATCATGGAGGCCTATGCAACTGTAGGGCTTATACAAACATGTACTCACATCTGTCACCACTATTATGTTGATTCATTCCGGTCAATCTTTTTGGATTGAAAACGTATAGGCAACCTAGCCAGCCCAATTTTGAATAGAAACCAAGTTTGATCACATTCACATTTTTTCCCTGACACACAAATAGACTATGAATACATAGCATCACCAATTAGTTACCCTGACCAGATGGACAGGGCACATCGGCTGTATGCAGCTGCTCTTATTAGTAGTCTACAGTTGATCAGATTGAAAATAGTCTTGTTTTCATCCCATACAGCATGTCAGATTTCTAATGTTTAGTAGCCTACAGTTGATCAGACTGAAAATAGTATTGTTTTCATCCCATACAGCATGTCAGATTTCTAATGTTTAGTAGCCTACAGATGATCGGACTGAAAATAGTCTTGGTTTCATCCCATACAGCATGTCAGATTTCTAATGTTTAGTAGCCTACAGATGATCGGACTGAAAATAGTCTTGTTTTCATCCCATACAGCATGTCAGATTTCTAATGTTTAGTAGCCTACAGTTGATCAGACTGAAAAATAGTCTTGTTTTCATCCCATACAGCATGTCAGATTTCTAATGTTTAGTAGCCTACAGATGATCGGACTGAAAAATAGTCTTGTTTTCATCCCATACAGCATGTCAGATTTCTAATGTTTAGGTGTAGCCTAGGCTGCTGCAACATTCATGTCATGAGTTTTTGATTGTGTCTGTCTGGAGTGATTATGTGTTATCATCTTTACTAAATAAATACTGGAGGAAGATGGAAAGCCTACTTGAGCGCAAAGAAAATGCATTGCGTCAATCTCTCTTTTAATTTAACTTTTAATGGATGATGCAATGGAAGCTATCAAGTCATTCTGAATTGATTTTGACGTCTCAGATAAGAGTAGAGAGTTCAATATGTTCAGCATGTAAAGTATCGTAACGTGCAAATACTTCTGCAAGCCCCTTGTAGTTGCCCTTGTTGGCAGAACTTTCCCTCTCGTCTTGTCCTCCAATTCCTCAATGACCAAAAATGCAGTGATAAGCAGCTTGAGAACATCTGTTTCTTCTTCATTTCTTGTTGTGTTGTGCAGTTTGAACACGCAGACCTTCGTCCTGATCGATACGGCTTTTTCCCCAGAAGCTTGAATCTGATGTGGTCATTTATATGCTCCCTGCTTTTGTTTTGCCGTTTAGCTAAAAGATCGATGTTCTTCAGGTCACTGTTACCCCCCTTTCGCCCAAAACTCAGACTTTCCAAAAAAACAGACAAGGCCAGCAATACAGGTGGCTTAGTGGGCTCCCTGTTAACCAGGTATACTTTTGATTCCAATTGCTATTTTACGCCCTCGCCTTTTCACCCTTCATGAAACTGATCTCAGGCAGAGGTCGACCCTCTGTTTTAATTACTATTTTACGCCCTCGCCTTTTCACCCTTCATGAAACTGATCTCAGGCAGAGGTCCACCCTCTGTTTTAATTTGCACATTTTCCATTTCCCCATTTCCATGTATGCTACTTGCTACTGAAGTTGGTGCAATTGATTTACATTTGCCTGGCTAACACAAAGTTCTAAAACCAAGAAAACTATTTATCTACCTTTGTCTCCTGTAATTTGAAGAAACTAATTTGAATTGAATAATATCAACAAAAAGAATGCTCAACTATCACTTTTCGATCTCTATCCAATAATGTCATAATGTCATAATACTGCAAAAGCTTTGATTGGTTGGAGGTCATCCTACGGAAGTGGTCATAATTACCATGTAGGTCTATGGAAGGGGTTGAGGCCTACGAGCCTCCTAGGTTTTGTATTGAAGTAAATATACCCAGAGGAGAACAGAAGCTAGCTGTCCTCCGGCTATACCATGGTGCTACCCCAGAGTGCTGTTGACGTTACTGTAGATCTTGAATGCAAAACAGTGTGCTTTAATAAATTATTTGTTTGACATATTAATATATTTAGTATAGTTATCAAAAAGATTAACTTTTTTGTTCTTTTATTAATTATTATTTTTATGGAATTTCACTGAGAATGTTCCTTCCCCTTCCTCATGAGGAGCCTCTACTGAGTCATACAATGTTCCCAGCAAAACCCGAACCCCCACCAGTGAGCATACAGACCTTAAGAGGTTCCCAGCCCCAGTCTCCACCCCGTGTGTGAGTTAGAGGAGAAGATGAAGATCACAGCTGACACATGATGCATGTTCACTTGTGCTAATTATGTCTTAGCTCTGTGCTGCCTAGCTGTCATCTTTGATTCTCTGCACTAGCAGCTGTACGCCAATGTCACCCCTCCTTATCTCTCTACTACTTATGTCTCTGTCTTGCTCTCTCTCATCTTACTCCCCCTCTCTCTCTCCTCATCCCTCTCCCACTCCAACTGTACTTTAAGAGCTGTCTGTGAAAAGTAGACCGGACATGCACAAATACACACAGCCTTGTTTTACTAACCTTGTGGAGATACACAATTGATTTCAATTCAAAATCCTATTTTCCCTAAACCTAACCTTTACCCCAAAACCTAACCCTAACTCCTAACCCCTAAACGTTTTAATCTCTAACACAAATTCTAACCCTAAACCCCTTAGAAATAGCCTTTGTCCTTGTGGGACTTTTTTGTTTGATTACTGTTCTTGTGGGTACTCCTGGTCCTTGACTTTTTCTAAACAAGTATTTTATTTTGATTGTATTTATTTAACCTTTATTTAACCAGGTAGGCAAGTTGAGAACAAGTTCTCATTTACAATTGTGACCTGGCCAAGATAAAGCAAAGCAGTTCGACACATACAACAACAACGCAGAGTTACACATGGAGTAAAACAAACAGTCAATAATACAGTAGAAAAATAAGTCTATATACAATGTGAGCAAATGAGGTGAGATAAGGGAGGTAAAGGCAAAAAAAAGGCCATGGTGGCGAAGTAAATTCCATATAGCAAGTAAAACACTGGAAGAATGTGCAAAGTAGAAATAGAAATAATGGGGTGCAAAGGAGCTAAATAAATAAAAACAGTAGGGGAAGAGGTAGTTGTTTGGGCTAAATAGATGGGTTATGTACAGGTGCAGTAATCTGAGCTGCTCTGACAGCTGGTGCTTAAAGCTAGTGAGGGAGATAAGTGTTTCCAGTTTCTGAGATTTTTGTAGTTCGTTCCAGTCATTGGCAGCAGAGAACTGGAAGGAGAGGCGGCCAAAGGAAGAATTGGTTTTGGGGGTGACCAGAGAGATATACCCGCTGGAGCACGTGCTACAGGTGGGTGCTGCTATGGTGACCAGCGAGCTGAGATAAGGGGGGACTTTACCTAGCAGGGTCTTGTAGATGACCTGGAGCCAGTGGATTTGGCGACGGGTATGAAGCGAGGGCCAGCCAACGAGAGCGTACAGGTCGCAGTGGTGGGTAGTATATGGGGTTTTGGTGACAAAACGGATGGCACTGTGATAGACTGCATCCAATTTATTGAGTAGGGTGTTGGAGGCTATTTTGTAAATGACATCGACGAAGTCGAGGATCGGTAGGATGGTCAGTTTTACGAGGGTATGTTTGGCAGCATGAGTGAAGGATGCTTTGTTGCGAAATAGGAAGCCAATTCTAGATTTAACTTTGGATTGGAGATGTTTGATGTGAGTCTGGAAGGAGAGTTTACAGTCTAACCAGACACCTAAGTATTTGTAGTTGTCCACGTATTCTAAGTCAGACCCGTCCAGAGTAGTGATGCTGGACGGGCGGACAGGTGCGGGCAGCGATCGGTTGAAGAGCATGCATTTAGTTTTACTTGCATTTAAAAGCGATGCCATTATTAGTATAGTATCACAAACAGAGTTATAGCCAGTTGTAGGAGGATCATTATTGGGATGGTCCCCCCCCCCCCTTGCTCCTCCATCCGACAGTAGGGCCTGCTCCACTCATTTCCCCAACATTGGACCAGTTGATAATTGCCTTGAAACTGAATTTAACTCATTTCACACATAATAACCAATTAAATAAATGAAGTAAAGTATGATTGGGTAGAATGAGGGCGAGAGGGGAAGTGGACAATGCATTATTGTGGCATCACCAATTGTGAATGAAGAACAGAATGGGCCATTTTATTGTATTAGTATATTCTAATTATAATCTCAAAATGGTACGTACCCTATATCAGTCCACCGAATCCAAGCACTCTTATCAGTCTACTCTGGCCTACTTGGAGTCAGAGACCAGCCACCTGGACAGCCGATGAAACTGTGGGTTTGCACAACCGAAGAATTTCTGCACAAACTGTCATAAACCATCCCAGGGAGCTCATTTGCATGCTCGTCGTCCTCACCAGGGTCTTGACCTGAATGCAGTTCAGCGTCGTAACCGACTTCAGTGGGCAAATGTTCACTTTTGATGGCCAGTAGCACTCTGAAGAAGTGTGCTATTCACAGATAAATCCCGGTTTCAACTGTACTGGGTAGATGCCAGACAGCGTGCATGGCGTCGTGTGGGTGAGTTGTTTGCTGATGTCAATGTTGTGAATGAAGTGCCCCATGGTGGCGGTGGAGTTATGATATGGGCAGGCATAAACAAACGCATAGCATTTTATCGATGGCAATCTGAATGCTCGGGGATACCGTGATGAGATCTTAAGGCCCATTGTCATGCCATTCATCCTCAGCCAATCACCTCATGTTTCCGCATGAAATTCACAGCCCCATGTCGCAAGGATCTGTACACAATTCCTGGAAGCTGAAAATGTCCCACTTCTGGCATGGCCTGCATGCTCACCAGACATGACACCAATTGAGCATGTTTGGGATGCTCTGGATCGACATGTATGACAGCGTGTTTCAGTTCCCCCCCCAATATCCAGCAACTTTGCACAGCCATTGAGGAGTGGGACAACATTCTACAGACCACAATCAACAGCCTGATCAACTCTTTGCGAAGGAGATGTTTCCCCGAATGAGGCAAATGGTGGTCATGCCAGAGATTGACTGGCTTTCTGATCCACGCCCCTACCTTTTTTTTAAGGCATCTGTGACCAACACATGCACATCTGTATTTCCAGTCTGGTGAAATCCACAGTTAACGGCCTATTGAATTTATTTCAATTGACTGATTTCCTTATATGAACTGTAACTCAGTAAAACTCAGTAAAATCTTTGACATTTTTGCATGTTGTGTTTTTTATTTTGGTTCAGTGTAAAAACGAGTTGTACTGTAGTACAGAGGACCTCTTTTCTCCACCCCTCAAAACAGCTGGACTGGAAGCAGCCAACAGGAAGCATAGACTGATAAGGGGAGCAGTCATTCTCACAATTTACTGACATCAGTGTAGAGTTAGAGCTGGTGTAACTGGTTGAAGCCAAGGGCTGGTGTGGGTCTTGCGCGCGCTCTCTCTCTCTCCTGGGAAACCTTTGCCCCCGGACCTACTGGTTACTAATCCCCAGTCCCACAGTAGCCAGCTCTCTATAGGCTGTAGTCTCCAGGCAGTGGGCAGCTAATGGGGTTGGAGTTTATAGCCCAGTAAGTAGCCCAGTCGGGCTGTATGGGAACAGCCGAGCAGCACGCCTCATGGCAGGCAGCACACAGAGCTGGTCTGGCCCAGAAACGGAATCGGCAGACAGCAAAGCAGTTAAGTTAATGATATGGTCTGGACTGGATCCTTGGGGAGGAGGGAGTGGAAGAAAAAGAGAATGTGAGAGCAGGAGATCGGACGTGTCTTCCTGGATATGATGCACATAACTAGACGTCTCCCATTTAGCGTAAGGGACACGAGGGATGGCACTGGGGGAATACAGATCTCTTCCACCCCACCCTTGACATAGCTATGACTGACAGTCAGAACAGGACAAGCTTATCTAAGGTCAGTTTTATAGACCAACCGGTACATTGTGTTATGTAGCACGTCATGTAAGACTTGTCATAAGCACAAAGGCCTATAAACAACTTATAATGTCTGAATATCATCTCATCAGCCTCCAACTGAAGCGACATTGCTTGGTGGGTGCGACAGATAACTCAGAATATTGTGTGGACTGTAAACAGTCTGAACTCCCCCAGGCTTATAGCTCTCGATGTTGTACCGCTCAGCTGTTTTGACAGACTACTGCTCTTTTGGCAGCAGCCCGACCTCCATTGTTGTCATGTTGCTGGAATGGTCGTGTGTGTGCACGCTGCTAATGCTGTGATCCTGCTGTTGGTTTGTGTGGGGTCTGTGTATGTTATCAGTGGGTGTGTGTGTGTGTTTACGTTGAAACAATGCTTGCTGGCCGAGCTCTCCACACACAGCCAACAGCTGCCGTTCAGTCAGCGGTAGGTAGCATCTGCCAGGTCTCCTCGTCATACATACCCAGCCTGCTGTTTGTGTGTGTGCATGTTTGTATCTATGGCCAGTGATTAGCCATTTTTTTGTGGCGGCTCTACTTCCGATTGCAATTAACACCCACAGGTCCTGGGCTGGGGCGGGTGGAAGGCTGCAGGGCTGGCTGATGTCTAGTGCCCAACCGGCTCACTGTGTTAATCACACTGGTTGTGAAGCAAACAAACTGCTAACATAAACACACACACACAAATGTAGAAAAAAAGGTTTGTGAGGGCTTGAGCGCGTGTATGTGTGTGTGTGTGTGTGTGCCAGTATTTGTGTGTGTTTCGTTCCCTACTAACCAGGTTATTTAATGAGAATCTTTATGTGGGACAGTTGAATGTCAACCAATCCATTATCCTTTATCTGAGCTCCCCAGAGCAGAGGGAGGGAATGATGGAAAAAGAGAGAGGGATAGATAAAGGGGTGTACAGTGGATGGATGGACGGGGCGCTGGTGTCCTGTGACTAGCACAGCCCTGTTTACTGTCCCGCTCTCTCTCTTCGTGATGAATTATTCACACGTTATTTCCTCACCTGTGTCACACACACTCAGTATCTCTGCTCCAGTACTGTGCCCTACACACACGCAAATGAGCAGACACGTATGCACACACACACACCGGTGCAGTGCTCATGGACGCACACACACACACTTGCAGATTACACACACACACACTATCCCCCAACACACACACCCCATATCAACCCCACAGCACCAACATCAAACCCGTAGCACAGTCCCTGTAGTTTGGAGTGCTCCCCTGCCGTAGCCTATCAGGGTTTGAGGGCTGTTGAAAGCAGAACAGTAATATGGGCCACCAGGCCGGGGCCTGCCTCCTGTTACCCGTGCATGGCTGGCCTGCCTAGGCCTGATGACTCTTTTACTCCGTGAGAGCCCGTCTTCCTCCAATCACATCACACTGTGGGTGGATCAACTGGAGCATGACACTGCACCGGCTGCCTGGAACTGTCACCAGCATACTACGTAGGAATATTACTGAGGATACTGGCCTACTAATAACGGATGACATTTTATACAGGGTTTTTCACTAGGTTTCAAAGCACTTTCCAGTACAGTGTACGGGGTTCACTCGTGCCATCGACCACTGTCACTCTGTGATAGCTGATGTGTGGTGAGTGGTCTATCGCAGTGGACTACTACTGCAAGTAATATGATTACTGCTTGATTGGTTACTAATACCAGGCAACTACTACTGCTAACTGTTACTTCTATGACAACTACTACTGCACCATACTACTACACGACAGAATACCACGAATCGCCATCATATCAGTAACACTACCACTATAGTTCTAATCATACCACTATTTCCTCCTACAGTAATGTCCATTATAGTGCTGATCAGGATGCAGTCTGAATGAAGAGCGGGAGGGAGTGATGAATGATCAAGATGAAGAAAAGGGAGAAATGCAAGGCCCTCAGCCAAGTAGGTTATGGGTCAGTGTTTAAACCAGTTACCATGCATTCATGAATACTATAATTCAATCGATTTAGCATATATTTATTCACAGTGCATTCGAAAAGTATTCAGACCCCTTGACTTTTTCCACACTTTGTTACATTACAGCCTTATTGTAAAATTGATTAAATCGATCAATCTACACACAATACCCCATAATGACCAGGCAAAAATGTTTTTTTTTGTGTGTGTGCAAATATATAAAAAACGGACACATTTTTCAAAAGTATTCAGATACTTTACTCAGTACTTTGTTAAAGCACCTTTGGCAGCAATTACAGCCTCGAGTCTCCTTGGGTTTAACGCTACAAGCTTAGCACACCTGTATTTGGGGAGTTTCTCCTATTCTTCTCTGCAGATCCTCTCAAGCTCTGTCAGGTTGGATGGGGAGTGTTGCTGCACAGCTGTTTTCAGGTCTCTCCAGAGATGTTCGATCGTGTTCAAGTCCAGGCTCTGGCTGGGCCATTCAAGGACAATGAGAGACTTGTCCTGAAGCCACTCCCGCATTGTCTTGGCTGTGTGCTTAGGGTCATTGTCCTGTTGGAAGTTGAACCTTTGCCCCAGTCTGAGGTTGTGAGCATTCTGGAGCAGGTTTTCATCATGGATCTCTCTGTACTTTGCTCCGTTCATCTTTGCCCCAATCCTGACATGTCTCCCAGTCCCTGCTGCTGAAAACATCCCTATAGCATGATGCAGCCACCACCATGTGTCACCGTAGAGATGGTGCCAGGTTTTCCCCGGACGTGACGCTTTGCTTTCAGGCCAAAGAGTTCAGTCTTGGTTTCATCAGACCAGAGAATCTGGGGGGAATCTGGGGAGGGGGGGGTCTTATGGCTACGCATGTATTTCCATGGAAATATAATGTTTATTTGGAAAGAAAGAAATATTTATTTTTAAAAGCATTCATGATTTGCATAAATGTAATATACTAACTATTACTATTGTTAAAAATATGAAATGGTATTACATTTGGTGAAGAGCACATTATGACTTGTTTAGGACTCGAAACTCAAAGTTTAGGACTTGAGACTTGACTTGATACTTGCCTGTCTTGACTTGGGACTTGAGTGCTAAGACTTGAGACTTACTTGTGACTTGTAAAACAATGACTTGGTCCCACCTTTGGTACATACTACCTCAAGTAACCGGTGCATATTGACTCTGTATCGGTACCCCCTGTATATAGTCTCCCTATTGTTATTTCACTGCTGCTCTTTAATTACTTGTTACTTTTATCTCTTATCTGTATTTTTTTTAACTGAATTGTTGGTTAGGGGCTCGCAAGTAAGCATTTCGATGTAGGGTCTACACCTGTTGTATTCAGCATTACACTGTAGGGTCTACACCTGTTGTATTCAGCATTTCACTGTAGGGTCTACACCTGTTGTATTCAGCATTTCACTGTAGGGTCTACACCTGTTGTATTCAGCATTTCACTGTAGGGTCTACACCTGTTGTATTCAGCATTTCACTGTAGGGTCTACACCTGTTGTATTCAGCATTTCACTGTAGGGTCTACTACACCTGTTGTATTCAGCATTTCACAGTGAGGTCTACTACACCTGTTGTATTCAGCATTTCACAGTGAGGTCTACTACACCTGTTGTATTCATCATTTCACCGTGAGGTCTACTACACCTGTTGTATTCATCATTTCACCGTGAGGTCTACTACACCTGTTGTATTCAGCATTTCACTGTAGGGTCTACTACACCTGTTGTATTCAGCATTTCACATAAAAGTCTACACCTGTTGTATGTGACTAATACGTTTTGATTTGAACTCGAGAATGCAATGTGCAAGATGTTAGAATAACTGTCCTCATTTACTTTAAACTCAGCCAACAAGACGTGTAACAAACAGTAAAATCAGTAGAGTGTCGATCTACTATTCCCCCATAGTAGACAGGTAGACCAGACAAATTCTATTGGTCAACTTGTCGTTCTGCGCAAGAAAGAAATGGACTATTCCAAACAGACTCTGGGACAGTTGTGGGACGATAGATCTCAAAATCAAAGAACCAGTTCATCAAAACAAGTTTTAAAGAAATAAGGCTGATGCAACAGATTAGAATATTATTCACCTAAGAACAGCAATGCGCACTTGGTATTAGGCTACGCGCGAATGTTCGTTCCATGGTGCAATGAGTGGGAAAACACGTTGTCAGAAGCGCACTACACATGCGAGCGTTTTCATGACCGCGATGAAAATATCTGTTAGAAATGTAGACAGATCCAATAGAACATGAGATAAATAAGCTACTTGTTTCAATGTCATGTGTTAGTCTTTATAAAAATGATTGGGTCCGGATTTTGACTAGGGTACTTTGAAGCAAGGTAAGACATGCTTCATAATATGAAGTAAAAACGTTCAGGTTTTTCACACAATTAAGTCGCCTATATGTTTTCAATATTCATACTGCGTCCTGCCTGCCTTATGCGCGGGAATGACGAATGGGAAGTGCGCTTCAATTGCCAGTTCAGAATAGTAGCTCTTTTTAATCGTGTCCATCAACTGTTTTTAACACACGATTGCATTTGGAATTGTTGTGCAATGTTTCATTTCTATAGCAACAGCTCTCACGCTATAGTATCTGTATGCTGTGCACGTGTGATAAATAAATATCATGATGCATAATGACGAACGAAAATACGCACGCGCCTATATAATTCCAACAAATTATGCAAATGAACCAATCGACAAATAAGCATGACGGGTCAAATGTATTTCCATCGACTGGTATTTTCATAATTGAATAGGCTAAAAAGCATTATTTTGCAAAAATGATTTTCTCCTGGACAATTGGCCAGAGAATATTTTTATTTGTCTGCTTTTTTCTCTTTTTTTTCTCAGCCCAAAACCGGCAAACAGAAACCTGAGACATATATATATATACACACACACACACACACACACAGCGCCCCATCAGGGCACCTCTCCAGCTCATATTTTGGCTGAGGCTCGAGCAGGGCATTTCAGGAACACCCCAGATAATATGCGGCCTGGCCATCCAGCTGGCAGACACACCTGGGGGTGCTTCAATGAGAACAGAGGCCGGCACTGTGCCAGCCTACTGCCCTGCCAGCCAGCTGAGAGGGAGGGATGGATAGACTGAGACAGAGGGAGACTGAGAGGTAGAACATTAGTTAAAGTGACAGAGAAAGGAACGAGCGAGAGAGAGCGGTAGTAAGAGAGAAAGCGAGAGAAGAGACGTGGCAAAAGAAAGGGGAGAACGAGAAGAGAGTGATGGCCCTGTTCGCTCCAAATGAGCTCTGTCATGCCAGGCCTCTCAGCTTCCCCCTGACACTCCTCTTCTCACCCACTGCATTAACAGCTTCATCTGTGAAACACCCTTGCATGTGCTACATACACCCCAAACACATGCACAGTTTTGTTTCAATTTACGATCACAGATAAACACACAATCACTTAGCAGACACACTCATACTTTTATGCATTTCCACACAATTTCACATGCATGGGCACAAAAGCTGGTATTTTCCTTTGAGGAGTGGACCTGGGGATGGGAAGTGAGGGAAGCTCCAGAGGGAGAAAGGACAGGGGAAAAGGAGCATGACTCTTCATCATGCTGTCAGCAAGGTGCGGCTTTAACGTGGCGGCTGGGGAATAAAGAGTGTTTTTAGAAGGTGCTGCGAGGATGAGTCGGATAAATGACTTCTTCTTTCATCCAAAGAGCCAGGCAGAGACCCACCGGGTCAGGATTGGTGGGGCTGGTGTGTATGGGCATGTGTGTGTGCATGCAAACCTCCGTTCCGTGTGTGTGAGTGTAGAGACATGTTTTGTTACCCCCTGACACCACCATAACATATGATGGGTTTTTTTCGGCTAACCCCTCCTTTGAGGAGTGAGTGGGAAAAGTAATGGAGCTTCGAGGGGTATGTAAGGTGGAACAATGGCCCTGAAATATTGAATAAGGAGTGAATGGGGGCCGGGGCTGGCATGACAATGGGGAAGACCCAGGGGTGAAAGTAGGGGGGATAGGGGAAGATAGATCATCAATCTCCCCTGGTTAAATATTATCAGGCTCTTTTGTATCAAACCCCCCTACGCACTCCGAGAATAGAACGGTCCGCAAGGCTAATGATCTCTCCTTCTGGGCCATTCACTTTGTAATGCACTGTTGACCAACTATTGAGAGACTGGAGCTCTCTTTCTCTGTACTGCTTTGCAACACAGATGGTTCGGGTATCCGTAGTGATTATGTATCTCTGTCACTGTCAGCGAATCTGGGGAAGCATTCAGAGTCTCGGTTTAAAGGGTAAGAAGTTAACCATCTCCCAAGACTATAGTAAATTGATCAGAACTAGTCTTGAAGATGGAGAAACCTCTCAGAAAGAAACTTAGTCGAGCACTATTTGCATAAGTAAAGATTCCCTTTGGAACTTAGTCGAGCTTTGTTGAGTTATTCTCTTTATTGCTGTTTGAGTGACAGTTTTATTTGTGCATACCTATCCGTTTATATTAATCTGTATAAATCCAGTAAAGGCCATGTAATTCTGATCGCGCGGCCGACACGACAGTTTTGGATTTTGGATGTGCGACCAACTAGGTAATTTGTCACGGGCAAGAAAATGAGTGGAATTCAGAAAGCCTTGTAATATTTTTTACAGAATCTCTCCATTGAAGCAGCTGATACATAGGACAGGCATGTTCCACTAAGAACGATATGTCGAGGGACTTCTGAAGGCTCTTCCATTGTTGAAGCTAGCCGAATGGTAGCTATTTTAATTTTAACATTTTATTTTACCAGGCAAGTCAGTTAAGAACAAATTCTTATTTACAATCACAGCCTAGGAACAGTGGGTTAACTGCCTTGTTCAGGGGCAGAACGACAGATTTATATCTTGTCATCTCTGGGATTCGATCTTGCAACCTTTCGGTTACTAGTCCAACGCTCTAAACACTAGGCTACCCTGCCGCCCCTCGATGAAAGTCTTCTCCCCTAATAGTGCACTTCCACTGTCAGGGTTGTCTCCAGTGACGTTGACTGATAAAATGTCCAGCTCTCATCCAGTGGAGGAGGGATGGAGGGAGAGACATTCTTCTCTCATTGTCCCCTACACACACACACACACACAGTGACGGGCTAGTATCATCATCAGCCACAGGGCTTCTGCTGAAGCAGGGGAAGGGGTGTGGGAGGAGCCCAGCCACCGCTATCATCTGAATTCTCTGGCCCCCATTCTTTTGAAATGTTGATGATTCCACCCCCAACCCCACCCCACCCTGCCTGACCTCCCTACACCACCACTCCCCATCGTTGCCTCTTCTCTTTAATGTGGTTTGGGGCAATGGAGTCATCCATTCCGTTACCACCTCCCCCCACACCCCATCACCTCCAATGGGTTTAACCCTAACCCAACCACCCCTAGACGCCCCCCAGCACCACAGCAGTAGCAGCATTTGTCATGCTGCGGGGTTTGTCATGCTGCAGGCTTTTGTTCCTCACAACCTGCTGGCTAAGCAGGGGATTTTAGATGTGCCATTTTTATATTTGAAATGGCTCTGCACATTTTTACAATTGGGGGTGGCTCACCAGGTTAGGCCTACAACAGGCCTGGACTAGGTAGATGGAAGGGAAGCACTGTACAGTACCACCACAAACGGGACATACCATTATTTCTAATGATACCCACACTGCACAGCCCAGCCCAGGGCTGTGCGCTAACTGCACTGCGCATCCATCCAGACACCCACCCACCATCCGTCGGCTCACACTTCGGCTTTGTGCTGTTCAACAATCAGCCATGCCCAACAAAGCGCCTACTGGCACCTCCCTGGGCACGTCTCAAGTGTAGGTCACTGGCGAGGGTGTCATAATGGGCCTAGGCGAGGGGAAAGGGAAAATCCACTTAAAGTGAACCCCGCCGGTCAGCACTTCTCGATAGGAAATCCTCCCTCTTCAGCTCTTCACTTCACTTCAGACTCCAGGCTCTGAGAGAGAGAATAAAGGCATTTATACAGGGCCTAAAGCCCTAAGCTGAGACTGAGGCAGAAGCTGCCAGGTAGCAAGGCAAATCAAAATCAAATCAAATGGTCACATACGCATATTTAGCAGATGTTATTGCGGGTGTAGCGAAATGCTTGGGTTCCTAGCTCCAACAGTGCAGTAGTATCTAACAATTCATAACAATACACACATCTAAAAGAATGGAATTAAGAAATGTATAAATATTAGATTGAGCAATGTTGGAATGGCATTGAGTTAAATACAGTAGAATATAATACATGATATACAGTGGGGCAAAAAAGTATTTAGTCAGCCACCAATTGTGCAAGTTCTCCCACTTAAAAAGATGAGAGGCCTGTAATTTTCATCATAGGTACACTTCAACTATGACAGACAAAATGAGAAAAAAAATCCAGAAAATCACATTGTAGGATTTTTTTATGAATTAATTAGCAAATTATGGTGGAAAATAAGTATTTGGTCACCTACAAACAAGCATGATTTCTGGCTCTCACAGACCTGTAACTTCTTCCTTAAGAGGCTCCTCTGTCCTCCACTCGTTACCTGTATTAATGGCACCTGTTTGAAGTTGTTATCAGTATAAAAGACACCTGTCCACAACCTCAAACAGTCACACTCCAAACTCCACTATGGCCAAGACCAAAGAGCTGTCAAAGGACACCAGAAACAAAATTGTAGACCTGCACCAGGCTGGGAAGACTGAATCTGCAATAGGTAAGCAGCTTGGTTTGAAGAAATCAACTGTGTAACCGGGTGGAAGCCGGCTATTTAACAGTCTGATGATTGCCTTGAGATAGATGCTGTTTTTCAGTCTCTCTGTCCCAGCTTTGATTCACCTGTACTGACCTCTCCTTCTGGATGATAGCGGGGTGAACAGACCGTGGCTTGGGTGGTTGATGTCCTTGATGATCTTCCTGTGACATCGGGTGCTGTAGGTGTCCTGGAGGGCAGGTAGTTTGCCCCGGTGATGCAGGCCTGAGATCTCTGTTGGGGAGAGCTAGAGATGAAACACTAGACTAGAGAGAAGAGGAGAGAATCAAAGCCAGCTAAGTCTGTTTTGATGAGGGCTCTGTCTCTGTTTTCTCATTCTGTCAGTCTCTCGCTCTCGCTCTCTCTCTCTAGGTTCACTGATGCTCTGAAGTAGAGGCCAGACCGGGATGGGTGAATACAATAGATAGATGGATGGGTGGAATGAACAAAGAGCTGGAATTGCTTCACTGATCAAAGTCTAATGAGGTAGTAGGGCATTGGTAGAGCATGGCTCTCTGCCAGCCAGCAAGCCTGGTCCGTCTCTTCCTTCCTCCCTCCCTCCCTGACTGCCTCTGCTATTTCCTGTGTCATGATTTAATCATCCTTCTCCTCGATTAGCACTAAGGCTCCAGTCCAGTGTAGCTAAGACTGGCCCTCCTCTCTCTAAGCGCTGGATAGAAACAGTGGTGTCCGTTTGTGTGTATAAACATAAGACAATGTCTCAAACCCAATTCATGACCCATTCTATTGGCTATATTTCTAGGTTGACCTTTTGATTTGGGGGATTATTTGCAATTATTTACTGTCGCACATATGCCCAATGGCCTCATCTATGATAGGTTTTCTTCTTGATGGCTGCCTAGATAATTATGTCCTAGTGAAGGTTCCCGTAAAACAAGAAACCAG
The DNA here is from genome assembly GCF_034236695.1 of Oncorhynchus nerka. Taxonomy (NCBI): domain Eukaryota; kingdom Metazoa; phylum Chordata; class Actinopteri; order Salmoniformes; family Salmonidae; genus Oncorhynchus; species Oncorhynchus nerka. The sequence goes on from NC_088411.1 coordinate 3,350,575, forward strand.
GTTACGGCCGCCATAGACTGGGCCAAACAATAAAAGCCTTTATGGGGAGATAGGCCTGTGCCATAAATGCCGGAATCTGCTATTTGAGGGGCATTAAAGTGGACATGGGGCTTTCATAAAGATCCCTGCAAAAGCCACATAATAGCCTTTCAGAAACCCCCACCCACCACAGACACATTTGAGTGCCAACTCTCTGATGTTGGATCCATAAAAGGCTCCTGCCCTGGGTCCGATGGAACCATAGGAAGAGGTGGAAGTGGGGCCATGTCTCTCGATACCGCAGCTTGTTCTCACATGGAGAGCCGTGTCCTTTACACCATCAACTCACTGTCAGTGGGCGCAGCTGCTGTTTTTGGCCAGCCGCGGCGAGCACACGGGCTGCGGAAAACCAGCTGTGTAAACGCACACAAACACACACATGGCTGGCAGCGGGGAGCAGGGTGATAACAGCAATGTCGCTAAGCCCATGCCATCTCCGGTATAGTGAAAACACCTGGGCTCCTGGGCCAGGCAGACACATGCAGCTCACTGTGGAGTGGAGTACTAGCAGACACATGAGGAAGTTTGCTGTGCAGCGATGCCAGCTGTGGAAGTGAGCTGCACAGTCGTGGGATAATGGCAGAGACATGCAGGACACACGAACTGCTGCAAAGCAGAAGAGTATAGAGACGAATAGGCACTATCTGTGTCTCGGTGCCTTTGTGGTTTTTGTTGCAAAGCTACTGGACCTTGCCTCTATTTCCTCTTAAGTTCTTTCTCTATTTGGTCTCTCCTGCTGGTCGGCCTTATTAGGTTGCACATAAGATATTATAAAAGAGAAGGAAAGCTTTGCAAAGCTGTCTTTCCTTGGCTATCTCTGATCTCCTCGTCTGGGTGCTGGTATTAACCGTCTGTTGGCAAATGTGCTAGAGCTAGTGTGGGGGAGGATATGTGTGGAGAACGGGGATCTGGATACTAGCAGATGATGGGAAATCCAAAATTAGACGAGCAGGGCTGGACTGACTCTAACATGTCCGTCGGTATCTTGTCAGCAGACGGGTCTACTCCCTGTTAAGGGTTGTCGAGCAGACTAGCTGATAGAAAACACTACTTCTCCACTCTTTTACCCAACTTAGCCGTAAAACACTTGACTTTTTGACGAAAGTATGTTGTTGTTTTGTTTGTCTGTCCACTCCGATAAAGAACATATTGTTACAGGAAGTAAGTGGGGTAATACAACATCTGAAAAGTGTGAGAACACAAGCATCAAGGGACAGCTGATTAGATGTTGCTGAATCGTGGCCAACGTTAGCAAAAAAAAAAAGAAACGTTCTCCTTATCTTGCATGGTTCTATGCCTGTAAGCCAAGATTTTGTGATGGTTTGCCAAATAACTCCTTTTCATTTGACCCTCTCAGCACTATAGCAGTTAGCCCAATGACCTATTGTTTGTTCTAACCTGTAGACCAACAGCTAGCTATCTCCTGTCCTATGGGGGTGAATGGTGAGGGACAGCATTTTACTGCTTCTTAACACCCTTGATGGGGCAAGGAGAGAGTGGCTGTAAAAAGAGTTTGACACCCTCACGGTTCAGGCCGCAGTCTTAAAGCACTCTGAATTCCCTCAAATAACCCTTTCTCTCCATCCCCCATCCAATCTCTCCTCCAAATTCGCTCCTTAATCAAGGGCATTGTGTTTACCCTCATATTCTTTTATTATGTTGCACTTACATAACAGTGCCATTTCTGCCAGGCAATAATGCTTGAATGGTGCTTTAATCAAGGCCTTTCCATCAGTGGGCTGTTGAGGCTTTAAGTAACCACGCTTTGAAGCCTGAGCCATGCAATAGAGTTTTATATATATATACACACACACACAGGTCCAATCTCTGTAGCTTTCTGTGTTGTCAGGAGTGTGGAGCTTTTGAAGCCACTCTCTGTCTCCGGCATATTTGAGTAGGCTGGCTAGCTGGCACCGGCTCCTCCTCCTCCTAGGCTTTGCCTTCACACACGCCCGCTAACTTGTGCCAGAAGCCACTGACCACGTTCACTTAACCTCTAACTAGACGAGCTTGCGTCCTTTGGCTCGGTGTTGCGTGTGACAATCCCGACTCTCTCTCTCTCACTTCCTAATGTCCAAACGAGCCACTGGTTCCAGAGACCTGTCCTTGAAAGCCAGGGGCCGTGGGCACATATGACTGGGCACCACATGGCAGCGTGCCAGCGCCCTCATTCTCCCAGCTAACGCTGATGTAATATCCCCATGCCGAAAGGGAATAAGCACCTCTTTTGATATCATGGGGTCAGACAATGAGTAGGACAGCCCAATGCACCATGGGAGCAGAGGATGTATCAGAGCAATTAGCGATCTGCTACATAGCTGACAAGCAACACAATATAATAATATATGCCATTTAGTAGACGCTTTTATCCGAAGCGACTTAGTCATGCGTGCGTGCATTCACTCTCGCTCGCTCGCTCTCTCCAATCACTCACTCACTCAGCCTGAAAAACGGCACTCATTAAGTCTCCTGGCGCCTGCATAGATTCAGAATGATTCGTTATGTTTTGACGGAACTCTATTTGGCATTGACTTCTGCTTCTTTTCATGTCCCGGCAATGTGACATGTCCTCAGAAGGCCTGAAGAGGGTTGGTTCCTCTCCATGACGAGAAAGGATCTACAATCCAAGTTTTAATGTCACATGCACAAACACAGTGAAATGCCTTTCTTGCTAACTCAAAACCCAACAATGCAATAATCAATAACAATGTAATACTAGAAAAAGAAACCTGAGAAATAAGACATATAAAGAACACAATAAGTAAGCATACTATACATGTTCAGTTCCTATACCCTATTGACATTGTGCAGGGATACTGGAGTCATGGAGGTAGATATGTATAGGGGTAAGGTGACTAGGCATCAGGATAGAAGATAAACAGAGTAGCATCAGCTTGTATATGAGTGGTGCGTATGTGTGTAGAGTCCGTATAAATTTATGTGCATGTTATGTGTGAGTGAGCAGATGATGCAGTGTGTTTGGGGCCCTGTGAGTGTGCATAGAGACAACAATTGAGAAGAAAAAAAGGTTGAGGATACAAGGTTAACTCAGTCCGTGGAGCTATTTTGTTAGCTATTTATCAGTTGCCAGACTTTGATGCACCGGTATTGCTTGCCGTGCGGAAGCAGAGAGAACAGTCTTGGGTGGCTGGAGTCTAACCATTTTCTGGGTCTTCCTTTCACACTACCTGATATGAAGATCTTGGATGGCGGGGAGCTCAGCCCCAGTGATGTACTGGGATGTCCACACCACACCCTGTAGCGCTATGCGATTGGGGGCAGTGCTGTTGCTATACCAAGCAGTGATGCAGCCAGTCAAAATGCTCTCAATGGGACAGCTGTAGAACTTGTAGAGGATCTGAGGGCCCATACCAAACCTTTTCAACTTTCCGGGGGGGAAGAGACGCTGTCGTACCTTCTTCACGACTGTGCGCATGTGTTTGGACCATTTTAAGTCTTTGTAGGTCAACCATTATCTGCCACTCTAGCTGTGCCATCACAATGTAGAGGTCAATTAAACACTGCCCAATCTGAGAAATAAACAGGCAGAGTATATTTGTGTTTTCTGACACCATTACTCGTTGAGGCCAATCCTGTGAAGGAATTTCTTCGGTGGTATCTTCCCAGAGCTGGCTCTCTGTGGGCTCATTATCAGTCAAAGTAAACAGTCTGGGCCCTGCATTAGATAAGGGTCACAGTCAGAGGAGCAGGCCACCCCCCTCTGTGGATAATGGCAATAATCCCTCTAACACCTTCTCAGTCAGGCCCAGTCATGGCCCCGTGGTTCAGGCAGGGGAGAACGACTGCCCCTCTCATTGAAGCCACGAAGTTCAAGGCTGACCCTGGTACTGCAGGCATTGTTTGCAGAAAACAGGATCCCCCATTATAGCGAATGGGAAGATGGCAATCTTTGTGGAAAAAAACTAACAAATGGCTTCTATTACACAAGATGTATGTCCTTGAACGGATTATTTAAAAATTGCACACAGAAGAAGTTATAATGATAATTTAGTTGATAATGGCAGCCTGCAGTACCCTGTTCGGCCATCAACTTGTGATACTGAATAAGAGGGGTCAGCACTGAGCTAACCTGCAACAGCACTTCCTGGAGTAGCTCAAACTGAGCATGTTATGTCTACATAAATCTCCCACATGAGACACCATCTTAAGACTTCCTTGGCTTCACATCTGATAAATTGTGTACGCGAACAATACATTTGATTTGACATGGACATGAGTGGTGTCACGTGATCAATGGCATTGTCCATTCATATATATATACTGTCATTGGGTTCAGGTGTAGGCCAGATGCTGGGATGTACCAATTAGTGATGCGTGGGTCAGCTGTTTGTTCACCTGCCCACAGTTGCTAATAACCCATCCGCAACGGCCCGAAAGTGATAAAGTGAAAATCTGAGGCCCGCACCCAACCCTAACCTGCAAATATAGAAAATTGTACAGTCAGATGGCATAAAGATTTTTGGACAGGGGGTGCGGGATTTATTTTTAAAGCCTGGTTAGGTAGGACTATGTTTCTGCTTATAATTTCCAACATTTTGGTAGGCTATTTGTTATTCAACTAGTCTGTAATTAGATAGGCCTACATGCAGCTTCTCTTCTGTCATTACTTATTGCCCTAGAAAACTAAATCAACTGTTGCTCACCATAAAATGTCATACATCAATATAATGAATGTTTCAATCTAGTAATTTAGCTTCATCTGTAAAGATTTCTATTTAATCTCGGTTTCTCTCTCACAGCAAAGACATTTATGGTCCGGGGAGTTAATGCAATAACAAAACAATAAATGTAAAGATTTTCCATGCTAAATTTCCAAATGACATCAGTTTGACTGGTTTTAAGGGAATTGAAAGATGTGAAAACGACCCAACATGTTTCTCATAAGATTTCAGTTTTGGCTTGGATGCATATTTTGTGGCTTAAATACTATCAGCTTTTATGATGCTAATATCGATAGGACCTTTACAGATGGTCCCTAACCAGTCATTCATTCTCTTAAGATGCTGAAAGAAATCGATCCTATTTCTCCACTCCTGTTCCAGAGTCAAAATGTACATTTTGTGTAACCTATTACTGCAAGAAATGCTTAATTCTGCAGGAGTTGATATTATATTAGGCTATGTGAGAGATTATAGACCTGGTCAGTTTCCAGACTTTCAGTTACTATTCCATTTAGGCCATCTACATTTGGAGCGCGTACAAGTTAGTGCATAAAAAACCTCAATGTTGCCTTTTAGATATGAATTGCACAAGAATCATACATTTATGGATTTGTTTTTATGCATTGTTTTCTTTTTATTTAACCCACCCGCCACCCTAACCACCCTTCATCCACACATTTTGTGACCCTAAACCCGTCCACTCCGTGGGGACTGCGGGTTATGAGTCAACCCGCGCATCATTATTACCAATCATGAGCCCTGGATGGGGAACTGGCTAAAACCTGTACTGTGATATACACAGGTATCAGGCCTGAAACGACATGTAGTGGGAATTCTGAAAGAGCGGGACATCATCTAACCTGGGACAGTTTAATCCTGGCGCACTTATTTCTTTGTTTGACGAGAAAATCAAAACTATTGTTACTAAACCCTTGCAGAGAAAAACCACATGATCAAAATCATGTCACTTCATTGGTGTGACATCATAGAGGGGGGGGGGGGCAGAGCAAGCTTCAAACAAGAAGCGAAACACACAGTAAGATCAGTGACACAGTTTATTTTTCTGTTTTGATGTTAGGGTTATAAAACTGCATAAATAATGCACTGGTGTCCTGGTGTATCAAAATATAAAAGTAAAGGCAATATTATGTTTCAATATTGTAATTGTCTTTTTGTCCTGCTTTACCAGCCATATGTAGCTAAAGTAGGACAACTTGGAGTAGCAAAAGTGGGACAGTCTTATAGGCTTTTCCAATGGAGGAAATGCGTCCCGTTTACATTAGCGACCCCTTGTACAGTACATTTTAGTCAGGGCTCTGGTTCTTGCAGAACTATATCTTGTTTCGTGTAGTGCTTTTATTAGGTCTGTTATTTGAGTGAATTCAGACAAAATGGGACACGTGTTGCATTTCCATCTTCTGTAACCTATTTTGACATCTGTCCAACATTCTAGCCCAACCAACACATGATACTGTACATTCCTGAAATCCTCAGGTGTTTTCCAATCACACAACATTCAAGTCGATTATCATTGGGGTACAATTAGTATTATAATATTGGTGTCCCAGTTTATCTAACATGCTGTCCCAGTCTAGCAAATGTGAACTGAAAATATGGTTTTGACTCGACCTATGTAAATGGGTGTGTTTCAGAAATGTATCGTGTGATGGGCTAATATATTGGATAGATGTCTGAAGAGGTTACAGAAGATGGGCATTTTTTGCTTTTCCAACTTATTCTGAATTCTTCCTATTATATGATAGTTATATTATATAATATATATATCATCATGGTTATAAAGTTTGTATTATCTATTATTTGGATGGAAATGGAAAGTGTTTCAACATGGTTATAACAATTGAATACAAACTAGTGTTGTGTATTCCTTTAAGGAAGTGGCAACAATGTTGCACCCACACCAACTTTGATGTCGAAAACTTCCTTCAACTATTAGAAACAACTTTATATATTTGATTGTGGTTGTAAAAAGTGCCCGTTATTGGTTACAGTGCCTGGTTGACTGTGACTCTTAGCCTCTGAGCAGAAAGCAGAAGTAATCTACGCTTGTTCATTGAGCAGCACTTTAGGGAGTGTGATTGTGTAATATCGGGTGTACAAGGTGGGAAACCTTGAATGATGTCAGGTGAGAAGCGCAGAGGCAAAGCCGAGTCAGCATCTGGGTCATTTGGAGGTGAGGCTGCCTGTTTCCTTGAGTTCAAGAAAAGTTCAGCCGAATAGCGTTAGGCGAGTTAGCAGACTGAGAGGGAAAAAAACGGAGGGTAGTGAACGATGAGAACACGGAGAAGGAGTCAAATTAGTTGGAAGGACGAGCCCAAATGACGAGGAAGGGTAGACAACTTTTAGGAAAATAGTTATAGGCTCATGGAATAATCAATTATGTTAATGAGCTCGCTGAAAATACATAAGGTTCATTTAAAGAGTTTACTAAACCTAATTATCTTTCAATACGCACTTCTGTAATAGAGAGAGGCAGGCCGAGGCGCCTGCGGGCCTCGTTCCTCTCTCACCAACGCCCCGCTCTGGTTGGGGATGTCTGTGAAGGGTTACAGAAGAAGGCAGTGTAGGTGGAGCCACATGCCAGCTGCTGTGCCTGGTCACTTTCTGCAGAACATGATAGCCACGCAATTTGTGTGGGAGCGAATTCGACTCCTCTCGAAATACAAAACAAGAAGAACCGAATGTGTTCTGCGAATCAGGACATTTTAAATGCAAGAAGGGCAAGATATGTAGCAAATCGAGTAGTCGTGCATTGGTGTTGCACGGTAGACAAAATAAGTAGATCGGCGGACAGACAGCAGGCTGATTGTCCCGTTTGCGCTTATGATTTGTGTGGACTATTTTACTTATCCCAGAGGACGAGTTGGAACTAAATACGGAATTTCATTCTGATTGATCAGCACCTGATCTCTTTTGCCTATTCTGATGTGGGTGCTGTGTTATTGAAATGGACTTGGACCCCTTGGCGTGATTTCAGGTATTATTGGAGTTTGTAGGGTATATTATCTAGATTTCGATCTAGTTTACTATTTGAGGCAAGGCCATTGAACTGACCCGATGAAGTTATTCCGGTCGGCTTTTCAATTAAACGAATCGTTCGGCGCATTTCAAACCTCACTTTTGACATGACGTTGGCCATTCTTTTGAACGATGTGTTCAAATTGAGTGTGGGTCGATATTCCATACAATTATTTTAGTTTTGTAGCGGTTTGACTCTAAACAACTAGTGGACCCGAATCCTCAAGTGTCGTGTCTATGAACGGACGTATTCCCTTTATTTTGAATGTATTGTAGTTTTTACCCTTTTGCACAGTCTACTGGTGGCAAACTGAAAACCACACGTCTGCTGCTCCTATTTTCGTGTGCCCAACTCGTTGCGCGCAGCAGACGTTCTTTCGCTCTCCTCGGACAACAATCGTCCCGCTTTCTCTCTACGTACGATGTATGAGAGTGTGGACGTCGTGGGACTGAATCCCAGCCCGAACCCGTTTTTAATGATGGATTACTACAACCAGAGCAGAGGATGTTTGATCCCAGAGAAAGGACTTGTGCCCGGAGCGCCTCATCACTACAGCACGTCTATCAGAAATCAACACTGGAACGGCTCGAATCACTGTAGGTGGCATTTTCACTGCCTCGTTCATTTCATTTCACTCATTCAAGTTCACACGAAGCCCTTTACGCTCAACTATGCCACGGTGTTTCTGAGCTAAATATTCATGAGATTTGTTCTCTGAAGTGTAGTGAATTATTGCGCTTTCATTTGTAACGGCTGACATTTTATTTCACATATAGCATACTATTAGGCCTATTAAATTCGTTTTAATCAGGTTAATAATCAATCACTCGTTTATATCTCATGTAGCCTATTAAATGGTAATTACTGTATTACTTACACCATAACCTTGCATTTAATTGACCCACGTTTGGATTCCAGCCTTAAAAAACCCACGTTCAGCTTTTTTTGCAATAATGTAAAGGTATCTCTATCGCAATAAAGCCTACAGTAGCCTATAAAGCAGGCAATGTTATCCAAGCCATTGGATTTTGATTAATAACCACGAGGTTTTATCTAGGCATACCAAAGGTAATCATATCAAACTTTCCTGCTGTCGTTATTGAGCGGCAGGTAGCCTAGTGGTTAGGGCGTTGGGCCAGTAACGTTGCTGGATCGAATCCCTGAGCTGATCTGACAAATCTGTTGTTCTGCCACTGAACAAGGTAGTTAACCCACTGTTCCTAGGCCGTCATTGACAATAAGAATATGTTCTCAACTGACTTGCCTCGTTAAATAAAGGTTCAATCAAATTTAAAAAAATAGAACTGCAATAAGCTCTTCTAGATACACACCTCATTAAAAATTCTGAAATGTTTTTCCATTGGGGATAAATATTAATTTGAAGACCTGTAATGGGTAATTATGCAGATCTGTAGTCATTATATGATTATTGATATGTATTTGTTTTTGTGTATTAATACACTATTTTGTTTTGGAATTTGCTCTATTTGTTTTTATTTAACTAGGCAAGTCAGTTAAGAACAAATTCTTATTTACAATGAGGGCCTACTAAAAGACAAAAGCCCCCCCTGCGGGGATGGAGGCTGGGATTGAAAATAATAAATCAAATAAAAATATTGGATAAAACACACATCACGACAAGAGACAACACGACATAGAGACCGAAGACGACAACAGCATGGCAGCAACACAACATGGTAGCAGCACAAAACAGGGTACAAACATTATTGGGCATAGACAAATCAAATGTATTTATATAGCCCTTCGTATATCAGCTTATATCTCAAAGTGCTGTACAGAAACCCAGCCTAAAACCCCAAACAGCAAGCAATGCAGGCGTTGAAGCATGTTGGCTCGGAAAAACTCTCTAGAAAGGCCAAAACCTAGGAAGAAACCTAGAGAGGAACCAGGCTATGAGGGGTAGCCAGTCCTCTTCTGGCTGTGCCGGGTGGAGATTATAACAGAACATGGCCAAGATGTTCAAATGTTTATAAATTACCAGCATGGTGAAATAATAGGTCTGGGACAGGTAGCACGTCCGGTGAACAGGTGAGGATTCCATAGCCGCAGGCAGAACAGTTGAAACTGGAGCAGCAGCACGGCCAGGTGGACTGGGGACAGCAAGGAGTCATCATGCCAGGTAGTCCTGAGACATGGTCCTAGGGCTCAGGTCCTCCGAGAGAGAGAAAGAAAGAGAGAATTAGAGAGAGCATACTTAAATTCACACAGGACACTGGATAAGACAGGAGAAGTACTTCAGATATAACAAACTGACCCTAGCCCCCCGACACATAAACTACTGCAGCATAAATACTGGAGGCTGAGACAGGAGGGGTCAGGAGACTGTGGCCCCATCCGATGATACCCCCGGACAGGGCCAAACAGGAAGGATATAACCCCACCCACTTTGCCAAAGCACAGCCCCCACACCACTAGAGGGATATCTTCAACCACCAATTTACCATCCTGAGACAAGGCCGAGTATAGCCCACAAAAAAGACGAAAATGCCATTTTTTGTTGTAAATTGAAATTTGCTCTCATAAATGTTAGCAACACCTCCGCCTTTGCGGGATGCACGGGGGATATGGTCACTAGTGTCACCAGGAGGAGAGGCCTCATTTAACACAGTAAATTCATCAGGCTTAAGCCATGTTTCAGTCAGGCCAATCACATCAAGATTGTGATCAGTGATTAGTTCATTGACTATAATTGCCTTTGAAGTAAGGGATCTAACATTAAGTAGCCCTATTTTGAGATGAGGTATCACGATCTCTTTCAATAATGGCAGGAATGGAGGAGGTCTTTATCCTAGCGAGATTGCTAAGGCGAACACCGCCATGTTTAGTTTTGCCCAACCCAGGTGGAGGCACAGACACGGTCTCAATGGGGATAGCTGAGCTGACTACACTGACTGTGCTAGTGACAGACTCCACTAAGCTGGCAGGCTGGCTAACAGCCTGCTACCTGGCCTGCACCCTATTTTATTGTGCAGCTAGAGGAGTTAGAGCACCTGTCTATGTTGGTAAATAAGATAAGAGCACCCCTCCAGCTAGGATGGAGTCCGTCACTCCTCAGCAGGCCAGGCTTGGTCCTGTTTGTGGTTGAGTCCCAGAAAGAGGGCCAATTATCTACAAATTCTATCTTTTGGGAGGGGCAGAAAACAGTTTTCAACCAGCGATTGAGTTGTGAGACTGCTGTAGAGCTCATCACTCCCCCTAACTGGGAGGGGGCCAGAGACAATTACTCAATGCCGACACATCTTTCTAGCTGATTTACACGCTGAAGCTATGTTGCACTTGGTGACCTCTGACTGTTTCATCCTAACATCGTTGGTGCCGACGTGGATAACAATATCTCTATACTCTCTACACTCGCCAGTTTTAGCTTTAGCCAGCACCATCTTCGGATTAGCCTTAACGTCGGTAGCCCTGCCCCCTGGTAAACAGTGTATAATCGCTGGATGATTCGTTTTAAGTCTAATACTGCGGGTAATGGAGTCATCAATGACTAGGGTTTTCAATTTGTCAGAGCTAATGGTGGGAAGCTTCGGCGTCTCAGATCCCGTAACTGGAGGAGTAGAGACAAGAGAAGGCTCGGCCTCAGACTCCGACTCGCTCCTTAATGGGGGAAACCGGTTGAAAGTTTCTGTCGGCTGAATGAGCGACACCGGTTGATCATTCCTACAGCAGTTCCCTCCAGAAACCATGAGAAAATTGTCCGGCTGCGGGGACCGTGTGAGGGGATTTATACTAACGTTACTATCTGTACTTACTGGTGGCACAGACGCTGTTTCATCCTTTCCTACACTGAAATTACCCTTGCCTAACGATTGCGTCTGAAGCTGGGCTTGCAACACGGCTATCTTCGCCGTAAGGCGATCGTTCTCCTGTATATTATGAGTACAGCGACTGCAATTAGAAGGCATCATGTTAATGTTACTACTTAGCTTCGGCTGTTGGAGGTCCTGACGAACCACGTCCAGATAAAGCGCCCGAAGTGAAAAGTTGAATGAAAAAAAGTTGAGTGAGGAAAAAACTAAAAATATAAACGGTAATTAAAAAGTAAAAACCGTAAAGTTGTCAGGTAGCAAAGTAAGGTTGGCAACAAAACGCACAGCAACACGTAAACAAGTCTGCAAGTTGTGACCGGAAATGGCGTCAAAAAAAGTCAGAGCAGGTCTAGAGTCTCTCAACAGCACTAAGGGCAAGAAGGTAGAGACAACAATAAATCACACAAAGCAGCCACAACCGTCAGTAAGAGTGTCCATGATTGATTCTTTGAAGGAAGAGATTCATAGACTCAATCATGGACACTCTTACTGACAGTTGTGGCTATCCCCATATGTCAAATGGGGATAGTGGCATATTGCTGAACATATAGCATATAAGTCAATAAAAAAAAGCGCTTCAATGACCAAATGTCATCAGAAGTTATTATTTATTCTATAAACAGTGTACAGGTGGAGGAAAATGGTCCCCCTGCTGCACTCACAGAATTGGCTCTAGATTATATCTGGAATAATGGAGATAATTTTATTGTGGCAACAAAGTACCATTCTCTACCTCCACTGGGGGTAACTTGCTGTGCCACTAGTGACAAAGCACACTGGGACTTTAAGGTAGAAGTGGTCTGCTTGTTCATTACTGCTGAGTGACCAAAACAGCCTCTCATATCCTGAGAACGGAAAAAATCCTCAGTAAATCTGGACTATGTAAATGAGAACATGTGTATTTCTCATCAGGGTATTGACAAATGTACCCAGGCCCCAGGGTTTGTCATATGAATATCCGTCCTGCCTGACCTGATTCTGTGTTTACTAAAAGTCATAAGGTTTGGACAGAGATGGGGATTAGACATTGAGAAACATATTGACAACAACACCAATCACAGACAGAAACTCCTCACATGCTGCTGGTCTTGTTTGGGAGGTTACATCTCTACTAGGGTTAAAGCAATACAACTCCTCGGCAACACAACACAGGCAGCAAAAGCCCTTACTGAGCTGTGGACTCCACCGTGTACACTATTATTGTATTGGTCCAGTGAGCGGCTCTAGTCGTGGCATTGATTTGAACCATGTGAGCTAATATGCGAAAGGCTAGCTGAGGGGAAAACCAGGAAAAGACCTCTGATCCCAAGCTCTGGCACACATTGTTGTTCTCATAGGAGTAGTGGGGAGAGGTCTGCCTTACTGCCTGGACGCGATAAAAAGTTTAGTGCCCAATGGGGGAAACTGAGGGGGGTTGGAGGGAGTCGGAGGGTAGGGAGTCGGCGGGGGTGTACATAATGTCCTTTGGTGTCATCACATGGCTTTGGAGGCTTATTGGATCACGGGTAAAAAAAAATTAAAAAAAACAGCCATAGTAGTACAAGATTTTGTTTCTATTTGCGGGGGGATATATCTTAACCAAAGAAGGCTAGGATAGTCCAATGTCTGGTGCACCTATCTCCATTATTCATCAGATGACCCTTTAGAAGTCCTCTCAACTCTTGAGTACATTCAGTGAAATCGGTCTAAAACTGCCTCTAAGAAACATGATCAGCTGCCACTAGTCACCGTATTATATATTGACATGCTCCAGGTGAGCGGCGTTATCACTATCCAGCCATGTCAGTGAGTCGCGTTCATCAAAGGGAACAACAACCGCAGTAGTAATCTGTTATTGTGTTGTAGAACAATGCCAGGTCTTATCGACGGGTTCAAGCAGATTTAAATGCACTTGATTCCATTCCTTTCAAGAGGGCTGCTGCCGCCAGAATCCTTACAGCAATTACTGGCTCATGCATGAAGGAATGCGCATGGCCCTTTTCACATGACTGTCACACACTGCACAGGGAGGGGGGTTGGTGGTGGGGTAAGGATGACACATGGTGGGCTCCAGTCACTGCGAGAGAACTCCGGCTTGGACTCCATCTCTGAGGCTGTCATATGGTTTGTTAGGTTTGCGCGAGGACACCAGCCCATGTAGTTTTGACTGACTCTCTTTTTTTTTTATCAAGGCAGAGCTGCCAAATACTGACCTATTGGCTCTAATCGCCTGTATTGGAGGGGGGTTGTTAACTGCTTGCCTAATCGGACTCGTGGTATTTAAGTGCGGAAGTCCTTTCGGAGTGGGGGGAATTTGGTAGAAAAAAACAGATGGTATTTTTGTTTTCCAATGCTAAGGACTGTAATAGCCGGAGCAATTTTGGGCAGGGCGAGTGAAGAGGGAATTAGTTTAAGGGGAAGAGTTCCAGTTTGCTTGTGAAGTGTAAACCGGTGCGGTTTCTCCTAGGGCTGAGGACTTACAGCGTCATACAGCGTAGCGAGACTGCCCTGTAATTGTTTGTGCTGTTATTACAGCGCATGGAAACTGTGGCTGGTCTGTTTGGACGCTGCGATTGCCAAACGATTGTGGTGTTGGCTTTGCAAATGAGCTATGGATATTGTTTCCGCCCCTGACATACAAGCTGCACCTGGCATTATGCACCAGGGACTTGAAAGAGTTCATAAATAACTTTGCATAAAAAGACGTCAGTTCCACTAAACCCCCAAAAAGCTGGTGTTTTGTAACACTGCAATGTGGAGATGCTGAGCATAACAACTGTGGGAAAAATGGTCATCCAACCAGGCTTGTGGTAGAATGGATTCACATTTTGAATCTGATGTTCTATATACTCTGAACGCAACATGTAATGTGTTGGTCCCATATTTCATGAGCTGAAATAAAAGATCCCAGAAAATTTCCATACGCACAAAAAGCTTATTTATCTCAACTTTTGGGCACTAATTTGTTTACATCCCTGTTAGTGAGCATTTCTCTGCCAAGATAATCCACCCAGCTGACAGGTGTGGCATATCAAGAAGCTTATTAAATAACATGATCATTACACAGGTGCACCTTGTGCTGGGGACAAAAGGCCACTCTAAAATGTGCAGTTTTGTCACACTACACAATGCTACAGATGTCTCAAGTTTTGAGGGAGCATGCAATTGGCATGCCGACTGCAGGAATGTCCACCAGAGCTGTTGCCAGAGTTTAATGTTAATTTCTCTACCATAAGCTGCAACCAATGTCGTTTTAGAGAATCAGGCAGCACATCCAACAGGCCTCACAGCCCCAGACCATGTGTATGGCAAGGTGTGGGAGAGCGGTTTTCTGATGTCAACGTTGTGAACAGAGTGCCCCATGGTGGCGGTGGGGTTATGGTATGGGCAGGCATAAGCTACGGACAACAAACACATGCATTTTATCAACGGCAATTTGAATGCACACGGAGACGGTGACGAGATCCTGAGGCCCATTCATCCGCCACAATCACCCCATGTTTCAGCATGGTAATGCACAGCCCCATGTCGCAATGATCTGTACACAATTCCTGGAAGCTGAAAATGTCCCGGTTTTTCCATGGCCTGCATACTCACCAGACATGACACCAATTGAGCATGTTTGGGATGCTCTGGATTGACATGTCTGGCAGTGTGTTCCAGTACCCGCCAATATCCAGCAACTTCGCACAGCCATTTAAAGGAGTGGGACAACATTCCACCGCCCACAATCAACAGCCTGATCAACTCTGTGCGAAGGAGATGTGTGGCGCTGCAAGACGCAAATGGTGGTGACACCAGATACTGACTGGATTTCTGATCCACGCCCCTACTTTATTATTTTCATAGTATCTGTGACCAGCAGATGCACATCTGTATTCCTAGTCATCTGAAATCCATACATTTGGGCCTAATGAATTGATTTCAATTGACTGATTTCCTCATATGAACTGTAAGTTAGTAAAATGTTGTTTATATTCTCGTTCAGTATAGATTAGTTTACTGTAAATCACTGGTCATGTGCTTGGGTTTGTGTTCTTTCACTAGAATACTGCAGGCCTTTTGCTACCCTACCATTTTGAACCACAGAATTTGCCCTTTGTGTCAATGACATGCCCCTATATATTTTCTGCATACTCTTTCATGTCCAGACTCCTCGAGTACCTTTTAGTGGTTTTATGGACAGGGTCTTTTTCCCTTGAGACTGTGTGGACTTGAACCTGATGGGACAGGCTAGATGGATGGACAGGCCTGTGTTGGGCAAGGTCCCCTGTTTTAACAGGGTGAGCAGCAGACACAGTCTCACGTGCGTCCGCCTGCTCCTGTCAGCCCTTCAGACGGTGATTTAGTGGCCCTGCCGGACGGCTGAAAGCCCAGAGCGCAGTGTTCCACAGAACGACGCCCGCTTTCACCTTCAGGTGCACATCAATAACCTGCTTTGTCATCAAGGTATGTTTGTAATGGCACGGGGTGAAAGGAGTTCAGCGCCGTGCCTGGGAAAGGCCGCGAGGCAGCATTTCACAACCTGCCGTCACTCGCCTTCTCAAATGGCACCCTGTTGTCAACCTTCAAAGCAGCCATCGCTTTAATGCCATGCATAATTGACCAAATACAGACGCCTCTCTTAGCCAGGTTACCAGCGGCATCCGGGTCACGCGGCTCACTCAAGCGTTATTGTTTTTTAAAAAGGAGCTAAATGTGTGTAGTTCATCACCTTCAGTATTGGCACTTGGCACTGCACATGTTTCACGTACACACAAAAAACAGCGCTGACTTCAAGGGTTTTAATGTCATGTGGGCGGCACAGTAAGATCATCTTTAGACTTCAATCATGAGGGGAATTCAGCATACTTGTGCGGAGATTGTGTTTATGCTCACAATCTCACCCTTGGATCCAACAACAGACTCTGGCTTGTTTGCAGAGAGAATTAGCCAGGGGCATTGGTCAGAGTACTGTACGCAAGCTGGGTTTGATGCTAAATCCCCAGCCAAGGGTGGGTTACGCTGCAAAGCCCACTTCCATGAACAAAGCAAAGCGGACCGAATGGATTCAGACAGTGTCATTGATTCATTAGAGCTTAAGGGAGACTGGTAATTGCAGACATTGTGACTATAGTCCGTAATCTCACTATCGATAATGACGTTCTCCCTCTACAGACAGAAAGACAGACGATTGCAATGGCTTAGGTTAAGGTGGTTCTACTTTAAAATATTCATAGCCTCTTTATTTAAATCAATTCTGGGTATATGAAGGCAGCCAAGCGTCAGACTGTCAGAAATTGAGCCGGCTCGTTGTAATCACCTCTTTACTTATCTCTACAGATGGTTTGTTCGCAATGTGCTCTGCTTGGCTGGCTACACAGCATATTGAGAAGAGCTCCCGGTCTCTCTCTCAATAACTCTCTCCCCACCACCCTCTTCGTGTCTCATCCACACACCCTGATAATAGAACATGCATAAATTCATTGAGGTATCGAACCGAGGACATTTATCACCCCAGATTTCATCTAGCAGGTGTTCTCATTCCCAAAGTTTTTCTCCTTTTCCGCCTGTTCCATGGTTGCATTCTTTCACATGATGCCTAATTGGTAATCTAGGACCTCTCGGTCTGGAATTATTCGTCTTTAGGCTGTCCTCATTTTTATTCTTATTTGACACTAGTTTCCTGTTCATGTGCTCTCTGTACATGGAGGTATTACAAGGAAAGTCATCATATTTCATCAGAAACTGCATAATTCTCTCCACTTGCAGCAGGGTGAAATACCCCCCACAAACTCTATCCCTTTGACGCAAAGCAAGATGGCCGTCTGGCGTCTGCCAATCGCCATGCCCTCTGGTGCTCCTCTGGAGAGTCTGAATGTTGCTACATCATCACACGGAGAGCCAGCCAACTGTGTACGTCTCAGGTTGTATGTCTCCACACAATGGAATTTAGAGAGTGGGACATCCGTACCAAACGCCGCGAATAGCCCAGAAAATGGGGCAAAGGTTAGCACGCTAAAAATAATGGCAGTGTTCCTGCATCTGCGAGAGAAAGAGTTGCTGCCACCAAAGTGAGTTTTATAATCTCTCACCAAAATAGGGCCTCAGGAGGAGCTTATAATAAATCTACATTATGGATACTGTATACTGCTCTTACATTTTTTTTTAAATTGAAGGTCATATCATATATCCACAATCTATTTGATTTATTCTCATGAAAGTGTATCCGTCTCATTTTCTGCACCAGGACCTAGTTTTAATAATAGGGGGCCAACCCGTGCCTGAGCACAAAAATAAACAAGCCATTGAGTCTCTGTGGCTCAGATGATCTCATTGCGGTTACAGAAGCTGGTTCCTTATTTGCTCTGCCGTCACAATAGTGTTGTCTGTGTTTGTAAGGCTGTGTCTAGACTTGACAGTTCATGCAGCTTTAGTATTCTGATCATAGAGTTCTGATCATGGAATTCCGAACGCTATACCTACATTTAAATGTCTACTGTGTCTACGGCGTGTCCAGATTCCCGTTTCCCACGGTATATTCAAATGCCAGTATGCATTCTTCAAATGTTGTAATTGGCTAAATATGCTAATAACAAAACGACATCTGAGGGCAGTAGCTAACTAGCCAGCTAATCTCTGTCGCTAGCTAGCAAGCAACGCTAAAGGGATTGCAAACGGTTTAGCATAAGTCCAGCAAAAACATTTTTCACACGCTGGGAATGTACTTCCTCCAACGTTATAATGAAAAGTAGGGATGCACGATATATCGGTGAACATATCGGAATTGCCGATTTCACAAAAAAATTACATCAGTACTGGCCGATGTCTAGTTTAACGCCCGATGTGCAAAACCGATGTCAAAGCTGACTTGTATACCTATATAACGAATGTACATTACGTAAATACACCACGTAAAATTTTGCACTGTACGTGCAACACCTAACCTAGCCCACAATGTCTGCTGTAAGGATCAAGCAGTCAACAAGTCAAGCAGTTATTTGAAAGAGTAACAACATTTCAGCGAGACAACTCAAAGGCAAAATCCATTAAAGCCAAGTTAATAGAATTCATTGCCCTTGACAATTAACCGCTCTCTGTCGTGGGTGATGTTGGCTTTCGCTGACTGGTCGAGCACCGGTTAACACTACCAAGTGCGCTATTTTCCGTTGTTGCCCTACCGGAGTTACACAGTAATAGCATCACTGCTATTAGCTTCATGACATGTATATACTATGAAACGCTATTTGGGTCTTTGCGTGTCAAAAAAGTTACAGTAGCACTGTCAAAGCTGTACAAAAAAATAAGCAAATAATGGCCATGAACGATGTGTTTACAATACCGCATTGGTAGTAAAGCGTTTTTTTGACCGTAACTTCTGAGGTAGCTAGCTTTGCTTGGTACCTAGCTACCACCAATACAACCAGACTGAAAACAATGACCAGTGGAAACTGCAGTCATGTTCATTATTCTTAGCAATGATTTAGGAATCCTTGTGAGTATTAGCTAGGTTGCCACTTGTCAAGTTGTTCGCCTATTGAAATTGAACTTCAGTTAATGAAAATAAATAGCTAGTCAGCTACTTAACCCTGTTGCCCAAAGCTAACGTTATAAGCAGTTAGCTAGTTTCATCTGGCTAGTGAGGCTTGACCAGACCGGCTTATGTATTGTGAAGCTAGCCAGAATAAGGATTAGGCACAATAGTGGAATTTGCGGTTTGCCTTCAAAATAAAAGTATGTAATTGACAGTGATGGAAATTAATACAAATAGTATAATTATTCCATGCTTTTATTTTGAAGGTTAACCGCAAATTCCACTATTGTGGCTAATCCTTATTGTGGCTAGCTTCACATAGATGGTCCGACCACCATTAATCAGCTAAGAACTGTCTTATAAATGAGTTATTTTAGATGATGACACCAAGGTAGCTATATATACAGTGGGGCAAAAAAGTATTTAGTCAGCCACCAATTGTGCAAGTTCTCCCACTTAAAAAGATGAGAGAGGCCTGTAATTTTCATCATAGGTACACTTCAACTATGACAGACAAAATGAGAGAGAAAAATCCAGAAAATCACATTGTAGGATTTTTAATGAATTTATTTGCAAATACATAAATTGGCAGCGATTACAGCCTTGTCTTCTTGGGTATGATGCTACTGTACAAGCTTGACACACATGTATTTGGTGGAGTTTCTCAAATTGTTCTCTGCAGATACTCTCAAACTCTTGTCAGGTTGGATGGCGAGCGTCACTGCACAGCTATTATCCGGTCTCTCCAGAGATGTTTGATCGAGTTCAAGTCTGGGCTCTGGCTGGGCCACTCAAAGACACTCAGAGAGTCCTGTGTTGTCTTGGCTGTGTGCTTAGGGTCATTGTCCTGTTGGAAGGTGAAACTTCGCCCCAATCTGAGGTTCTGTGTGCTCTGGAGCAGGTCTTCATCAAGGATCTCTCTGTACTTTGCTTCGCTCATCTTTCCCTCGATCCTCACTAGTCTCCCAGTCCCTGCCGCTGAAAAACATCCCACAGCATAATGCTGCCATCACCGTGCTTGGAGGTTCCAAACTTCTTCCATTTAAGAATGATGGGAGGCCACTGTGTTCTTTGGGACCTTCAATGCTGCAGGCATTTTTTGGTACCCTTCCCCAGATCTGTGTTTTGACACAATCCCGTCTCAGAGCTCTACAGACAATTCCTTCAACCTCATGGCTTGGTTTTTGATCTGACATGCACCTTAGATAGACAGGTGTGTGCTTTTCCAAAGTATGCCCAATTGAATTTACCACAGGTGGACTCCAATCAAGTTGTAGAAACATCTCAAGGATGAGTAATGGAAACATGATGCACCTGAGCTCAATTTTGAGTCTCATAGCAAAGGGTCTGAATACCTATGTAAATAAAGTATTTCTGTTTTTTTATTTTTAATACATTTTCCGTTTTGTCATTATGGAATATTTGTGTGTAGCTTGATAAATGTTTTATTTACTCCATTTTAGAATAAGGCTGTAAGGTAACAACACGTGGAAAAAAATCAAGGGGTCTGAATACTTTCTGAAGGCACTGTATATACCTTCCTTCCATTCCTCCAGCCAAATCACAGGTAGGCTTTTGCAAATATGATTATCTCAGCCATTCTATGCAGTATTGTATTATACATTGTGAAGTTAAATGCTACATGTCTTGAGTAGAAGAGTGAATATCAGTGACAGGTTGTTTTGTGTATAACATACCATTTAGAAAACCGGAACAAGCGTCTGGGAGATGGAGCGATACCCCCGTGGTATCTCGATACTAGGCCTGGTACCAGTATCGTTAGTGAAATGTTGGTATCGTGACAACACTAGTAGTTGTGGAGATATTATGGTAGGTTAGCAGTAATGCTATATAGACAGACCCCATCTCCTGAAGAAGTGTAATATCTAGGCTAAAGCTCACTGCGTCATAGTCCAGTTTCTGGCTATGGACCTCGATAGGAATACGGCTACTTCTCATCTGGAGACATTTCAGACAGACAATGTTCAGTGAAGGAGGAGAAACGGCACCCTGGGGATTTCTAGCCTACAGCCCCCAGTGTTTTAACGTTTCAGACAGACATATGAAATATCTAAATGACTATGACTGTCCCTTCCTCATTTAGGCCACTTTTCTTTTTCTTTTTTTATCCACTGGCTGTTGTCTTAGATCTGGGAGAAAATGGAGATGTGCCGTCTGCACGGTGGGGAGTCTGGTTGTGTTATATCAGGGGGAATTTCTCTGGAACCTGAGGGAAGCTTTTGAGAGTAGGCTAAAAAGGAGGCATTTATGTATTTGTTTCATAAGAGAATAGCTTTTGATATGATTCTCTTTGGACTTTTATTTAGCTCTTTTTGCTGTTCCGTGGTAGGCAAACAAACACCTCGCTGTTTTAGCAACACCATCTCCGATGTTCCAATATAACTGAAGTGTTGCCCAATGAGTCACACAAAGTGCTGAAAGTACAGTATATCCATCTGCAAATATTTCCTTTTCTGCTCGTACACACCTGTGTACACACAGTGAGTAATGTTTTTGGACACATCAAGACCAGAACTGAGAGAGTGCTGTACTGTACAGCGTAACACCGATCATATCAGTAGTTAAGGAAACACTCTTACTACAGCAGTCTACTTTTCCCCTTTTCTCCACCTGAGGATGTGACTAAACGTCGGTGACACATTGGAACTGTCGTGACCGAGCCACCACACTGCGTAGACTAGTTGCTCTCTGTACTGTAGTGTAGTCCCGCTGTCTCTGAATCCCTGCTGCCTCCACGCAACAGACAGGTCTTTATTCCCTCATACCGTACGTGTGAAACCTTTTTGCACAGGCGCGGCTGATGCACAATAGCGAAGGATTACTCTGTCAGCACCCTGAGCGGCGAGGTTTCACTTGGAGAAAAGGGGCTGCTGGCATTTTCAAACCCTCATCCCTCTGGAGCATTCGCACGGTTTAATGTCATTTTTGGCTCCTGGTATTTTGCCCTTTTTCTTCTTTGAACAAAACCAAGAGACTGGGTTGAGAGACCGAGAGGGAGCGAGTGAGGGAGGAAGAGAGTGAGAGCTGAGGCTTTGCTGGAAGGACTCATTATTTGTGGGCTCTATGTTTCGACTGATGGAGACTTGGCCTGGAATCAGTTTTCTGTGAAACGGGCCCGCTGGCAAATTGAGTCTGGTACTGAATGACCTATATGCCGTCCTATTTAGCGGCATTACACCATTGCCAATGTTTATCTTCATCCGCCTTTCCCACCCTCTTCACGTCCTCTCCTGTGACATATGGAGCCAAAGCCCCACACAATCCTAATGACCCAGCAGCGACTCTGTTGATTCTACCCTTTCCACAAAGAGCCCTCCGATGAGGGCAGTTTCCATCGACACCGCTCCACAATTTGGAAACTGCGTCCATGTTGCCCCAAAACGGAGGACAGTACCGGCATACAATAGCTGTGCAGAGTGAAGCGAGAGCCGCTGACTGGCTGCCCACGTGAAGTCATTGAGCCGTCGCCTGTCGCCGAAGGGTGTGTTGCTATGTGTGCCGTCTGCACGGCTGCCTAAATTCTCTCTCGGTGGTGAAATCCTCTGTGTGAATTATGGATTGGGTGTAATGCAGCGATTAGCCCCCCCGCCGCAAACGTCTTGGTCCTGCTGCGCTGTTGTCGGTGCGAAGGTGACCAACCAGGTGTCTGCAGCAGAATGCAAGGGACTGGAACACCCTGGGCCACAGATAAAAAAAAGGTTAGGGTAAGAACAGCTCGAAAGCCCCCATAACTGTCCTTCGCACCTCGCCCAACATCCACGGCTAAAACGTGCAGAGGTAGACTGAGGTAAGGAATATAGGCTAGTTCGTCCATTCTCCACTTTTCTCCTAAATCCCAAAGAGAGAAAGAGATGCCACCAAAGTCCAGTAGGTGGCAAGGCCTTATCTGTGTTGAAGGCCACTAGGAGTACCTCATCATGTCAAGAGGAACGCTATAACTAACCTCTCCTTTTTGTACAACACAGAGAAAACAAGGCGCACGGAATCATGGTCAGCCGACTGTCTGATAGATGGAGAAGAGGGTTTGGGATTCCCCTGGGAAAAGGCTACCTGTACTCTCCTAGGCACAGCCACACAGAGCCCTCTCTTCAGAAGCCTGATCAACCTGCTGCTTCCCCTGACGTGGCCTCTTTTTGAGCCTGGCTGTAGTCAGTCAGTTTGATCTCATTGTGAAGCAGCCAGTCAACTCAGCGGAGGCTCCTTGACACCACTACACTCTGCTGGATGTGGACCAGTGCCTTCTGTGCAGAGGCATAATGGCTGCGTTCGCTATCCCCTCAGGACTGACGCCGAGTCGGCAGGGCACACAGCCACCGCTACATCTCTTTCTTTCGGTTTTCTCATTCTCTCGCTCTCTCTTTCTTCCTCTGTTTCTCTCTCTCCATTGACTCTCCTCCATCTCTCTGTTGCCAACTGCTCTCTTCCTCTGCCTCTCTCTTGTCCTACTCTGTCAGCTCCCATCTCTCAACCCTCTCGGCAGGGCTCTTTAAAAAATAAACGTCTTCATAAGACTCACGTTCGTATTGTCCCCATTCCCCCCCAATGGTTGTCTGTCCTATCCTGTAGCTTAGCATAGAAACTAGGGTCTCTACCTAGCCTATACTGCATCCCATTCTCTCCTACTGTGCCATGATTTCTGAAAAGCTCCCGCTCTGTGAATAAGGCATTGGGGGGAGGCTTGCATTATGGATGGGCCACTTAGCTTAATTGACAGTTAACTGGGAAGGTCCTGGATGCTCAGGTGTAGCCGCTACACGGCCCGGCAGGTCAAACGTTGAGTTTGGGGTCAGACGGGCGTGCAGGTTAACGGGGAAGGATTAACGCCTCTCACCTGGCCGACCGCAGCCTCAGGTTACCACCAAGTTCACTCTTCGCACACAGTCTATTAAACCCACACACACAAACATATGCAGACACACAAACGCACACATGCAAACTGCCTCCACATGAGGCTGCCAGGGGGAGAGAGGATCAGGGGAATATCACTGACTAGTACCAGTGGACATGCTGGTGGCCAGCCATGTCAGAGGAAATCTAGCTGTGTGTGTGCGTGTGTGTGTGTGTGCGTGTGTGTGTGTTACAGCCATGATTACATGGCTCCCCTCAGGCTGTTTGTGGAAAGGTCAGGGATCCATGCAGGAAATGAGTGTCTGCAGAGAGAGGGGATGCTTGTCTGTTCCATGCATACTGACACACACACACTACTAGGGAAAAACTAAATTAACACTGACAGACAAAGCTTAACGTCCTTCATTAAATTCTGGAAACATCCCTGTTATATCCCCCAGACAGGAATAGTTGTCTGGCTACCCAGACTCATTGCTCTGGGCAAACGCTACGCCACACCCACGGACATTAGTTTCCTCTCTGAAATGAGTCTGGGTCTGAGTTCCTCCCTGACCCTTCACTGAAAGCGAACACATTCAGGGTTGTCTGGCTGGTCCAGAAACCGATAGGTTGGGCCAGAACACACGTGGCTAAAGTGGCGGTTTGAAAATCTGTCATTGGCTCTCATACTGTGATTGGTTAGAGACGATCCGAATCACTTTGTTTTGTGCAACGCCCCTCGTGCCTCTCGTCACCCACCGCAAATGACTTCAGTGACGACAGTCTCAGACTAAATAAAAGTGTGTAGCGAATGACTGTGCTGCGGAAGAATTCGGTGTGAGTCGTCAGGCTAAGGGAATGGGATGCCATTTGGGACTATATCTGTTTTTTCCACATTAGCGACCTGTGCTAAAGACAAATTAGTCTGTCCTCCCCTAGCTGGTCCCAAATCCGCTGCTAAGGAGCCCCCTGACTCGGCTCGGCAGACAGCTGAATCAAATGTGTGTCATCAGTCATCGTTAGGGGGAATGAGGAGGAGGCTGATCTGAAGGCAGGGGCAGCTGTACTCTGCTCTACTGTGCTCCTCCATGATGACATAGGCTATAGCTGGGTGGCTAGGGTTCAAATACAAAATGAAGCTCTGTTGCTAGGTCTGTGCTGTCCGTCTTGGGTGTTCTGTGCGGTCATGTACGGTTTTGGTTATAAAAAAAAAAAAACGACTGTGCTGCTTCTTTTAAGAGCCGAGCCTCCTTTTACTGATTAACATCCAATTCTCACTTCACACAGAAATACTAGAACAGGGATCAGCTGTTGAGTCGTGTTTGTGTGTCCATGGCTAACGACGGGGTCGGACGGTTGGGACATAGCACTGGCATAGGCTGTCTCACTATGCTAAACATGTCAACTGTCTCCCAGAGGACTTTATGGCGATTCAACCCCTTCTGTTGACCTACTAACCTGTTATAAACCCCGATCACACTGGCGCCTGCCTGACTGCCCACTGCACGCTAACGGGGGCTCCAGAGTGGCGCAGCGGTCTAAGGCACTGCATCTCAGTGCTAGAGGCGTCACTACAAACCCTGGTTCAATTCCAGGCTGTAACACAACCGTCCGTCATTGGGAATCCCATAGGGCAGCGCACAATTGTCCCAGCTTCGTCCGGGTTGCGGTTTGGCCGGGGTAGGCCGTTATTGTCAATGAGAAATTGTTCTTAACTGACTTGCCTAGTTAAGGTTAAGTAAATAAAAAACCTGTCTACTGACAGGATAATCGCACACTCACTGTCTCTCTCCTGTCTTAACCCAACACCCACTCCTCAAGACACGTGGGTTGTCTTCTTTGGATTTACCACAGCAATTATGGCTTTTAACCTGAACATGCATCTGACATTTTACGGTGGTCCTTTAAGTAGAGACTATTTTTGTCCTGTCCATTCTTTTCCTGTTCTGTCCAACACTGGGCAGTACTGGAATGTGAACCATTATCTAGCTGTGACATCTATGGAGATGGAACATACACGAATGACAGTTGGAATTTTTAAGGTTAAAATCACTTTGACAAGTGTTTGAAGTGATCGTTTGTTATCTGCGATCTAAAGTCGGAGATGGAAACGAGATGATCCGGTCGCGATGCTATACACACGTCAGTCAGTCATGCACACACACACCTAATTATCCCCCTCATTCCTAATTGGAATGTATCACTCCTCACCTCTCCACCTGATAGCTGGTGTGTGGGCGTTCTGGCACAAAAAATGGTTGTCGTGCATCACCCAGGTCTGTCCCGCACTTTGGTGGTGGAGGAGGTGAGTTTCTCCCTTACTATGTAAAGCTCTTTGACTACCTCAGTTGGTAGGAAAGCACTATAGAAATCCAATCAATTATTATTAAGTTAATTAACCGTAGAGTTTGCGGAGATCAACTGGTGGTAATCCTCTCCCCTGTAAAAGACTATTGTCTTCCACACAGAGGGAGAGAAATAAGAAGAGGTTGAGCGAGAGCGAGGCAGTGAGTTTTAGTTTAACATGACAAAGCCTGATTTCAGCAACCCACTCCTTCGCTACTGACTCTCTCTGTTTTCTCTCTCTGTTTTCTCTGTTTTCTCTCAATCCCTTGTTCGCCCATCCCCTCATAACCCTCCCCTACCTCTCCACTTCAACTCTCGACTGCAAATAGACCCCCCACCCAGCCTTCCCTTGCATATATTGGCCCCCTTCCTCTAGTGTTGAATATGCGTTTGAGAACAGAAGGCTGAATAAATGCCTGTCACAATGGATTAGGCCCTATCAATGTGCAGATAACCTCTGGAGAGCGCAAACACACAGGTATGTTTGAACTTCTGTCGGCCCTCAGACGTGAGCACCCTGTCACTGTGTGTGGTGTTGGGCTAATGCAGTTTATTAGCCCTAGTTAATATACAAATTCACTGAAGGGTGTTGGCGCACAAACATGCTTTTCGTGGCGTAGTAAATCCATAGAGATTTGTATCTCTATGGATTTAAAAAGTATTTGAAAACTACTATTGAGCGAGTGCTTTGCTAATCGTTGTTGATCTTTGAATGTGATTCCCTGTTGTTTACTTTTGAAGACTGAGAACTTTGGAGTGGGCACATGTTTTGCTGTTTTCTAGTGTACTGCATAGTGCAAACTGAAGAATACAGAGTCAGTCCAGCCACACACTGAAGGCATCTCCAGACCTGACCTCGACAGCCCTACCATGCCTCATGTCCGCTGGCACAGGCCTTGTGTCTGCAGCTGCACATCAGAGAGAGAGCGTGAGACACACTCTTACATAGTTCCACCCAGTTAACGCATCCTTTAAAAAGAGGGATCATCTCAATGTTTGATGCAGCACTTTCACACTTTGACACAGTTCTCATTTTAAAAGCTGGTTTGTTAAGACATCAGCCTAATTCACAGTTGAGCATAACGATCGTTGGTGTACGATTACTGTCACGTGACCCTGGCTAACTAGGGCCAGGCAGTCCACAGCAGAAGTGTGTCACAAGGTATGGGGCGGTACAGGGCAGGGATTTGCCAAAAGTTAGGCTGTATTAGTGCTAACACACCGCACACAGTCCTTCTAGAACAAACAAGCCGGCATCCAGGGCTTTATTCGGGAACCTTTTGAAATGTTTTCCTTTCATGTTCACATTTCCCCGTTCCTTAAGCCGTCTACCAGCTCAGCTCATCATGTCTCTCCTCTCCTTGCAGTAGGCGGTATGTGGGCCCACTCGGCTGTAGGTTTTGATGCTGTTCTGCGTCCCAAATGGCATCCTATTCCTTTTGTTTGTGCACTACTTTTTGACCAGGGCCCGTATGGCTCTGGTCAAAAGTAGGGCACTATTTAGGGAATGAGGTGCCATTTGGGACGCATCCTGTGTCACTGCGAAGTGCATGTTTTTAACGGCTCTTATAGAGACTCTGGGAAAGACCAGACGTTGGCGTTCTATATAATGTAGCATAGCAGTGTCTGAGAGATGACCGCACAGTTTTCCTGCCATTATGGAAGTAACAAACACGTACATAGACACACACACACACACACACAGCTCTTTTACCAGCGTTCCGATGTTTCTGACTGAGCCTAAGTTGCACCAACACTGGACGACATCATGTGTGAAGGGCAAAATTCTCCACTCGCCACTCACGCACCTCCATGACCTGGCATCCCCTGTTACGGCTGCCCTTTGCCCCATCTCTCAGCCATGTTGTCCCCCACCATCAGCTCATGCCAAATGTCTTGAGTCACCCCAGGCAGGTGCCAGCACACATGACCCCGGTGTCAATCAGCAGCTTTAGACAGCTGATCTGCCAGAGAAAGTTGTTTGCCCACAGTGGGTAGTAGGCGATCTGTTGATCTCTTCTAATCTGAGTCAATGGACTGTAGAAGACTGTTAGCTTAATGCATGTGTTCAGCTCTGAAACTCAAAAGCTGTTCTTACAGCTCAAATGTTACTCAGATGTGCTGAACACAAGGCTGTTGCAACATCGAAGCCATCTGTTGAACTCTTCTAATCTGAGTCAATGTATTGTAGTTGACTGTTTTGTTTGTGTTCAGAATCGGAACCGAATATGGTTATATAATCATTCAAAAGCTGTTATTATAGACAAGGCTATCGTACCATCAGATCCGATGAACACAACTCAGTATGGCTAAGATCTCTCTGACTCTCGCTCTCTCGACCTAATCTTTTCCATCTGTTCCTCGATCCTCTCCCCCTAGCCCAGTCTGGCCACATATGTTTAGTCTCCTCCGTTTGCCTTTGCACCAACAAGTAATGGGCTGATACTGAAACCTTGTGCATTATTACAATCCTGCCAGTGACGAGAAATTATCTTGGGCCCCTGAGAAAGGGTCTGGGAACACAAATGAAAACATAAGCTGGGTCTGAGTGTCCTAGACAATTGGCTGATTCAAACCAGACCTGGGAGATAAGAGAAGAGCTCACGCCACACACCCCCTCCCACTTCATCCATGTGTAAAGACAGCACAAATGATCCTCCTAATACGCAGCCTGCCGCGTTTGCCCCAGTTCGGGCTCTACACTAACATGGCCATTTCCTGCAGGAGAGGAGTGATCCTGGCCCACGCAAGATTGGGGCCACTCTTACCTGTACCCTTCTGCTTCTCCTGGAGCCCTTGTCCATTAAGGGGTCCGTACCGGGTTTGACTAGTGGGGTGAACGTTTAAATGAAATTGGGATCCTTAAAGTTAAGAAAAATGCCTAATTGAAAGATAATTTTTTAATCTCCCTCAAAATGTTAATCACAGTGCAGATGGTTCGCCTGCTCTTTCTCTTCGCTAATGATAGGAGTGTGTTTAGTCTTTTGCGTGTACAATATCCAATCCTGCTTTACTGAAGTTGCGAGACATTGCAAGCCAAGAAATTCCAAATTTTTATTTAACTAGGCAAGTCAGTTAAGAACAAATTCTTATTTACAATGACGGCTTACCGGGGAACTTGTTCAGGGGCAGAATGACAGATTTTTACCTTGTCAACTTGGGGATTCGATCCAGCAACCTTTCGGTTACTGGGCCAACGCTCTAACCACTAGACTACCTGCCGCCCCGAAATACAGTATATCATTGCGAGATTCAGGTTTTGCTTGCCGATAGATGGGCACACTGTTCTGACTCACCCTGTCCCTCACCATGAAAGATGCAAATATTTGTGCTCCTGGAAGTACGGCAACTAATCAGTCACCCCTGTTACAAAAAATACTGAATCTTAGGAGTCGATTCCTAGTGGAAGATGTTTTCTTTCTACTAAATGTCTTGGTAAGTCATGGTATTTAACAAACTTGAAAGTACTTTTTTTAGGAGAGAGTGGTCTTGTGTGCAAGCAGCTTGAGATGATTTGATTGACAGTTCTGGACTCCAAGTGATGGATGTTAGTACTGCTTCAGGAGCCGCATTCCTTTCCAGACAAGTATAATACCCGTTCAGTGGCGCTTTGAAATGATCTACAGAAAAATGTTTTGTGTTGGCATTTAAAAAGCCGTGGTGTGCCCTTACATACAAACAAACATGCCGTAGCCGAGGCGCTTTCAAGGGTATATGACAGCGGTAGATCTAACTTTATTATCCTGCCCTAGTGGTCATACATATGTAATAGGACCATTATCCCGCATTGTGAATTGACGTCACATTTGTATTTATTTTTTGTTACAATTTTAATGGAAAAACAATTTAAAAAAAAATTTAAACACTAAGCAAAATGTTCCATTTGTCACATCCCTACTCTTTATAATAGACATTGGAGAGTTATTGCTATAATTGTCTTTGCATTACTGAGAACTTGAAAGCTGTCCACTCAGTTCACCCCCCCCTCCCCCCTCCCCCACCAATTGCAATGTAATAGCTCCCAGTCCAACAAGTGGTAGGACCTCATTTCTCTGAATCCCAGATTCCTAACACTACCTGGACATCTCACGCTTCCATCCAATCGTATTAAACGGGATTATGGGCTGCAGTTTTATTTCATCTAAACATATATATTTTTTAAATCTCCTTCCAATCTGGCCAGGGGGCGGGGCATCCGGGAGTTGGTAGGGCTGTGCTTTGTGGATCTGGGAGGGGGGCGGAGACTTTTGCGCCGATCACTCCTCCTCGTCACCAGAGCACATGTGGCTGAGATGGACAGGGAGCCCGACTCACCGCAGACAAGCAGCAGCTTTGTGGGGTGGTTACCCTGCACTACCAGGCAGGGGGCAGTGGTAATCGTCACACTCACTCTTTCTTACAGTAATACAGACACACACAAGCATGCATTTATGCTAACACACACTCGTACACCACTCGCACAGGCATGCACACATGCACATTCATTCATGCACTGTGCGCAAGAGGGCTGAAGAGGAGGAGGGAGAGAGACGATATATGTGAAAGGCTTAAGGCTCTGTCTCTGCTCCCTTTCCCCTGGGTAACCCTCTCTTTCTCTGTCTCATCTGCCTGTCCATGTGTGTGTTGATGATCTATTAGTTGTTCAAGATCTGGCTTCAAGTTGTGCTGGTGAATGGTAGGATTTCCCTCTGGGGTAGGAAAAGGCCCCATTTTCCCCAGAAGTTAGTAGAACGCTGACCAAGCATCCTCGTGTGTGTCTTCCCTGCTTACCCACATTTCTAACACCGATACCAGAAAAAACACAACCGCATCTTCTGTCATCCATCATCCTCTGTTTCTCTCCTCTTAGGCCATACCATATTTGACTACACATCAAAGGTCTGTAAATGTGAAGCCTGTCTGGACTCTTGAGAACTATGATACTTTTGACCAGAACTAGATACCCCTTTGCTGTAGACGAGACACTTTCCATCCATTCTCAATCATGTTCTCTGTTCATTATTTTGGTCGGACATCAACGAGTCCCTAATACGGTCTGTCATGTCTGGTCTGGTCTCATCTCTGGCTGTGTGTGTCTGGGGTCTAATGTAATAGAAAACACACAATCCTGTGCCTGGTGGTAAAGGACAGTACACTGGAAGACCCTGTGAATGCCCCCTCACCCTGCCCGACGACTGCTAGCCTCGCCAGCCCGTTCGCTAATGTAGTTACCGTTCCCCCTAATGACGCTGCAATCTCATTAATATGCTTCACAGCTGGGCCCAGTCACCCATGGGGATGATGTTAATAAAATCTCCCTGGCCTATAACCCAGAGCTGAACATTACACAGACCAGGAATAGGTCAAAGAACGATGCCTAGTTTGAGCCACACATGGCGAGCTTTATTACAAGATGGCCAGTAGTGTTGTCTGTATGCGTTTATATATAGCCTGGGTGCCACTCTGTTTCTGCACTAGCCAATGACAGAGGAGTTAAATGAACTGGTAATCAGGCTAGTTTTGGATTATTATCAGAACTTTTGATATAGCCTACCTTTTTGTGATTATGCCTCTTTGGATCATCCCTTCGTCCTGCTGTTCGGTGTAACGGAGTACTGAAGAGACGTCTAATGTGAGCACAATGGTTGACTCATCAAATATGCAAAGTGAATCTGAAGAGCGACATTATGAGACCCTTAACACTCAAGCTAATTAAATCACTGGTGCTTTGGGTGCGTCGCTGCCCTGCAAGCACATTAAGTTAAACCATTAACATGTTTTGGCTGCCGACAAAACACAACACACACTTTGTTTCTGAATGTTTGTCTGGGAATGTGAACATCAAAGGGAATTCTGAGAAATCAAAGAGTTGTTGTATCATGGTCATAGAGTACGTTTACATGGACACTGAAATCAAGCGGCCTGATGGCACTCTGATAAATGGAGCCAATCAAGATAAACGTCCTGCCACAGCGAACATGTTATTTTTGGTATATTTGATTGAGTTCGGACATAAAAGGTTTGAATGTGAACTACTTATAAGACGCAATACATTCAGTTGTTCCGAACTCAGGCTCGCTCAGCTGGTGCTACTGTAGCAGATGCGCAGATCAAATACACCACTGCAACGCCGATTTTAAGGTGTCCTAATAATTCTAAAGATTGCTCAGAAAACCAGGTGTTTTAATCGGCGTATACTTTGATTTTGACCTCACACCGATTTAAGATGAGCAGAGTAAGGTGTTTACATGACTATTGCATAATCTGCCTACTGCAATAATCAGTTTAATATCAAATTATTACTCTGCATGTAAACATACTCATAGATGCTAGGAGGTCGAGATGATTGGAATTGGACCTAGCCTGTCCTCTATCTAGCAGACCCTTATACAGTTTAGCAAAGTTACCCTCTCTTTCATGGTGCCTACAGAGGCTGCTTTAGCCTTATCAGTGCTGGGTAACAACTGCCCAGATGTACTCTATTGTCCGTGCTTCGGTAGAGCTGGTGTGGCCCTGTGCAGTAGCAGCAGGCTCTGTCCTCCTGAGTCAGCCCTCTCCATCCCACAAGAACAGCATTGTTCCGCTCGGCACTCCAGCACTGAGCCATTGTGTTTAGTTACAGTAGCCAGTCCCCTCACAGACTTGTCCTTCTGTCCCAGATTTTTTCTACAAAAATATCTGTGTGCTTTCATTAGGACAGTGTGTGTGTGTGTGTGTGTGTGTGTGTGTGTGTACTGAAGGGCTGTTGCGCGTGTGTCTTGTACATTTGTGTGTGTTTGTATACATACGTCTAATGAAGGCAGCTTTAATATGGATGCATGTCCCGGTAATAATGCAGGGTTGTAATGGCTCCACATCAGAGAGAGAAAGAGGGCGAGCGAGAGGAAGGGAAATGGCAAATGCACTTTTGCTAATGAGAGAAAATGTGGTGTGTTACGTAAAGATTGCTCTATTTAAGTTTAATTTGTTTGACATGAGCGTAATGACTGCCAGCCAGGGCCAATGGCATCAGCAAAGACTGATGCCAGCACTGATGACAATAACAAAGGGCAATGAAAGCAAAAGATTGCATCCCTCCCTCCCTCAACCCTTCACCCCACCCCAAATGAAAAAGAGGGTGCTCTGAGTGCATCTCTCCTTAACTGCCCCTGAGCTATTCATTACCGCCTAGCTGATAAAAGGTGAAGTTTTGTTTACAAGCGTGTGACCTGTTCCCTGATCCACGTCCTGATGGAGAGAAAGGTCTTTAAGCTCGCTTCTTCTTGTCCCCCATCATCAGTTGAAACGAATAGCGGACCCTATTTCATTCATGCCGATTTGAGTGTTTTCTGTATTTCGCCTTCCCTCTAAGCTTGTCCTCTGGGTTAAGTAAACCAATACATAACATGGTTAATACTGTTTACTGCATGTATCCACAGCAATAAAGGGAAGACATGATAAATGGTGCTCTGGTTTTCGTTTGGATGAGCTTACAGGATGAAGCAGGACACAAAGGTGTATCTGAGGCTCGCTCTCAGACCACGGTGGAGGGCCATGTGAGTAAGGCTGCAGTAAACGGTCAATTTGCCTCCAGTCTTGACCAGGCCTGGTTACTATAGGAAGCCTATAGACTTTATAGTTCACTTACCTACCAGACTCCTTGCTAAACATTCATCGTGTAGCCTTGCTTTTGGCCATACAGGTGCTTCCATCTTGGCTGCATCCTCTAGTCTTTGAAACCTAGTCATTGTATAGGTCATTTTCCATGTCTGACGAATGACACTAAAAATGCCTTTAAAAGAACCAGTGAGTGCAATGAGGGCACATATAGATGTACAGAAGTAGAGTCCCCCAGGGAGCATTTGCGAGATCACCTTTAATTTCCTCTATAGAAGTATTTTAAAGGCACAGGCCGATCATAGGCTTTGAAGTGCTTCCCGGGCTGGTTTGTTTTTACACACAGGCAAGACTGAGATGAGAAGGTTTTTAAAGGTCGTTTTCCATACACCGGTGGTGCGGTTAGTGCCCCGTTGAGTCCGTGTCCCTTGTGTGTGGTTTTGACTTGACTGGGTAAGAACTCGGCATGGCATTCTGTAGAGAGTCACAAGGGTTGCATGTGGAATTTAGCAGAAACCCACAGAACTGATCTCGTAATAAAACTGTGGGACATTGCTGGTATGATGAGGGAGGTATGGGTACAGCAGGGTTGACTAATGAAGACCACCCTGTACACTAGCTAAATAAACTTCAGTTTGTCCCCTAATGCTAAACTAAGAGGCCACATATACTGTCAATCAATAGATCAGTAATATTGGAAAACTATTCTCACATGTTACAATATGCTGTTTGTTGAAGACCGAGGTCTCTACATTTTCCTTCCGGTTTTCACTGAGAGACAGGAGTGAGATTGTCTTCATATCCTGGGTCTGATTAGTGTTGCTGTTGGTCCCGGCAATGTGCGCTTCATTGCAGTTCTCTTTACAGTTAGCTGCGTTAATGCAGTTCTCTTTACAGTTAGCTGCGTTAATGCAGTTCTCTTTACAGTTAGCTGCGTTAATGCAGTTCTCTTTACAGTTAGCTGCGTTAATGCAGTTCTCTTTATAGTTAGCTGCGTTAATGCAGTTCTCTTTACAGTTAGCTGCGTTAATGCAGTTCTCTTTACAGTTAGCTGCGTTAATGCAGTTCTCTTTACAGTTAGCTGCGTTAATGCAGTTCTCTTTACAGTTAGCTGTGTTAATGCAGTTCTCTTTACAGTTAGCTGCATTCATGCAGTTCTCTTTACAGTTAGCTGCATTAATGCAGTTCTCTACAGTTAGCTGCGTTAATGCAGTTCTCTCTACAGTTAGCTGCGTTATTGCAGTTCTCTTTACAGTTAGCTGCGTTATTGCAGTTCTCTCTACAGTTAGCTGTATTATTGCAGTTCTCTCTACAGTTAGCTGCGTTATTGCAGTTCTCTCTACAGTTAGCTGCGTTATTGCAGTTCTCTCTACAGTTAGCTGCGTTATTGCAGTTCTCTCTACAGTTAGCTACGTTATTGCAGTTCTCTTTGCAGTTAGCTGCTTTATTGCAGTTCTCTCTACAGTTAGCTGCGTTATTGCAGTTCTCTTTACAGTTAGCTGCTTTATTGCAGTTCTCTTTACAGTTAGCTGCGTTATTGCAGTTCTCTCTACAGTTAGCTGCGTTATTGCAGTTCTCTTTACAGTTAGCTGCTTTATTGCAGTTCTCTTTACAGTTAGCTGCGTTATTGCTATCAGGATCTGAAAGGCATTTTGCTATTCTGCACGTTTGTCTCCTGATATGGGAGAATCTGGGGTTGGTTTTGGCATAACATTTCTCCATTGTTTCTCCGGCAGTGAGCATGTTGGTTTGTATCAGCCTGGGTTCTTTTTGGTTGACTGAATATACTCTTCCCAGGCGTTTTTCAGGAGCATGTCCACTGGGATCGACAAGCAGAGGTATCCATGGACACATTAAAAGGAGAGCCCAAGCTGTGGCTGTGCGTGAGAGAGAAAGAGCAACGGAGTGCGTTTAGGTGAACGATGGATATAAGTGTGTTTGTCTGTGCGCGTAAGACAGAAACACTTTTGTGGCTGCCAGCCAAATAGTGTGTGTGTGCGTGTGTGTGTGTGTGTGTGTGACCGTCTGTCTGCCGCGTCACATGGCGTCCCATTGACAGCTGAACTGCCGGCCTGGTGAACCTGTGAGCTTTGTGTTAAATATAGATTGCTTATTTACACACGAGTGCTGCCCGGGCCTTTGGGCTGTACAGAGACGTCACAATCCTTACTACCAGAGCTGACGCAGGAGGGGAGAGGTCATGACGCAGAGCATACACACACAAACACAGAAAAACGCACGCTTTATAAAATAGAATAATTTCACAGCACAGAACATGTTATAATTGTGCTTACGCAACCTTGATTATTGTATATGTGTCTCTGCGTAGGAGTGTGTGCATGCAGGTACACAGGTCTGCTTGTGTGTCTAGGGCTGTGGTGGCAATGGAATTTGGGATGATGGTAATGGCCAGCGAAATGACCGCTGTCTCCGTAATAACAGCAACGTTTGTGGGATGCACATTTTCTCCTGATGCATGTGCTGCCATGGAATAGAACGGGCGTCCCCATTCAAGTCGAGGATGGCTAAGTGGGTGGACTGGCGGCTAGGCCTGGGCGGTATACTGTATACTGGGGAATTTGGAAATAACCACAGGATGGTTTTTCAATACAGTTGAAGCTATTTATTTGAACTATTTCTATACATTTTGATATTTCTGGCTTCTTTAAGTAAATGCTCGCTGTCATCTTGTGCAATGCGTTAGGATGTACAGTGGCAAAATAAGTATGTGAATCCTTTGGAATGACCTAGATTTCTGCATAAATTGGTCATAAAATTTGATCTGATCTTCATTTAAGTCGCAACAATAAAAAAACACTGTGTGCTTAAACTAATAACACACAAGTCATTGTATTTTTCGTATCTATATTGAATACATAATTTAAACATTCACAGTGTAGGTTAGAAAAAGTATGTGAACCCCTAGGCTAATGACTTTTCCTAAAGCTAATTGGAGTCAGCTAACCCCGAGTTCAATCAATGAGACGAGATTGGAGATGTTTGTTAGAGCTGGCCTGCCCTATTAAAAAAACAAATTTGAGTTTGCTATTCACAAGAAGCATTGCCTGATGTGAACCATGCCCCAAACAAAAGAGATCTCAGAAGACCTAATATTAAGAGTTGTTGACTTTCCTAAAGCTGGAAAGGGTTACAAACGTATCTCTGAAAGCCTTGATGTTCATCAGTCCACGGTAAGACAAGTTGTCTATAAATGGAGAAAGTTCAGCACTGTTGCTATTCTCCCTAGGAGTGGCCGCCCTGCAAAGATGACTGCAAGAGCACAGCGCAGAATGCTCAATGAGGTTAAGAAGAATCCTAGAGTGTCAACTAAAGACTTACAGAAATCTCTGGAACATGCTAACATCTCTGTAGACGAGTATAGGATATGTAAAAAAAACATTAAAGAAGAATGGTGTTCATGGGAGGATACCATGGGAAGAAGCCACTGCTGTCCAAAAAAAACATTACTGCACGTCTGAAGTTTGCAAAAGAGCACCTGGATGTTCCACAGTGCTACTGGCAAAATATTCTGTGGACAGATGAAACTACAGTTGTGTGTTCCTTCCAAACAACTCAAGACTGTAGAGAAAAAAGGCACAGCACACCAACATCAAAACCTCATCCCAGCTGCAAAGTATGGTGGAGGGGGCATCATGGTTTGGGACTGTTTTGCTGGACAGCTTGCCATCATCTGCGGAAAAATTAATTCCCAAGTTTATCAAGACATTTTGCAGGAGCATGTAAGGCTATCTGTCCGCCAATTGAAGCTCAACAGAAATTGGGTGACGCAACAGGACAACGACCCAAAACACAGAAGTAAATCAACAACAAAATGGCTTCAACAGAAGAAAATAGTGGCCCAGTCAGAGTCTTAACCTCAACCCGATTTGAGATGCTGTGGCATGACCTTGAGCGGTTCACACCAGACATCCCAAGAATATTGTGGAACCGAAACAGTTTTGTAAAGATGAATGGTCCAACATTCCTCCTGGCCGTTGTGAAGGTCTGATCCGCAGCTACAGAAAACATTTGGTTGAGGTTATTGCCACCAAAGAAGGGTCAACCAGTTATTAAATCCAAGGGTTCACATACTTTCCCTTTTCCCCTGTGAACGTTTACATGGTGTGTTCGACAAAGACATGAACATGTCTAATTTTAGTTGTGTTATCTGTTTAATCAGACTTGTTTGTTTTGACTTCGATGACATTTACATTACATTTACATTTAAGTCATTTAGCAGACGCTCTTATCCAGAGCGACTTACAAATTGGTGCATTCACCTTATGACCTCCAGTGGAACAGTAGTGCATCTAAATCTTTTCAGGGGGAGGGGGGGGGTGAGAGGGATTACTTTATCCTATCCTAGGTATTCCTTAAAGAGGTGGGGTTTCAGGTGTCTCCGGAAGGTGGTGATTGACTCCGCTGTCCTGGCGTCGTGAGGGAGTTTGTTCCACCATTGGGGGGCCAGAGCAGCGAACAGTTTTGACTGGGCTGAGCGGGAACTGTACTTCCTCAGTGGTAGGGAGGCGAGCAGGCCAGAGGTGGATGAACGCAGTGCCCTTGTTTGGGTGTAGGGCCTGATCAGAGCCTGGAGGTACTGAGGTGCCGTTCCCCTCACAGCTCCGTAGGCAAGCACCATGGTCTTGTAGCGGATGCGAGCTTCAACTGGAAGCCAGTGGAGGGAGCGGAGGAGCGGGGTGACGTGAGAGAACTTGGGAAGGTTGAACACCAGACGGGCTGCGGCGTTCTGGATGAGTTGTAGGGGTTTAATGGCACAGGCAGGGAGCCCAGCCAACAGCGAGTTGCAGTAATCCAGACGGGAGATGACAAGTGCCTGGATTAGGACCTGCGCCGCTTCCTGTGTGAGGCAGGGTCGTACTCTGCGGATGTTGTAGAGCATGAACCTACAGGAACGGGCCACCGCCTTGATGTTAGTTGAGAACGACAGGGTGTTGTCCAGGATCACGCCAAGGTTCTTAGCGCTCTGGGAGGAGGACACAATGGAGTTGTCAACCGTGATGGCGAGATCATGGAACGGGCAGTCCTTCCCCGGGAGGAAGAGCAGCTCCGTCTTGCCGAGGTTCAGCTTGAGGTGGTGATCCGTCATCCACACGGATATGTCTGCCAGACATGCAGAGATGCGATTCGCCACCTGGTCATCAGAAGGGGGAAAGGAGAAGATTAATTGTGTGTCGTCTGCATAGCAATGATAGGAGAGACCATGTGAGGTTATGACAGAGCCAAGTGACTTGGTGTATAGCGAGAATAGGAGAGGGCCTAGAACAGAGCCCTGGGGGACACCAGTGGTGAGAGCACGTGGTGTGGAGACGGATTCTCGCCACGCCACCTGGTAGGAGCGACCTGTCAGGTAGGACGCAATCCAAGCGTGGGCCGCGCCGGAGATGCCCAACTCGGAGAGGGTGGAGAGGAGGATCTGATGGTTCACAGTATCGAAGGCAGCCGATAGGTCTAGAAGGATGAGAGCAGAGGAGAGAGAGTTAGCTTTAGCAGTGCGGAGCGCCTCCGTGATACAGAGAAGAGCAGTCTCAGTTGAATGACTAGTCTTGAAACCTGACTGATTTGGATCAAGAAGGTCATTCTGAGAGAGATAGCGGGAGAGCTGGCCAAGGACGGCACGTTCAAGAGTTTTGGAGAGAAAAGAAAGAAGGGATACTGGTCTGTAGTTGATGACGATCAGATCAAATGTTATGACCAATTTCTGCCTAAATCCAGGTAATTCCAAAGGTTTCACATACTTTTCTTTCCACTCTAAAGCACGTTCTTCAGTTCACCCTTTACAGCTTCATAATGTAAATAATGTTTAGTTCCCCTGAACAGTTGAGCCAGTCGTGTGTTTGTAAATAGCACAACGGGGGAAGACGGGAGCAGGTGAGCCCAGCTGTGTATTGATGGGTCGCATTTATATTGAAACGTTTGCTTAAATATAAGTGATCAGGGACGTGCAGCTGTAGTTATACGTTAGTGCAACACATTCAGAAGAAAATAGCTTTTGTTTTCTCGAACAGACGTGGAACGCTGTTTGGCTGGCAGCTACAGGGGTAAACTTCTTTTGTTGTTGCAAAAACGATGCATGGCCATCATCATTTATGTTTATCATAGAATGACTGTAGCCAGCGACACTTCCTTATATTTTGCTTAGTTATTTTACCAGAGAACAGTAGTCCGTCTACACCGAGTCAAATGCTACACATCAGTCCTTAGTGCTCAAGCACAACATTTGTCTGTTGCCCGGCAGAAATGAATAGGAAGAAGCATTTTAGATCTGAATTTACAAAACGCTGCATGAGATTTCTGAGCCCGTATTATATTTCTTTCCGCATAAAGAAAGAACAGTTCTGCGTTGACGTGACCCCTAACTTGCTACTTAGTAATTGACTCATTTAATAAGGTGACAGGGCATCGGATTGTGTAAGGTAAGCTTTCTGCCGTGTTTGAGAAGTCAAAGCCCTTTGGATGAGTTGTCTGTACAGCTGCCACTGCTATCTGGATTTGCTTGCTGTTTTCTCCTCTGTTCTCAACCCGTCTGCTCCTCCCCCATCTTCTCCTAGCAGAGCAGGCAGGCCTATTGCCCTCGCGACTCTACTCTGACACAGCATGTACACAATTGAATATACCACTGTTGGACTGAAATCAAGTTGTAGAAACATCTCAAGGATGATCAATGGAAACAGGATGTTCCTGGAGCTCAATTTTGAGTCTCATAGCAAAGGGTCTGAATACTTATGTGAATAAAGTATTTCTTTATTTAATTTTTTTAATTCGCAAAAATGGATAAAAACCTGTTTTTGCTTTGTCATTATGAAGTATTGTATGTATGTATGGTATTCGCTATTAGTTTTGCTAATTTAAGTAGCATTCTGATAACAAATGCCCAACGGTCTTTTTTTGCGCTTTTTTGGCTACTAAGCCGTAAATCCCAGAATGAGAGAAGGAAGATATGAAAGTCTGGAAACCACCCAACCCTACTGGTGGCCATTCTGAATGTACCCATAGGAGCAAAGGAAGTACAATCAGGAAGTGTACCCATCCATTTGTGTTGTGATTTGTTTATTCAACTCAACTTACATTACAAAAAAAAAACTTTCCATTACATCAGTTAACATCATTTGAATGAACATTCTACATGACCATGGAAGTTATTGGATCACAATACCAGGCAGCCATTGCAGGTGTACCCATGAGTTTACCAGTCAAATTGCCAGGGTTATTGGTTCCAAACCTGTTCTTTTCATTCTATGTTTGCTGCTGCTGGATTGTGGGGAGTGTTGCCTAGGTAACTGAAGTTTGCAAACACCTTGCTTGTTTCTGCCAGGAGTAAAAAAGTTTGATTGTGTTAAGAGTCCATGTTACCGCAGAAACGGACTCGAACGCCTGGCCGCCCCGTCTCCAGTCAGCTGTTCGTTCCTATCTATTTCAAGAATAATAATCTTGTCTCGTAACAAGGGATTCCGACTGATTTATCTCAGTTAATTCTCCCGTCTTAAGCCTTGTTTGTTTTCAGGGCCGAGAATGAGAGCAAGAGGAGGAGAGAGGGAAAGAGAACGTGGGGGAGAGTGACTCTTGTCTTTAGTCTTGTTTATTATTTTCCCCAGAGACGGAGAGAGAATACAAGAGCGGGAGAGGGAGGATGAGGGCAAGAGAGGAAGAGGGGGAAGGTCGGGAGGGTGACTCCGTGTGGACAGCCTTGGTATTTGGTTCTCAATGTCCACCTTGACCTTAGCTTAGGTCACCTTCCCTTTTCTCTCTTTGAGAAAACATGATGATACAACTCCGTTCCGGCCACACACACTTACCTCTTATACAGCCTAGAGAGAGAACTATTATGTCTAGTTCCTTCCCTGATAGGCGAGCCAATTTCTCTCTACAGCCATTCAGGACACCCTTATCTGTGTTCTCCACTGCTGACGTTGTCTTGATTGATATGTGGAACCACTAAGGTTACTGATAAACAAGAATGGCCTGCTTTTCTCTTCTCTGCATCTCCAGCCTTGGTTTGATTCACTGTGCCAAGTGCTCTTACACACACTCTCTCTCGCCAACATCCAGAGTAGTCTTTCTTGTCCAGGATACGGAAGTAGCCTGTCAAGACATTGTCCTTGTCCTCTGTCACTGAGTGTGTGTGTGCCTCCCTCTCTTTTCTCTCCCGCAGCGATAGAGACACAGAGTACCAGCTCAGAGGAGATAGTGCCAAGCCCGCCATCGCCGCCTCCTCCCCCGAGGGTCTACAAGCCCTGCTTCGTGTGCCAGGACAAATCCTCAGGATACCACTATGGAGTCAGTGCCTGCGAAGGTTGCAAGGTGAGACACACCCTTATGTAGCCATACATTCTATTCCATTCTGTTCTATACTATTTGATCCAGGGTTAAATTGTCAGTTGCTTCTGAGGGGTTTTCTGTAAATGGGCTGGACCAATGCATATTGGCGTGCCCACGTTGATATTTATAACACTTGTCCTGGTTTGGAATGGGAGTACCCAGTCCCAGGGGGCCATCACCCTAAGGCCCTACTATAATTCATGCACATTCTATGCATAGCATCAGCATGATCTGAAGTTCAGAATATACCTAGATTGGTTGGGGTGCATTTGGGGACGCCCTATAAAGAGTGAACTGGGCCATTGCGTATGTCACTGCTTATGGCTTCCCTC
This sequence comes from Oncorhynchus nerka, assembly GCF_034236695.1. Classification (NCBI taxonomy): domain Eukaryota; kingdom Metazoa; phylum Chordata; class Actinopteri; order Salmoniformes; family Salmonidae; genus Oncorhynchus; species Oncorhynchus nerka. Next base: position 3,393,093 of record NC_088411.1, read on the forward strand.
CTATATCTATACATGATGGGACTGCCAGATCATCTGGGCTATGCTTCAATACTGCCCTATACACTTCTCATTAACTGTATGAGGAATTGTTTCTTTAAGTGGCTTTAGTTTGACTATCTAGCTGCTGTATCTGTCCAACTCTAAATTACGTCATTGTCTTCGAGTGGGTGTTCCTGCCAGGTGGCATTTAATCCAGGAGCTACACCCTCATTCAGCAAGTGTCGACGTGGGCCCTTGTCATCACCGCTCTCTGTGTTTGTGTTTTACGTTATCTCGGGTTTTCACCACATCCTTGAATATCATATGTGTCCTTTCCTCCCGCTCTTACCATTTTTTTATACGGCCTGTCCAGCCTTTCATGTGAGACGTGTTACGAGAACACCGGCTACGCTGACTTCCACGCTGTCCTGTCAGGCAACCGCCTGCACTCTGAAGTGGTATCTGGCTGCTGTTTCCTTATCTGTAGCACCGTGTTTCACAAGACGGGGTTGTGTAAGCCTGCGAAAGCTTGCGTTAGCAGTGGTGCTCTGGAGGACTCGCTGTTCATCTGTAATGCATGGAGGTTGAGGGCAGGGCAATGGTCTGAGACTGGCAGGCAGAGGGAGGCTGGATGACTGGCTGTGGTGGTGACAGGTGCCCATTAGGCCTGCCTCACATGGCTGGGCCCAGGGAAGATAACACCTGGCTTGTAGGGGGAATGGGAACCTGGTTGCATCCAGAGTGGAGATGAGGGGATTCGGTTGACGGTAAGGTGGAGAGGACAGATGAGAAGATCGAAAGGACAGGACCGGAGAGGAGGCGAGTCGAGATGATGGAAAGGGGAGAAAAAACGAGTTTAGTTTCTTGAGCAGACAGTCCTGTTTTAACACAGTAGCACGAGGCAAGGTCTCGCCTCTGGGCGTTCATTGAAACTTAACCTCTAAAAGAAATGAATGCAAAGTAAATAAAGCCTTAACCTGCCTTTTTTGGGGGGCAGAAAAGCCCCACTTGACGGAGTTGCCTGTTGCACGTCCTCAATAGCTTTTAATGTGTCTCTTAACTTCACACTAATAGGCCCTGATTTAAATAGGCTAATACGGTTGTGTGTGTGGTCTGTCAGTGTGAAAGCATGGGTATGACTTTGTTGGCTAAATCAGAAACCAACTGATACCCATGCTAGTGTCACTTTCATGCTCTGCTTAAACTCACTGACTCAGGATGCCGTGCGTACGTACATGTTTGTGTGCACATCCCTTCCGGGTGGTAGCTACCCCAATGCCAGCTGCTAGTCTCCACCCCCAGCCGGGCGTCCTGGGGAGAGCAGAACTGAAAAATTCAGCATTCTAGCCTCCTCTCTCCTAGTCTTCTAAACAGGAGATGAGGGAGCTTTGTATCCTCAATATTTCAACACAACAGGTGTATTCAGACCCCTGGACTTTTTCCAGGTTTTGTTATGTTACAGCCTTACTCTAAAATAGATTTTTTTAAACACACAATACCCAATAATGACAAAGCGAAAACAGTTTTTGGGGGATTTGTAAAAATAAAAACAACATACCTTATTTACATGAGTATTCAGACTTTTTGCTCAGGTACATCCTGTTTCCATGGATCATCCTTGAGATGTTTCTACAACTTGATTGGAGTCCACCTGTGGTAAATTCAATTGATTGGATATGATTTGGAAAGGCACACACCTGTCTATAGAAGGTCCCACAGTTGACAGTGCATGTCAGAGCAAAAACCAAGCCATGAGGTCGAAGGAATTGTCCGTAGAGCTCAGAGACAGGATTGTGTCGAGGCACAGATGGATTGGTACCAAAAATGTCTGCAGTGGCCCCAATCATTCTGAAATGGAACAAAGACTTTTCCTAGAGCTGTCCGCCCGGCCAAACTGAGCAATCGGGGAGAAAGGCCTTGGTCAGGGAGGTGAACGATGGTCACTCTGACAGAGTTCTAGAGTTCCTCTGTGGCGTTGGGAGAACCTTCCAGAAGGACCATCTCTGCAGCACTCCAGTAATCAGGCCTTTATGGGAGATTGGCCAGACGGAAGCCACTCCTCACTAAAAGACCGCACGCTTGCAGTTTGCCAAAAGGCACTTAGACTCTCAGACCATGAGAAACAAGATTCTCTGGTCTGATGAAACCAATATTGAACTCTTTGGTTCCCGCCTGGAGGAAACCTGGCACCATGGTGGTGAAAACATCATGCGGTGGGGATGTTTTTCAGCGGTAGGGACTGGAAGACTAGTCAGGATTGAGGCAAAGATGAACAGAGCAAAGTACAGAGATCCTTGATGGCAACCTGATCCAGAGCGCTCAGGACTTCAGACTGGGGTGAAGGTTCACCTTCCAACAGCACAACGACCCCAAGCACACAGCCAAGACAATGCAGGAGTGACTTCGGAACAAGTCTCTGAATGTCCTTGAGAGGCTCAGCCAGAGCCTGGACTTGAAACCGATCAAACATCTCTGGAAAGACCTGAAAATAGCTGTGCAGTGAAGATCCCCATCCAACCTGACAGAGCTTGAGAGGATCTGCAGAGAAGAACGGGAGAAACTCCCCAAATACAGGTGTGCCAAGCTTGTTGTGTCATACCCAGAAGACTCAAGGCTGTAATCGCTGCCAAAGGTGTAAAGGGAATAGTTATGTAAATGTGATATTTCAGTTTTTATTTTTAATAAATTAGGAAAAATGTCAACCTGTTTTTCTTTGTTGTTATGGGGTATTGTGTGTAGATTGATGAGGAAAAAATACAATTGAATCCATTTTAGAATAAGGCTGTAACGTAACAAAATGTGGAAAAGGGGAGGGGTCTGAATACTTTCTGAAGGCACTGTATATACGGCCACTCATCGGAGACTGGGGTAAGTTGAGGGTTAGCAACTTAGCATTTCCTTAACCAGCCAGACTACCAAACCCAACCCTAGGGTGCGGTGAGGAATCATGTCAGACCAAACTACTTAGAGATGGCTCATTTGTTTGTTGTTGAAGTGGAGTCTCTTTTTTTCTCTCTCTCGTTCCTTCTCGTTCTCCCAGATATAAACACATTAACATAAAATGTGTACGCTCTCCTCATTTATTGTCTCGGAGGCATCGATGCACAACATGAAGCCTTTTTTCTTTCTTTTTTTTTTTGCCACGCGAAGACACTTAACATCTTAAGCCCCCACCATCGCTCCGTTCTCTAATGGTGCAGTGTTCTTAGCTGGCCTTATTAAAGACATCACATCTTTAGTAATGTGCCTGTCGTAGGGTTGGCCGATTTTTTGATCAAATTAATTTGAATTTGTTTTAGCGCGATATTCCAAATGCCAGTACCACGAGAATCATTTGTTATTATGGGCGTTTATGTTGTCTTTTTGGTCTGGACTCCTTCGCTTCTTCTGTGCTGTGTGCATCTTTTTATTTACACACACACACACACACACACCAAGCCCCTCTTCCAGTCACTCACAACAACAAAGATGAGAGCTCACTTCTTCCTTTGTGACGAGCGGTTTCAACTCGCTATCTGCATTTGAGGATTGGTCCAACAGAATCGGTCATATGGACACCGAAACACATTGAGGCATTATTTCTAACGAACCCTTTTTATGTCTCAACCCCCCAAATGTTGCACGCACAACAGACGCTACTAAAACAGGAGTATCAATAAACATTGAGTCTGGAAAATGTATGTTCAGTTTTGTCTGTACCGCTAGCAGCATTTTAGCCATAAACCATTATACTAGCTGTCTAGTCTGTGTTTTATACATGTGCAATAAGCATGAAACACAATTATGTAAGGATTTGGCAACTCGTTCTCATTGTGAGAAATAGGGTAGGGCACTTGATTTGAACATCTGAACTAAGTGGACAGGCTAGCATGCTGTTAAAACAGTTGGAGACGGACAGGACAGAAGGGTGTGTTCATAACAATTCAACTGTTCTACCTTCTTAGCTTGCAAATCTATCCAAGTTCACTCAACTTAAAATATAAAGATTAGCTGGCTACTCACTAGCACATGGGCTTTTGCTTGATTTGTTTATGAGATCTGTGTTAATGTTCTATAATGGCTGCTATAAGAAGTTAGTCATTATTAGTTAATGTGCGTTATGCATAGTTCTGGTTAAATTGGTTACAAAAAGGGCATTTCATAGACTGATCAGTAAAAAGCTGAATAAACAACACACACCCACATACGCATGCAAATGTAGAAACGTGCACGCTCGCTCACACATTCCGTACATTTTTAAATCCCCCACATTTAAAAATCCCCCTCAAAATGTTAATCACAGTGCAGATGGTTCGCCTGCTCTTTCTCTTCGCTAATGATAGGAGTGTGTTTAGTCTTTTGCGTGTACAATATCCAATCCTGCTTTAATGAAGTTGCGAGACATTGCAAGCCAAGAAATTCTGGTTTTTATTTTTTTATTGAACCTTTATTTAATTAGGTAAGTCAGTTAATAACTAATTCTTATTTACAATGATGTCCTATTTACAATGATGGAACAGTGGGTCAACTGTCTTGTTCAGGGGCGGAACAACAGATTACCTTGTCAGCTCAGGGATTCGATTCACCAACCTTTCGGTTACTGGCCCAATGCTCTAACCACTAGGCTACCTGTCACCCATACATCAGGTGCATATCTACAGTACACAGAATGGATTATTCAAGCCACACACATACATAATTAACCCCCCTCCTGCCCCATCTCCTCCGTTCCTCTCCATTCCTCCCTCCCCCCTTCATCTCTCCGGGCTCCTCTCCTCAGAACGCTGCAGGGTGGCTGACAGGCCTGCTGAGGGCTCTTGTCGTCTGGCGGATTAGCGCTTATACGAAGAGGCTTAAGGGGGCGCAGGAAGCAATGACTCCTAATGGGGATGGAGAGGGGGGGGGCGGGCAGGGGAGGGGAGGGACAATGGCTAACCACGAGGAGAGGTCCAATCCCCTGGGCCACCTGAGGCGTGGAATTGGAGGGATTGGTTGTCCCCTTTTATATGTCAAAGGGACTGGGTCAATCCTCCCGTGGCCAGCAGGGTCAGGGTCAGGGCACCAACGGATCACAGGGAGACGCACCGGGGTCACTGGCAGGTCGTTAGATATCGGCTATTGATTGGCTTTGAAGCCGTAGCTTGTTGTCGTGTATTTTGTTTATGTTATGACTGTGGATCCTAGTTTGTTTAGAGATCGGGCCTAGATGTAAGTAATGGAGTCTCACTCTAAAATTGACATATTTTCTATAATCAGGGCCAAGTCTTAATGCTATGCATGTTTTTGTAGGTATTTGTTAGTGCTTTAATGCAAGACTAACAAGCCGTTGTTCAAATATATCTTTCGTGCAAAAAAATGTGTAATTAGTGCTTGGAAACAAAGTCTCAGCCCGTTTCCATCTATTTTGGTACAGCATACAAACCTGCATATCTTTAGTGATAATCCATTAAAGGAGAAGTCATTTTTTACAACCAAATCTGTTTTTCTTAATGTAAATGGTATGTTATAGAAGAGTTCAGACACCTTTTTTGTGATTTCACTTGTTTTTGATAAACTTACCCCAGACAGTGAATAACTTCCTCATTCTCCTTGTGCAGTATGGGGGCACTGAAAAAATAAAAAATAAACTGCAAAGTTCTCAGTATAGTGACGCGGTACTTTAGATGTTGTACATATGAAAATGTGTCATTCCAAACGTAATCTGAAACGTTACATTGAATTTTGTGCGACTCTAGCTGTTTTCCTTGCTCCGCTGTGCAGGCCGGGTGTGGTCCGGCCTGCAGAGATCCACATCAACGGGACTGCAGAAAAGATTCGGCCGTTTTAAGTCCCTCCGCGTCTAAATCACAGAGGACTTGAGTTGGACCAACGACAACAACACCACTCATGTCAAGAGGGCGCAACAGCGCATCTTCTTCCTAAGGCTGCTAAAGAAATGCTACCCCCGGGTCCTCTCAGTACTACCACTGCGCCATCGAGAGCGTCTTGACCCGTTGCATCACGGCCTGGTACAGGAATCACTCAGTCAACGACAGCTAGGCCCTCCAGTACATCACTGGGGCCATGTTCACATCCATCCAGGACATCTACTTGAAATGGTGCTTGAGGAAGTCCCGCAGCATCATCAAGGACCCCACACACCCCAGCCACGAGTTGTTCACTTCCTTATCGTCGGGCAGACTGGTTCGGAGCATGAGGTCTGATACCAACAGGCTCACAGACAGTTTCTGTCTACAAGCCATCAGACTGCTAAACACTTGAACTGGACAGACCACCTGAACTGACTCTCCGCACCTTAGCACGCACACACCCACATAGACACATATGTACACGTACACACACATTCATGCTACACACACATCACAGCTGCTGCTACCAAACTCTTATTTACTATTGCTAATACTGCACCATTTAAACACTTGCCCACCAATCCCTCTTTCCCTGATACATGTGTAAATATTGTAGTATAATTCATACCTTCCTGTATTATACTTATGGTTAAATGTTTATTCTACTGAGTCATGTACTTTATGTTCCTATTCTTATATTTTATGTCTTATTGTTGCATAGTCGAGTAGGAACCTCCAAGTAAGCATTTCGTTGGACAGTATATACAATGTGTGTCCTGTACATACGACCTAAAACAACTTGAAACACGTCCCACCAGAAGGATAGATGAGGATCCAGGAAGGACAAATTGTGGTCTTTAGTACATGGGCCATCTGTCGACCAGAGAGCTAATCTCCTCCTGGCATCTTCTACAGTCTCTGCCTTTGTACCATATTGCTTTCTTTGGGAATACACAAAATGGGTGGATGCCTCGAATGGTGGATATTGTATTGCTATGGTTTTTAGGTTTTGTAGCTTTGAGACTCATGGTTTCGTGTATGGTGATATCCATTCTTGATTCATTTTAAAAAGACAAAGGTTTCACTCTAGTGTCTATTCTTCACAATGAGAGACGAGACCATTTTGATGTGCTTTCTTGCCGCCCCCCCCCCCCCCCTTCCTGTCCTTTAATTTAGTTTCAGATGTCCGCTCATCCTTTTAGATTCAGAGTACTTGTAAGCGTTTTAAACCAATGTTCTCTCTGTAATGATGTTGGCCTCCACCCAGAATTGTTTTTGCTGGGCCATATCAAGATTTAAAGTAGGGCATTGATAGGTAGCTAGAGGCTAGTAGACTCTGCGTTTTGTGTCCCCAAACCGTTCTGACTTACTTAACATCCTTAAAGCATCTCTCAATGTCCCTAGTGCTCCATTGCCAAGGTAGGAGGGTGATCTCATGAGATGGCAACATGAGTTAATATGTATTATCCTACAGATGACTCATTGCTAAGACTTTCAAGAGCTCAGTGTTTGGTAGCTCATTGCCTTTAATTGTTGAGCATATGGCCACACACCAGTACTGTTATCTATAGGTTCTTGAATCTAAACACACACACACACACACACACACACACTGACAATGTCTCTCTCCTTCCTTCCATTCTCTTTTCTCTTGCTCCCTCTTTTTCTTCTCCTATCTCTCTCTTTCTTCATCCCTCTGTCCTCCAGGGCTTCTTTCGGAGGAGCATCCAGAAGAGCATGGTGTACACATGTCACCGGGAGAAGAACTGCATCATCAACAAGGTCACCAGGAACCGCTGCCAGTACTGCCGGCTGCAGAAATGCTTGGAAGTGGGCATGTCCAAGGAGTGTGAGTAGTAGTGCACTACTGTATTACACTACAGCACCCTGACAGTGCCAACCCTAACCTCGGTACACTATACACTACACCTTCCAGTCATGTCATCAACCACACTGCAGTCAGAGGGCAGGACGTCATCCAAACTATGCACAGAGGATCAGGACAGTCCTTTCATTGTCGTTCGACTGGGTCCCATCTGGGATGAAATGTCTAGCTATTTGATTGAGTTCTGATTGATAGGATATCATGCATCACTGAACTACACTACACCAGCCACTCCAGCCTATAACCTCTGAGCCAACAGGCAACACATACTCCGATCCCCATCATTCTCTGTCATAAAGCCTCATAACTGTGTACGTGTGCGTGCGGCACTGCCCCAATGCACAGTTTAGCTTTGCACAGTAATGGTGGTAGCTTGGTGGGCCTCTGTGATGAATATGTTAGCACCAGCGGAGAGTGAAAGAGCAGGCTTCGCCTCTGATCAGGGCATCCCGGGGGCTGTGTGAACACACACAGTACACACACACACTGTCAGACCACCCAAGCTAATTGGTGGAGGTGATAGGGAAGACCTATGGCTGGAAGGGCCTTACCTCAGCATACCGACACACACACACAGGTCCAAACTGTATACATAGTAAATATACTCACTCATACGCAGGCAAGCACACACAGACCCTCCTCGCCCTTTCCCTCCTCCATCCCTCTCTCTGTCGTCTCTCTGCTATGGTATTTACCCTCTTCATGATACTGTAATGCTCTGTGAGTTTCCCACGCGGCGGGCTGTCTGAGGCTTACTGCAAAGTAAGTTATCCTCAGCGCTCCTTACCTCTGAATGGGCCCATTAATCATGGTTATAACGATCACGGCAGGCAGCTCTGCAACACCCACAACAGGGACAGACGGGAGATAGTCTAGTGCACGGCTGATGTTAAAAGCAACCGATACAGGCTCAGATGTTTCTTCTGTCCATCTCCCTAATGGTTAAGGGTTAACATCTATGTCAAGTTAAAGAAGAACCCATCTAGGTTCACTCTTACTCCCATACTCCCTCCTATTTAGTCATTGTGTCTGTGTGTGTTTGTAGTAGAGGGTTATGTTGGTGTCTGGTAAGTGAGGGTGTAGTGTTGATTTGTGTGCCTGTGTCCTGGCTGATAACTTTAGCCGTGTTGCAGTGCTACTTCGAAAGGGGTGGGTGTGGGGGGGGGGGGGATCTGGCCATCTGGGGGCCTGCGGGGAGCCACCGCGGAGGCTGCGAGGACCGGCCACTCTGCTAGGGGACATCTCGGTGACCTTGCATCCGCTCGACAACTCCGACATCACTGCCAGTACCAGTGCCAGGTGGCCATGCCAAGGCAGAGCGAGAGAGAGAGGGATGTGGGTTACTATGGAAAGACTGAGAGAGCCCGAGTGGTGTCAAGGAAAGGCAGGGCTGGTAAATGCTCTTTTTCAATGTCAATGTTTACCTTTTTGTCTTTTTTTTCTTCTTAGGCGTTCCGTTGAAACTCTGACAAACCTGCTGGTGATTACTGTATACGTGTAGAATGTTGAGTTGATTTATGTTATGAAGTTGGGGGGGGTTGTATTTGGTTTCTAACTAAGTGAGCCAGATGTACTACATGTTATTCCGTTTGTATGATATCTATTGTCTACCGGTGAATTTGTGTGTAGAATATAGTCTGTGTACGACAGAGAATGTGCCCATTCAAGTTGTAGGGTTTGTTGAGTTGTATTTTGAATTGAATTATTAACATTCAGGTTATATGATGGTTCATTTCAGTATACATGACCCCATCCTGCCAGCCTGAACCTTTCCCCCTGTGTTACTGTGGTAGGGTGGGGGTGGCTTTACTGCACTAGGGGGAGCCCTGTGTTCGTTACTTTGTGCCCTGTCGAGGGGGTAAACCTGTGCCCCTCCTTTGTCGCCTCAGCTCCTCGCACCAGCTCCAAAGGCGGGATGGTGTTGGGCCCCCAGCCGCCGCCCCCACCATTGGAGACCGGGAGGGGACAGACTGGGGGGCCAGGGGCGGACAGGGCAGCTCCCCCGGGTAAGCAGCCGCCCCCCCCCTCCCCCAACCCCTCTTTCCTCTGTCCCCTCTTCCCTCCATCCCTCATCCCCTGTTTTCATCTCCCGTGCTGTGCCCTAGCATCTCCAGCATGTATGAGAGGAAGAGGAGGGTAGGAGCGGGAGGGAGAACAAGTTTCATCGTTGTTCCACCGCTACAGAGCAGAGAGAGAGAGAGAGAGAGAGGCAGGCAGGAGAAGCAGGGGAACATTGACATTTTTATCTTTCCATTGAATTGAATCTGTGTGACGGACGACCTGTCGCAGTTTTCATTTTCCTCCCTCTAATGATCCGTCTGTCTGCCGGCCCCTCTCTCTTTCTCGTACATACAGGCGTATACTCACATGCACATATTCATACAGATTCATGCAGACATATTGTCAAAAGTAGCCTTCTGTATTATGAAATCCACTATTGATTGATGGGAGTCTGTGTGTTGCTTCTAGCATACCGCACACAATACAATACTGTTTGCTACAATGAAGATACTGGTAGTATTTGGTTCATATCAGTGGGCAAGACCTTGCTACACGCTCATACCATTTGAGAATGCTAGATGTAATCCCTCATAGATCAGACAAAGGATTCACGTAGACACTATTCACCGTTTACACACACACACACACACACACACACAAAACAATGCGGATGGCTGTTGTATTTCTCCTCCTCGCTAGCCCTGCTATGGATCTCCCGCCAGTTATTGCACGCGGCAATTCTCCATGACTGATCGCGAGTCCCGGCTAATGGTTCTTTAATGACTGCATTAAATTGTGTTGTGCGGCTTATGATTGCAGTGCCAATTTGTCAGCACGGGTAATGTCTCTGCGTTAAGGATGCCCTACTTTTATTTAGGAATTCATTTAACGTCTCCAGCGGACCCCTAATGGCGGTGGGGCCGCTGAGTCACTTTGACAGCCGCAGGGGGGCGAGACACTCTCACACACATGCACACACATTCTCACATCACTTGGAATTCTCAACTCTCCTCATAGTTCCTTTAAAGGTGGATGGACTTTGTGGTAAGGACAAATAGCATTTGGCAATGCATAGCTGTGTAGATGTAAAGAAAGTGCTTTACTTAACAGCTTCTTCTTTTTTAAGGCTAATTTCATCTGCAGTCCCTTGGGTCTTAGTGATGTGAGGGTGAGCTTACTTAGCAAAGCAAAGATTCTGCTGTTGTGTCATGTTTGACTCCTAGACTTGAAGCTCCCCTGTCTCTCTAAGTAATCCAAGGGAGGGAGGCCTGTCTGTGAACTGATTAATGAGCGTTGTCCCTGTATGGTGAATCCCTCTCTGGCTGGCCCTGGGCCAGTCCCCCCCTGTCAGATGTTGCCCTTAGACAGACACTAATCTATGGTAAGTTTTGTGTGCCCTTCTAATGGTTAAAGGTTAGGATTTGGCCAGGGGAAGCTGATCCAAGATCTGTAAGGGTAACCTCTGGGTCGAGGTCTGGGACCGCTGGGTCTGCACAGAACAACACCACTAACTGGGGCTACAGCTGGTGACTGGAGAGAAGAGGGAAACAAAAACACAGGGAAGAGCTATCAGATAACGTGTGACGCTTGGAGAGAGAGAACGGGACACGGACAGGGGGAGCAAGCTAGCTAGTGAGGATTAGACAAGAGCAAGAGAGGAATGTGTAACAGCAAGAACGAAAGAAAGAAAGAAAAAGAGAGAGAGTGAGTGAGTGAGAGCGCGAATGCTGGAGGGAGTTGTGCAGCGTGCGGGCTGTGGGCTCAGCCGAGCCCTTTAAACCATTACTGCCTGGATATTTGTCATATTATGTTATTAGATTAGCCGGAGCCTCTAATGAAAGCAGTAGCAATTTATCAGCATTACGTACAACCTTATCCGCCAACGCTATTTATCACCTAACCTCCCTCCACTGCCCCCCTTCACCCCCTTGTCAGACCTATACACCCCGAGGAGGGGGTGGGGGAAGGAGGGAGAGGGCTGGATATACCCTAATGGCTTACCAGTGCTTAAAACAGCGACGCCTGGTGTGTTTGTCATTTCGGGAGTAAGTGTAGCTACATTCGCGGAGGGAATGGCATTTCTCCAGCTTTCCTTTTGGATTATTCCAGGGCTTTTCCTCAGTAATATCGCTCTCCCCCCTTCACTGACCTCTCATGGTCGTTTATCTTCCCAGCTGGGATCAGAGCTGGAATGTGTTGCTTCTTAGCTACAGTGGCCCTTGCAGCTTTTTGTTCTCCTACCTCAACTTAATCATCCTCTTCCATCGTGTACCTGTCCTGCTAGCTAGCCTACCTACACTACCTCCTGCACTTGCCCTTTTGCTACCTCTAGTTTATATCTCAGTCCCCTCTTGGTTTCGGTTTAGATACCCACACAATTTGAATAATGTTCCACGATTTGTTCCCCCCAACACAAGTGAAGTCCTGGTTGCTTCACCAACAGTTTAATTTCACTTTCCTTTCTAGTTTAGGCGGGAAATGCAGTATCCTTCCTAGACTGTTTGTAAAGCACCCTTTTCAACAAACCTTTTCATTTTTTATTTAACTTCTACATTCCACTACTAAATATCCGCCCTGTATCTAAACCCTGCTTCTCTTCCTTCTCTCTCTTCAGCGGTGAGGAACGACCGGAACAAGAAGAAGAAGGATGAGAAGAAGCAGGAGAGCACAGAGAGCTACGTGCTGAGCATTGAGACGGAGCAGATGATCAACAGGGTCAGCAAGGCGCATAAGGAGACCTTCCCTTCGCTCTGCCAGCTGGGCAAATACACTACGGTGAGCACCACAATACTGTGTTTGCACATACACAATCTTATAGACAAACCAGTGCAGCGAATTCACTCATCTGTTGTTTGATATCGTAGCCCTTTCCTGCAGTCTAATGACCTAGTGGCCTCATGGGTGGAATGTTATTAATATTTTTCATGATTCATAAAAGTCTTTCTATGTCAAACGGTTTTGTTATTTCAGTCTTCTGTTATATATATAAAGTGTAATATTGGCATGCAAACTCAAAATGGAATACATTTCAACTCTATATCTGATACTCTATATATGATACAAGTGTCTTTTTTTGTCTTTTTTTTTTAAACATTTTTGCAAAAGTTTAAAAAAATAAACTGAAATATCACATTCACATACAATTGAAGTCGGAAGTTTACATACACTTAGGTTGGAGTCATTAAAACTCGTTTTTCAACCACTCCACAAATGTCTTGTTATTAATCAAATCAAAATCAAATCATATCAAATGTATTTGTCACATACACATGGTTAGCAGATGTTAATGCGAGTGTAGCTAAATGCTTGTGCTTCTAGTTCCGACAATGCAGTAATAACCAACGAGTAATCTAACCTAACAATTCCAAAACTACTACCTTATACACACACAAGTGTAAAGGGATAAAGAATATGTACATAAAGATATATGAATGAGTGATGGTACAGAACGGCATAGGCAAGATGCAGTAGATGGTATCGAGTACAGTATGTACATAGGAGATGAGTAATGTAGGGTATGTAAACATTATATTAAGTAGCGTAGTTTAAAGTGGCTAGTTATACATGTATTACATAAAGATGCACTAGATTATATAGAGTACAGTATATACATATGAGATGAATAATGTAGGGTATGTAAACATTATATTAAGTATCATTGTTTAATGTGGCTAGTGATATATTTTACCACAATTCCCATTATTAAAGTGGCTGGAGTTGAGTCAGTGTGTTGGCAGCAGCCACTCAATGTTAGTGGTGGCTGGTTAACCTGTTGCGACGAGCCATCTCGGATCCGGGATCGTGAATACAGCCTCAAGCTCATTACCATAACGCAACGTTAACTATTCATGAAAATCGCAAATGAAATTAAATCAAATGCTAGCTCTCAAGCTTAGATTTTTGTTAACAACACTGTCATCTCAGATTTTCAAAATATGCTTCTCAACCATAGCAAAACAAGCATTTGTGTAAGAGTATTGATAGCTAGCGTAGCATTTAGCGTTTGCATTCAGCAGGCAACATTTTCACAAAAACCAGAAAAACATTCAAATAAAATAATTTACCTTTGAAGAACTTCAGATGTTTTCAATGAGGAGACTCTCAGTTAGATAGCAAATGTTCAGTTTTTACAAAAATATGATTTGTTTAGGACAAATCGCTCCGTTTTCTGCGTCACGTTTAGCAACGAAAGAAACCTGTATCAAGGATTGTGTAAATCTATCCACAAGCTCATTAGCATAACACAACGTTAACTATTCATGAAAATCGCAAATTAAATGAAATAAATCTATTTGCTCTCAAGCTTACCTTTTGTTAACAACACTGTCATCTCAGATTTTCAAAAATATGCTTCTCAACCATTGCAAAACAAGCATTTGTGTAACACTATTGATAGCCTAGCATAGTATTTTGCCTGACATTCAGCAAGCAACATTTTCACAAAAAACAGAAAAACATTCAAATAAAATCATTTACCTTTGAAGAACTTCAGATGTTTTCAATGAGGAGACTCTCAGTTAGATAGCAAATGTTCCGTTTTTACAAAAATATTATTTGTTTAGGACAAATCGCTCCGTTTTCTGCGTCACGTTTAGCTACGAAAGAAACCTGTATCCAGGATTGTGTAAATCTATCCACAAGCTCATTAGCATAACGCAACGTTAACTATTCATGAAAATCGCAAATGAAATGAAATAAATCTATTTGCTCTCAAGCTTAGCCTTTTGTTAACAACACTGTCATCTCAGATTTTCAAAAATATGCTTCTCAACCATTGCAAAACAAGCATTTGTGTAACACTATTGATAGCCTAGCATAGTATTATGCCTGACATTCAGCAAGCAACATTTTCACAAAAAACAGAAAAACATTCAAATAAAATCATTTACCTTTGAAGAACTTCAGATGTTTTCAATGAGTAGACTCTGTTAGATTGCAAATGTTCAGTTTTTACAAAAAGATTATTTGTGTTGACAAATCGCTCCGTTTTCTCCATCACGTTTGGGTAAGAAAAAAAACGAAAATTAAGTCATTAAAACGCGAACTTTTTCCAAATTAACTCTATAATATCGACAGAAACATGGCAAACCGATGTTTAGAATCAGTCCTCAAGGTGTTTTTCACATATCTATCGACGATAAATCCATCGTGGCAGTTGACTTTCTCTTCTGAAGAAATGGAACGAGCATGGACCTAGAGATTACGCAATAATTTCGACACAGGACACCGGGCGGACCCCTCTCTTTTATGGCCAATCTTCCAATGATATGCCTAGAAATACGTCACAATGCTGCAGACATCTTGGACGAACGGCAGAGAGCTTAGGTTCATTCATCACACATTCACAGCCATATAAGGAGACGATGGGAAACGGAGCCTCAAAAATTCTGCTCATTTCCTGATTGAGGTTTCATCTTTGTTTCGCCTGTAGCATGAGTTATGTGGCACTCACAGATAATATCTTTGCAGTTTTGAAAACGTCAGTGTTTTCTTTCCAAAGCTGCCAATTATATGCATAGTCGAGCATCTTTTCGTGACAAAATATTGCGCTTACAACGGGCACGTTGTAGGTTGAAGAGGTTAACAGTCTGATGGCCTTGAGATAGAAGCTGTTTTTCAGTCTCTCGGCCCCTGCTTTGATGCACCTGTACTGACCTCGCCTTCTGGATGATAGCGGGGTGAACAGGCAGTGACTCGGGTGGTTGTTGTCCTTGATGATCTTTATGGCCTTCCTGTGACATCGGGTGGTGTAGGTGTCCTGGAGGGCAGGTAGTTTACCCCGGTGATGCGTTGTGCAGACCTCACTACCCTCTGGAGAGCCTTACGGTTGTGGGCGGAGCAGTTGCCGTACCAGGCGGTGACTTAATCCTGTCGGGCTGTATCATTTTTCCAACAATTGTTTACAGACAGATTATTTCACTTATAATTCACTGTATCACAATTCCAGTGGGTCAGAATGTTACACAAATTAAGTTGACTGTGCCTTTAAACAGCTTGGAAAATTCCAGACAATATGTCATGGCTTTAGAAGCTTCTGATTGGCTAATTGACATAATTTGAGTCAATTGAAGGTGTACCTGTGGATGTATTTCAAGGCCTACCTTCAAATTCAGTGCCTCTTTGCTTGACATCATGGGAAAACCAAAAGAAATCAGCCAAGACCTCAGAAAAAACATTATAGACCTCCACAAGTCTGGTTCATCCTTGTGAGCAATTTCCGAATGCCTGAAGGTACCATGTTCACCTGTACAAACAATAGTATGCAAGTATAAACACCATGGGACCACACAGCCGTCATACTGCTCAGGAAGGAGATGCGTTCTGTCTCCTAGAGATGAACGTACTTTGGTGCAAAAAATGCAAATCAATCCAAGAACAACAGCAAAGGACCTACAGCTGCAACATCAAGAGCATGGGTTGCATCACAGCCTGGTACGGCAATTGCTCGGCCTCCGACCGCAAGGCACTTCAGAGGGTAGTGCGTACGGCCCAGTACATCACTGGGGCAAAGCTGCCTGCCATCCAGGACCTCTACACCAGGCGGTGTCAGAGGAAGGCCCTAAAAATTGCCAACGACCCCAGCCTCCGCAGTCATAGACTGTTCTCTCTACTACCGCATGGCAAGCAGTACCGGAGTGCCAAGTCTAGGACAAAAAGGCTTCTCAACAGTTTTTACCCCCAAGCCATAAAACTCCTGAACAGGTAATCAAATGGCTACCTGGACTATTTGCATTGTGTGCCCCCCCCCTCTTTTACGCTGCTGCTACTCTCTGTTTATCACATGTATAGTCACTTTAACTATACATTCATGTACATACTACCTAAATTGGCCCGACCAAACAGTGCTCCCGCACATTGGCTAACCGGGCTATCTGCATTGTGTCCCACCACCCACCACCCGCCAACCCCTCTTTTTACGCTACTGCTACTCTCTGTTCATCATATATGCATAGTCACTTTAACGATACCTACATGTACATACTACCTCAATAAGCCTGATTTACCGTTGTCTGTATATAGCCTTGCTACTCTTTTTTTCAAATGTCTTTTTACTGTTGTTTTATTTCTTTACTTACCTACACACACAAACACACATACCTTTTTTTCCGCACCAATGGTTAGGCAGGGGTGTCAAAGTCAAATGGACGGAGGGCCAAATAAAAAAATCAGCTACAAGACGAGGGCCGGACTGTTCGAATGTTCATTGAAAAAATTTTAAATGACGCATATAGTCTAGTGAACCTAATTGAACCTACTGAAAACCTAACAAATATATTACAATATGATCAGATAAATAAAGCAATATTTTCTTATGGCTCTGTCAGTAATCTTTAATTTTCAACAGACACAAAAGACAAATTTCCTTTATATAAATATCCCCATAACATGAACATTAAATGAAAGAAACCGGTATTCAAGGCACCATCAGTAGACTATATTTTCTATTTTAGCAAAAGTGGGCTAAATTTACTTCAAAGAAAAAACAATAATAGCAATTTTCTATCATCCACTCAACTGAAATATTTTAAAAATATAATTGGATTGAAATACAAAAAAATAAAGTGCAAAAATCTATTAATCAAAAACAACACTTTGTTTAAGGAGAAGTAACATGCAGTGAAAACAAATATTAAATTTTAACTTTTAAACTTGAACTGAGTAAAAACTCTAAATATGTGATTGCACAGTAATGTTCACTTGTTTGAGGTTGAGGTGATACTTGGTGGTGTCCCATCTTTTCCACAAGTTCATCAATGTTCGGGGTAAGGCTCTGAGCTGAAGAAATCCTCAGAATTGAGTGGAGGTGTTCAGCAGTAAGTCGACTTCTGTGTGATGTTTTGTTCAGGTTCATCAAAGAAAACAGTTGTTCACACAGGTATGTGCTGCCAAACATAGACAACGTTTGAGCAGCCTGGATGCGCAGCTGGGGCATTGTGCCGGGGAGGAAACGGGCGAACTCCGCAGCACCCACTGCCGCATATTTTGCCCTCAGTGCATCATTGCATTGGAGGTCAATCAACTCCATTTGGAGGTTTGGTGGTGAGCTTTCCACGTCAACAGCAAATGGGTTACCGAGCAGTTCCAACCTGCTTTTTTGTGCTTCAAAGTCAGCAAATCGGCGTCGAAAGTCAGCGGCAAGCATACCTATTTTATCAGCCAACTGTGTGCTCGGGAACGCACTGGTAGAGAGCTTCTCTTTCATGGTCTGGCAGCTGGGAAAGTGGCTCAAATTTTCTTTCCGCATCTGCGTCTCCCACAGAGTCAGTTTGGTTTTAAATGCCTTCACTGTACTGTACATATCAGAGATGACACGATCCCGACCCTGCAGCTGCAAGTTTATTGCATTCAGATGACTCGTAATGTCACACAGAAAAGCCATTTCACACAGAAACATTTCGTCTCGGAGTTGTGTTGTGTCTTTCCCTTTGCTGTCCAAGAACAGACAAATCTCCTCACGAAGCTCGAAACATCTTTGAAGCACCTTTCCCTGGCTTAGCCATCGCACCTCTGTGTGATAAGGCAAATCACCATGCTCCGTTTCTAACTCCGTCAGAAATGCCTTGAACTGGCGGTGATTCAAACCTTTGGCTCTGATAAAGTTAACTGTGCGCGTGATGATGCTCATTACATGCTCCATTTTCAAGGCTTTACCGCACAATGCTTCCTGGTGTATGATACAATGATAAGCTGTCAGCTCACCTGTCGCGTTTTCCTCTTGCATCTTTTCCCGTATCTTCGCCACCAGTCCGCTCCTGTGTCCACACATCGCAGGTGCTCCGTCGGTTGTCAAACCCACGAGTTTTTCCCAAGGCAGCTCCATCTCATTTACACATCTTGACACCTCTTCATACAAATCATGCCCCGTAGTTGTGCCATGCATAGGACGTAAAGCCAAAAACTCCTCTGTCACGCTTAGGTTGGAGTCCACTCCGCGGATGAAAATTGACAACTGGGCAATGTCAGAAATGTCGGTGCTCTCATCCACAGCCAAGGAATATGCAATAAAATCTTTTCCCTTTTTCACAAGCTGCTCTTTTAGATTGATGGACAACTGGTCTACTCTCTCGGCAATGGTGTTTCTGCTCAGACTCACATTTAAAAAGAGTTGCCTTTTTTCTGGGCAAACTTCGTCACAAACTTTAATCATGCAGTTTTTGATGAAATCCCCCTCCGTAAATGGCCGGGCTGATTTAGCGATCTCTTCTGCCAAAATAAAACTGGCCTTGACAGCAGCCTGGCCTTGTGATTTGGCTTTTTTGAACAGAGCCTGTCGAGATTTGAGGCCTCGTTTTAATTCCTCTGCCTTTTGTAGCCTTTGTTCCATGTCCATATTCTTGTTTTTGTCCGCGTGTTTCGTTTCATAATGTCGTCTCAGATTATACTCTTTCAGTACCGCCACACTTTCTCCACACAGAAGACACACAGGTTTTCCAGCTACCTTCGTGAACATATACTCCGACTCCCACCTTGTTTGAAACCCCCGGTTCTC
Source organism: Oncorhynchus nerka (assembly GCF_034236695.1). Lineage (NCBI taxonomy): Eukaryota > Metazoa > Chordata > Actinopteri > Salmoniformes > Salmonidae > Oncorhynchus > Oncorhynchus nerka. Next base: position 3,412,276 of record NC_088411.1, read on the forward strand.
AGTATCCACCTTCCGTTTTGCCATTTTTGATGGGTATCTGAAAGTTAATTTTACTGTGATGCTGACGACTGCTGTGCCAATAAATATTGAAATGAAGCAGCCTACTGCTCGGTGCGTCACCTTTGCATTGTGGGAAATGTAGTATTGGTGCGTGTAAAAGATCTGCGGGCTGCCGGCTTGCTGCGGGCCGGTTCTAATAATAAATCAAGATCATCCCAGGGGCCGTAAAAAACCTTCTTGCGGGCCGGATGTGGCCCGCGGGCCTTGACTCTGACATATGTGGGTTAGAGCCTGTAAGTAAGCATTTCACCTGTTGTATTCGGCGCACGTGACAAATAAACTTTGATTTGATTTGAAGATGCTGGAGTAAACAAGTACAAAAGTATCCCTATCCACAGTAAAACGAGTCCTATATCGACATATCCTGGCCGCACAGAAAGGAAGAAGCCACTGCTCCAAAACCACCATAAAAAAGCCAGACTATGGTTTGCAACTGCACATGGGGACAAAGATCGTACTTTGTGGAGAAATGTCCTCTGGTCTGATGAAACAAATATAGAACTGTTTGACCGTAATGACCATCGTTATGTTTGGAGGTAAAAAGGGGAGGCTTGCCAGCAGAAGATCACCATTCCAACCGTGAAGCATGGGGGTGGCAGCATCATGTTGTGGGGGTGCTTTGCTGCAGGAGGGAGTGGTGCACTTCACAAAATAGATGGCTTCATGAGGTAGGAAAATTAGGTGGATATATTGAAGCAACATCTCAAGACATCAGTCAGGAAGTTAAAGCTTGGTCGCAAATGGGTCTTCCAAATGGACATTGACCCCAAGCATACTTCCGAAGTTGTGGCTTAAGGACAACAACATCAAGGTATTGGAGTGGCCATCACAAAGCCCTGACCTCAATTCTATAGAAAATTTGTTGGCAGGACTGAAAAAGCATGTGCGAGCAAGGAGGCCTACAAACTGACTCAGTGACACCAGCTCAGTCAGGAGGAATAGGCCAAAATTGTGGGACGCTTGCGGAAGGCTACCCGAAATGTTTGACCCAAGTTAAACAATTTATAGGCAATGCTACCAGATACTAACTTCTGACCCACTGGGAATGTGATGAAAGAAAACAAAGGTAGAAGTTGAAATATATTAGTCTCTCTACTATTTTTCTGACATTTCATATTCTTAAAATAAAGTGGTGATCCTAACTGACCTAAGACAGGGAATTTTTACTAGGATTAAATGTCAGGAATTGTGAAAAACTTGAGTTAAATGTATTTGGCTAAGGTGTATGTAAACTTCCGACTTCAACGGTAAGTATTCATACCCTTTACTCAGTACTCTTTTGAAGCACCTTTGGCAGTGATTACACCCTTGAGTCTTCTTGGGTATGATGCTACAAGCTTGGCACACCTGTATTTGGGGAGTTTCTCCCATTCTTCTCTGCAGATCCTCTCAAGCTCTGTCAGGTTGGATGGGGAGCGTTGCTGCGCAGCTATTTTCAGGTCCCGCCCAAGATGCTCAATCCGGTTCATGTCCGGACTATAGCTGGGCCACTCAAGGACGCTCAGAGACTTGTCCCAAAGCCATTCCTGCATTGTCTTGTCTGTGTGCTTAGCGTCGTTGTCCTGTTGGAAGGTGAACCTTCGCCGCAGTCTCAGGTCCTGAGCGCTCTGGAGCAGGTTTTCATCAAGGATCTCTCTGTACTTTTCTCTCTTCATCTTTCCCTCGATCCTGACTAGTCTCCCAGTCCCTGCCGTTGAAAACATCCCCACAGCATGATGCTTCCACCACCATGCTTCACCGTAGAGATGGTGCCAGGTTTCCTCCAGACGTGTCACTTTGCATTCAGGAAAAAGAGTTCAATTTTTAGTTTCATCAGACCAGAGAATCTTGTTTCTCATGGTCTGAGAGTCTTTAGGTACCTTTTGGTAAACTCCAAGTGGGCTGTCGTGCCTTTTACTGAGGAGTGGCTTCTGTCTGGCAACTCTACCATAAATGCCTGATTTTGTAGAGTACTGCTGAGATGGTTGTCCTTCTGGAAGGTTCTCCCATCTCCACAGAGGAACTCTGGAGCTCTGTCAGAGTGACCATCGACTTCTTGGTCACCTACCTGACCAAGGCCCTTCTCCCCCGATTGCTCAGTTTGGCCGGGCGGCCAGCTCTAGGAAGAGTCTTGGTGGTTATAAACTTCTTCCATTTAAGAATGATGGGGGCCACTGTGTTCTTGGAGGCCTTCAATGCTGCAGACATTTTTTGGTACCCTTCCCCAGATCTGTGCCTCGACACAATCCTGTCTCTGAGCGCTATGGACAATTCCTTCAACCTCAGGGCTTGGTTTTTGCTCTGACATGCACTGTCAACTGTGGGCCCTTATATAGACAGGTGTGTGCCTTTCCAAATCATTGTCCAATCAATTTAATTTACCACAGGTGGACTCCAATCAAGTTGTTGAAACATCTCAAGGATGATCAATGGAAACGGGATGCACCTGAGCTCAATTTTGAGTCTCATAGCAAAGCAATACTTAAATAAATAAGGTATTTCTTTGTTTTCGCTTTGTAATTATGGGGTATTGTGTGTAGATTGATGACATGTTTTATTTAATCCATTTTAGAATAAGGCTGTAACGTAACAAAATGTTAAGTGGTCTGAATACTTTCCAAAGGCATTGTATTATTTTGTTTAAGACTACAAAGAAACACTCTGTGTGATCCTGATTTAGCCCACTGCAGTAAAAAGCTGACCGAATGATTCTTCAAAGTGTTTTTGAAGTATTGCTTCAGAACCTTATTGGTGCTGCTACCTTTTATTCTCATATCCAGAGTACATGTATTTGATTTGTTTTGTAAAACATGTCGGTGTGGAGCCTTGAATGTAGCACTTCGTCCAATAAAGACTTGTTAGCACTCAAACTCTAACTAGTCCCTCTCTCTCGTTCAGAGTAACAGCTCGGAGAGGCGTGTAGCTCTGGACGTGGACCTGTGGGACAAGTTCAGTGAGCTGTCCACCAAGTGTATCATCAAGACGGTGGAGTTCGCCAAGCAGCTTCCTGGCTTCACCACCCTCACCATCGCTGACCAGATCACCTTGCTCAAGGCCGCCTGTCTGGACATACTGGTAAGGACCGCCTTTGGTTCACTCTGCTAATGGTGGTCTGGAACAAATTCTTGCGCACCATCTCAGATCGCTCTTCAGGGTCAGGTTTGAGTCGCTCACCAACACTGGTCCTGGTCCATCTGAGGGGGGACTACAGGCATTTGTTCCAGCATTAAAACACCATATCACCTTAATTAGTTGAAACTAATGTATTAGTGCTGGGGTGGTGTAAAAACCTGCACACCATCTAGTCGTTCAGGCCCAGGATAAGTGAGTGGTGACCACTGTTATTATATAACATCTGATCATAGCATTGCTGACGTGTCAGCTACTTATCGATTCATCCCTGTGCTATTGCATGATTGGCCCACACATTGGATTTGTTGACGTGCTCCTTCAGATTCTGCGGATCTGCACGCGCTACACACCGGAGCAGGACACCATGACGTTCTCTGATGGCCTGACGCTAAACCGCACCCAGATGCACAATGCCGGCTTCGGACCGCTCACCGACCTGGTGTTCGCCTTCGCCAACCAGCTCCTCCCCCTGGAGATGGATGATGCTGAGACGGGGCTGCTCAGCGCCATCTGTCTTCTGTGTGGAGGTACTGCGGCTGTTTGGACCCTATACTACTGCATACACACACGCACCCATACACAGTGATTGAAGCTGATAATGACATTGTGTCCAGGTAGGGTAGGGGTTAATCTGCCTCATCTTCATTTGGCTGTGAAGGTTTCTCCATCTTAAACAAATAGGTCTGGTCACATCTCTTCTCATTATAGGCCACTAACACTATCGTATTCCAGCATTCACACATTGGACCGGCCCAAAACTAGGAATGTAGGCTAGTGCTGTATCTTGAGAACCATTTAGTGGTTTAAACCTCTAGAGTCTAAGCCGAGGGGGTTCCAAGCTAACATATGGAGTTGTTTTAAGATGGTCATACCAAGGATCATTTATCTATTTGATTTAGAATTTAAAGAAATATAGGATTATTATTATTATTTGATGAAACATTGAATTTGGCATTACTGCTATTATCCAATAGAAACACATTGAATAACAGATTCACTACATGCAACAATAGATGGTCCAACAAATGAATGTAAAGAAAGTTAGTTCTGAAGTGTCTGTCCAATATCTGAGAGATATAAGAAAGATCAGGAAATTATGACATGTATTCATCCCCTTATTATAGGCACTAAACGATCTCCCATTTTTTAAACTGGTCCCAGGGGACCTGCAGACGAGTCTTGTGAGGCTGGGGGTGTCCTAATGTGTGTCTCAGCTGTCCACAGAGGGGTCATATTAGTGTGTAGGCCAAACCGTTCAGGCTCAGCTGTCCACAGAGGGGTCATATTAGTGTGTAGGCCAAACCGTTCAGTCTCAGCTGTCCACAGAGGGGTCATATTAGTGTGTAGGACAAACCGTTCAGTCTCAGCTGTCCACAGAGGGGTCATATTAGTGTGTAGGCCAAACCGTTCAGTCTCAGCTATCCACAGAGGGGTCATATTAGTGTGTAGGCCAAACCGTTCAGTCTCAGCTGTCCACAGAGGGGTCATATTAGTGTGTAGGCCAAACCGTTCAGGCTCAGCTGTCCACAGAGGGGTCATATTAGTGTGTAGGCCAAACCGTTCAGTCTCAGCTGTCCACAGAGGGGTCATATTAGTGTGTAGGCCAAACCGTTCAGTCTCAGCTGTCCACAGAGGGGTCATATTAGTGTGTAGGACAAACCGTTCAGTCTCAGCTGTCCACAGAGGGGTCATATTAGTGTGTAGGCCAAACCGTTCAGTCTCAGCTATCCACAGAGGGGTCATATTAGTGTGTAGGCCAAACCGTTCAGTCTCAGCTGTCCACAGAGGGGTCATATTAGTGTGTAGGCCAAACCGTTCAGGCTCAGCTGTCCACAGAGGGGTCATATTAGTGTGTAGGCCAAACCGTTCAGTCTCAGCTGTCCACAGAGGGGTCATATTAGTGTGTAGGCCAAACCGTTCAGTCTCAGCTGTCCACAGAGGGGTCATATTAGTGTTTAGGCCAAACCGTTCAGTCTCAGCTGTCCACAGAGGGGTCATATTAGTGTGTAGGCCAAACCGTTCAGTCTCAGCTGTCCACAGAGGGGTCATATTAGTGTGTAGGCCAAACCGTTCAGTCTCAGCTGTCCACAGAGGGGTCATATTAGTGTGTAGTTCAAACCGTTCAGTCTCAGCTGTCCACAGAGGGGTCATATTAGTGTGTAGGACAAACCGTTCAGTCTCAGCTATCCACAGAGGGGTCATAGACATCGCTCCATCTCTGCCACCTTTCACCGCAGATACGGCGGATGATTCGATTTTCCACAGGGCCGTGGAGATTGTAAGCTAAGGGTTAATAGTAAAAACGTTACAATGTGTACTTAGACATTCTCAGTATTGACCTACCTGGCGATAGTTCAGGAGGTGTAGCTAATCTGGTAATGTCGTGCAAATATGATGAACCGCATTGTAGAATACAGCTTAGTGTGAGCTCTGTTTTATTACGTTCCACCTGACTGAACACACCCGGTATTGTGTTTGGCTGTGTGTAGATCGGCAGGACCTGGAGCAGGCAGACAAGGTGGACGTACTACAGGAGCCCCTACTGGAGGCTCTGAAGATCTACGTGAGGAAGAGGAGGCCTCACAAACCACACATGTTCCCAAAGATGCTGATGAAAATCACCGACCTGAGGAGCATTAGCGCCAAAGGTGAGAGGCAGCCCGAGACATCGATCTACACACAGCTGTGGATCAGTCATATACTTCTGTGTCAATTAGCCTTATGTTATATTTTCTACTATGTATTGCAATTAAGGTACTTACTTTGCAATGTCCATGAACGTTTAAACTGTCCATAAAGGATTGTAAAGGTCTACATGATCTATTCTGTCATTGCAAATGTATTGTAGATCCAAGTCAAATGTGACTAATTCATAAAGGGGTTGAATGCCCACAACAGACTAACACCGTATATTGGTCCTCCTACCTAATCGATGCCTTCCTCTTCCCTTCTGTCCCCCCACGCTTCCTCAGGAGCTGAGCGTGTCATCACCCTGAAGATGGAGATCCCGGGCTCCATGCCCCCTCTCATCCAGGAGATGCTGGAGAACTCTGAGGGTCTGGAGAGCGGGGCCACAGGCACCCGGACCAGCGGAGCCCCCCCAGGCAGCTGCAGCCCCAGCCTGTCCCCCAGCTCCGCCCAAAGCAGCCCCAGCCCCACCACACAGTCGCCGTAGCAAACCCTCCTTTTTCCTCATTCACTTCAATCTCCCTGTGGTTTGGGGGGTCCTCGCTGGACACAGAGACCGGCGTGCTCTTCAAGTGTTCCTCCCCCCGCGTGACACACCCTCTCCTGCTCCTCCCCCTCAAAGACACTGTCTGGAAAATTGCGTAAAGGTGGCGGCAGGATTTCTCTGAATGACCATACTGTGGAACACTGCTGACATCTCCTCTATCCGTTGCCTCCTCCACAATCACCTCTCCCCACCTCTACCTGAAAGACTGAGGGGAGGAACAGGAAGGAGCAGTCAGAGTTGTGAACACTGGTCCACTCAGAGAGGCTGGCCGGAAATGGGGACAGACAAACGGACAGGACAAGCAGAGAGACTAACACCAGACACTTTTTGCGTTTCTCAGAGGAGGACTGCAGGCATGGACTTGTCAAAGAAGACCACACAAAAAGACTGGGTCTTTCTACTTTTCCAACTTGGAAAAACAGATTTCGTACAAAAGATATATAAATATATAGAGAAAAGTAAGGAACTATTGTGATTGACTTGTACATGATGGAATAACAGGTTTGAGAAGGTTCATTTTTGTTGATTAAATGCTCTTATATTCCTCCACTGTTTTAATTGTTTCATACTCAACAGAGTATCAAAAGAGAAATGTTCCATTGTTTTATCACATACCAATGTTCTAATTAACAAAAGTCAAGAAGTTGAAATTGCTTTTTCAATTTACAGACACACAGACAGACACACAGACAGACACACAGACAGACACACAGACAGACACACACAGACACACAGACAGACACGCACAGACACACAGACAGACACGCACAGACACACACAGAAAAGAGTTCCGATAAATGTCACACTATTCTGGGTTTGTTTTTCCTCTTTTTTGTTGCCGCAATGAGAATGGGAAAAAAATGATTGTATGTTATGGTCACAGGTCCTTCAAGATATCAGATTAATGAAGAGTCTTTATTTTAAGTTGCCTTTGCGTTCATGTATATAAGCTGTATTCATTTCTTTAAACTATGAAAAGTTTAGCCTTAACCTGATTTTCTAAAAAAAAACTTTAAAAAATGAATACCTTTTGTGTTTTGTTTATAGGTTTCAGTTTCAAGAAAAAACAAACATTTTGAGCACATTTTACTGAAGGAAATTCATCCATGTGTTTTGTCCCCTTAAATGAGGGACAGGTCCATATTTATCACTATGATTCTTACATACAGCAGCCACAATTTAGTTCATTCTCAGTCCTTTTAAATTACAACAGAATTTCCATGAATAAAAAAGAGAAGAGAACCATAGTACCCATACTGAGGCTGTATGATGATTTGTAGCTGAACATTGCCTAATTACTCACCCTGAATTTATGTCTGCTACTTTATCAATCACTACATACAAATCCAGACTCATTGTGGAGAAGAAATGTTATTTGGCTGGAACGATGTGGAAGGGTAACCAGGCAAGGATTGGAGTTGGAGAGTTTGAGATCCAGGTTCTGGGTTCGTCCAGCAAGGCACAGAGACTAGGCAGTAGGCACACATGGATGACAATGTGAAGGATGGAGTACAGTATTTCCAGTGATCAGTATAAGAAGCTCCAGAATGATCTGTGGTTGAGGGAGTAATCTAGTGTTCCCTCTCGATGGTGAAAGAAGTTGACTAAAGTTACCCTTGTTGTCGATGCTTTTGCAACTGTAGTGCATCCGGTAAGTATTCAGACCCTTTTTACACAGTTTGTTACGTTATGGCCGTTTTCTAAAATGGATGAAATAATGTTTTCCTTCATCAATCTACAGACAACACCCCATAATGATAATGAAAAAACAGGTTTATAGAAATTTTTGCAACAAAAAAAGTGTACGAATATACTTCAGTATTCAGACCCTTAAAACTCAGTACTTTGTTGAAGCACTTTTGGCAGCAATTACAGCCTTGAGTCTACAAGCTTGGCACACCTGTATTTGGGGAGTTCCTCCCATTCTTCTCTGCAGATCCTCTCAAGCTCTGCCAGGTTGGATGGGGAGCGTTGCTGCACAGCTATTTTCAGGTCTTTCCAGAGATGTTCGATCAAGTGCTCTGGCTGGGCCACTGAAGGATATTCAGTGGGCCAATGAAGGACCACTGAAGGAGACTTGTCCCGAAGCCACTCCTGCGTTGTCTTGTCTGTGTGCTTAGGGTTGTTGTCCTGTTGGAAGGTGAAACCTCTGGAGCAGGTTTTCATCAAGGATCTCTCTGTACTTTGCTCCGTTCAGCTTTCCCTCGATCCTGACTGAGGACCCCCAGTCCCTGCCGCTGAAAAACATCCCCACAGCATGATGCTGAAACCACTGTGCCTCATCGTAGGGATGAATTGGCCAGGTGATGAGCGTTGCCTGGTTTCCTCCAGACGTGTTGCTTGGCATTCAGGCCAAAGAGCTCAATATTGGTTTCATCAGACCAGAGAATCTTGTTTCTCATGGTCTGAGAGTCCTTTAGGTGCCTTCCAGCAAACTTCAAGCAGGCTGTTGTGCCTTTTTACTGAGGACTAACTTCCGTCTGGCAAGTCTACCATAAAGGCCTGATTGCTGGAATGGTGCAGAGATGTTTGTCCTTCTGGTTCTCCCATCTCCACAGAGGAACTCTGGAGCTCTGTCAGAGTGACCATCGACTTCTTGGTCACCTCCCTGACCAAGGCCGTTCTCCCCCGATTGCTCAGTTTGGTCAGGCGGCCAGCTCTAGGGCGAGTCTTGGTGCCTCAACTTCTTCCATTTTAAGAATGATGGAGGTCACTGTGTTCTTGGGGGACCTTCAATGCTGCAGACATTTTGGTACCCTTCCCCAGATCTGTGCCTTGACAAAATCCTGTCTCTGAGTTCTACGGACAAATCCTTCAACTTCATGCCTTGGTTTTTGCTCTGACATGCACTGTCAACTGTGGGACCTTATATAGACAGGTGTGTGCCTTTCCAAATCATGTCCAATCAATTGAATTTAGCACAGGTGGACTCCAAGTTGTAGAAACATCTCAAGGATGATCAATGAAAACAGGATGCACCTGAGCTCAATATCAAGTCTCATAGCAAAGGGTCTGAAATACTCAAATAAATAAGGTATGTTAATACTTGAATAATGTATTTAGTGTTTTATTTTAGTACATTTACAAACATTTTAACCTGTTTTCGCTTTGTCATTATGGGCTATTGTGTGTAGATTGACAAGGACATTTTGTATTTAACCAATTTTAGAATATGGCTGTAACATAAGAATGTGAAGGGGTCTGAATACTTTCCGAATGCACTGGATCGTATACATTAGGCATCAAACAAAAGAAAATGGACTAAAACAGGAGTGTTAAAAAAATGTTCTGTTTGCTCGAACATGTTACTTAGTTGCAATCTCAGGGAGAGTCTACCTGGACACTAATTCCCCCCCCACCCCCTGGTGGGATTCTTCGTAGAAGCCAAACATGACCACTGAGGCTAGTTTTTGATTCTCGCATGCAGCTCGCTCAAACATTCATCACTGTACACAAACCGATGTCTCAGGAAAGGATCATTCTCTGTGTGTCATTCTCTGTGTGTCGCTTGTTCTTTGTAAGTATTTCCACTGTGCTGCACCCCGCCTTCGGTCGCACACACTGACACACACAAACCCCTGCTACTGAGCCACTCTTTACCCCGCTAGACCGGGACTTTGCAGAGAGACTGGTCTGAACAGCAAGAACGATGAAGAGGATGTCAATATGGAGTTTCTAGGAATCATAAAGGTTTATTTAGTATTTTCTTTATTTTCATACAGTCAAAGCTACTTCTCTTCCTCAATCAGGAGGACTACACCTGTCCACAACATCACACGTCTCCCTCGGCAGCAAATCGGGAATAGCAACAGACTCCCCTCGATTTGAAAAGTCTGGAATACGTTGCAATTTTTGTCAAGATTTATCAGGCGACTTAAAACAAAATGAAATCGGCATTTAATAATTGCGGTGCTTGTTTCTTTGTGCCTGTAGCAGTGTTTGATTAAATATCCATTTTGATTTCAGACATAAAGAAATTAGTCAAATAGTCTTATACTGCCATCTAGAGGAGTCTTCTGCACCACAGTCATGTACTTGACCCGCATTACTTACCAGGCATGTAGAGACATGTCTCTGTCAGATACACACCTCTTCTGAGATGTAGTCATAGAGGCAACTGTTACCAAGTATTGACAATCATTTCAGTGGTTATACGGTCTGCCTACGAGCTGGGATACTTGGGTTCGAGACCAGCAAGGGGCGTTACACTAGCCGTTCGCAATAATCGCTACACCGGTGGCAGAGCTGGGATGGTGCCTTGGGGCCATCGGAGAGGCGTGCGCACGTGAGGGAGTTGGTATAGTGAAGTGTGGGGGCACGCTCTCCTGAATGGAAGGGATAGTGTAGCACCCCTTGCCTGTTAACACCCCCTCCAAAAGGGTTAACCCTTATTGGAGCAGGTGTTATCGTGGGTGTGTTCATTACGTCTTGCAATGGAAACAGTTTAAGAACCTAAAAGAGCAAATACTGGGGCACCTGGGTCTGCAAGGGGCATTACAAGGACCATACAAACGTTAGGCCCTCAACCACCAATGAAGGCTACGGAGTTCTTCTGACAGAGTAGCAATCAGGCACTTTGGCAGTCAACATTATCCCATAGCATAGGCTGCACGTGAGTTTCAAGTTAAGGGAAGCAACAAACATATACCTTTTATGATAAGGTATTGCATTTGCAGACTAATGTAAGAGCCTACTATTCATTCCAAGATTGGATAGGTATTAGTTAGGCTAATAATATAACTGACTCTCTAACCATGTTTTCATCCATAGTTTTATGCGAGTAAAGTCATTAAAAAAAATAACATTGAAATGCCTTTATTGCTAGCTCTAACCCCAACAATGCAGTAATCAATAACAATGTAATACTAAGGTAGAACAAAAACACAATTTCAACAACAAAAACTAATAAGAAGAACCTGAAAAAAGTAAGTAACCATATACAGGGTTAGTTCCAGTATCATATTTAAAATGTGCAGGGGCATTGTCATGCTGAAACAGGAAAGGGCCTTCCCTAAACTGTTCCCACAAAGTTTGAAGCACAGAATCTTCTATAATGTCATTCTATGCTGTAGAGTTAAGATTTCCCTTCGCTGGAACTAAGGGGCCTAGCCCGAACCATGAAAAACAGCCCCAGACCATTATTCCTCCTCCACCAAACTTTACAGTTGGCACTATGCATTGGGGCAGGTAGCGTTCTCCTGGCATCCACCAAACCCAGATTCGTCCGTCGGACTGCCAGATGGTGAAGCGTGATTCATCACTCCAGAGAATGTGTTTCCACTGCTCCAGAGTCCAATGGCGGCGAGCTTTACACCACTCCTGCTGACGCTTGGCATTGCACATGGTGACCTTAAGCTTGTGTGGCTGCTCGGCGATGGAAACCCATTTCATGAAGCTCCCGATGAAGAGTTATTGTGCTGACTTTGCTTCCAGTGGCAGTTTGGAACTCGGTTGTGAGTGTTGAGGCCGAGGACAGACGATTTTAATGCACTATGAGCTTCAGCACACGGCTGTCCCGTTCTGTGAGCTTGTGTGGCCTTGTTTGAGCCGTTGTTGCTCCTAAACGTTTCCACTTCAAAATAACAGCACAGTTGACCGGGGCAGCTCTAGCAGGCAGAAATTAACAAATTGACTTGTTGGAAAGGTGGCAGTCTATGACGGTGCCACATTGAAAGTCACTGAGCTCTTCAGTAAGGCCATTCTACTGCCAATTTTTGTCTATGAAGATTGCATGGCTGTGTACCTTGTCCCGGACCTGCTGTTTTCGACTCTCTCTCCACTGCACCTGCTGTCTCTGAATGCTGGGCTACGAAAAGCCAACTGACATTTACTCCTGGGGTGCAGACCTGTTGCATCCTCTACAACCACTATTATTATTATTTGAACTTGCTGGTCATCTATGATCGTTTGAACATCTTGGCCATGTGCTGTAATCTCCCTCCGGCACAGCCAGAAGAGGACCGGCCACCGCTCAGAGCCTGGTTCCTCTCTAGGTTTCTTCCTAGGTTCTGGTATTTCTAGGGAGTATTTTCTAGCCGCCGTGCTTTACATCTGCATTGCTTGCTGTTTGGGGTTTTAGGCTGGGTTTCTGTATAGCACTGTGTTGATGTAAAAATATAAATAGATTTGATTGTGCTCAATTTTATACACCTGTCAGCAACAGGTGTGGCTGAAATAGCCAAATCCACTAATTTGAAGGGGTGTGGCTAGGCATCAGGATATATGATAAACAGCGTAGCAGCAGTGTATATGATGACTGTATGTGAGTGGGTTTCTGTAGAGTCTGTGTAAATGTGTGTGCATGTTGTGTGTGTGAGCAAATGATAGAGTGAGTGTTTGTATGTCTGTTGGAGTGTCAGTGTGTGTAGGGCCCTGTGAGTGTGCATAGAGACCGTGCAAAAATAAGAATGAAATACAAGGGTCAACTCAGAGTCCCTGTAGCCATTTAGTTCGCTATTTAGCAGTCTTATGGCATTGGGATAGAAGCTGTTCAGGAGCCTGTTGGCGTCAGACTTGATGCCCCGGTACCGCTCGTTGTGCGGAAGAAGAGAGAACAGTCTATGTTTTGGGTGGTTGGAGTATTTAACGATTTTCCGAGCCTTCCTTTCACACCGCCTGATATAGAGGTCCTGGATGGCAGGCCGCACGGCCCCCAGTGATGTACTGGGCTGTCCGCACCACCCTCTGTAGCACCATGCGATCGAGGGCGGTGCTATTGCCATACCAAGCAGTGATGCAGCTGTAGAACCTTTTCAACCTCCTAAGGGGGAAGAGGCACTGTCGTGGACCATTGTAAGTTCTTAGTGATTTGGACACGAAGGAAGTTGAAGCTCTCGACCCGCACCAGAGGTTGTTATTCCGGCCCAACACTGCCAGGTCACTAACTCCCTGTAGGCTGTCTCATTGTCGCCAGTGATCAGGCCTACCACCGTCGCGTCGTCAGAAAACCTGATGATGGTGTTGGAGTTGTGATTGGCAACGCAGTCGTGGGTGAACAGGGAGTACAAGAGGGGACTAAGCTCACACCACTGGGGAGCCCCTGTGATGAGGGTCAGCGTGGCGGAGGTGATGTAGCCTGCCCTTGCCACCTGGGGTCGGTCAGGAAGTCAAGGATCCAGTTGCAGAGGCAGGTGTCAAGTCCCAGGGTCCTAAGTTTGGTGAGAGGCTTGGAGGGGACAATGGTGTTGAACACTGAGCAGTAGTCAATAGACAACATTCTCACATAGGTATTCCTCTTATGTAGGTGGGTGAGGGCAGTGTGCAATTGCGTCGTCTGTGGATCTGTTGGGGACGGTATGCAAATTGGAGTGGGTCTAGGGTATCTGGGATGGTGGAGTTAATGTGTGCCATAACCAGCCTCTCAAAGCACTTCATGATTACAGATGTATCTGCTACAGGGCGGTAGTCATTGTTGCATGAAGGCTCCCACTACGACACAGGAAAGGTTTCAGTTTATTAGGCTACAGATTAAATACATTTTACAGCAGGGGCATTTCAAGGATTTGGGAGGGTCCTGGGGCATCCTCCCCCTGAAAAAAAAAGAAAGAATTTCAACAGTTAAACGATGCACTTTGAGATTAACATTGAGAGATTAGATATTTTTCAGGTAACTTGCACCTTCCCAACTGCCAGTACTCAATTGGGCGGCAGGGTAGCCTAGTGTGCGGCGGCATGATAGCCTAGTGGTTTGGGCGTTGGACTAGTAACCGAAAGGTTGCAAGTTCAAATCCCAGAGCTGACAAGGTACAAATCTGTCGTTCTGCCCCTGAACAGGCAGTTAACCCACTGCTCCTAGGCAGTCATTGGAAAATAAGAATTTGTTCTTAACTGACTTGCCTAGTAAAATAAAGGTTAACTTTTTTTTTTACAGCAGCTACTGTGGGTCTAGTCTGGAACATATACATCTACAGTGTATTGCCAACACCTTCCATACCACTCAACAACTTCAAACATAGTCTGACCTGTCCAATGTGTCAAACTGATTAAAGAATCAGAATGCCACAGCCCCAAACACTGTCTCTCTCTCTCACACTTATATGTTGCGGTCTTTTGTCTATCCTCCTCTCTCGTCCTGTCCTGGTTGTGAAACGTGTAAAAGTCAACAATTGTTTTAACAGTAATTTCACAGGCTTTTCCACCTCGCCTGCAAATTCTTTGTAAACCATGCTTTACTTTTTCACTATATTTCATCTGTTATAATTTGTGTAAATAAATCAAACTAATTATAATCTATAGAGCAGCTTGAAGTGATACAGTCTACTGTGTGCTCAATCCACCTCTGTTCTCTTTCCATCTCTTCACTTTCTTTTTGTCTTGTCTGTTGCTTCTCTTGTCTGTGTCTAGTCTGTTGCTGTCTCAGGTTCTTGTTTGTTACTTTCTCGTTTGTCTATCTTCTTCTATTATGGCCTGTTGTGTTCTTCTAGAGTCTCTTTCCATCAAATCAAATGTTATTTGTCACATGCGCCGAAAACAACAACACACCTTAAAGTGAAATGCTTCCTTACAAGCCATTAACCAACAATACAGTTTTAAGAAAATGCCAAAAAAATAGAAATGAAGAGATAAGAATAACCACAAATTAAAGAACAGCAGTAAATAACAATAGATGGGATATGTACAGGGGGTACCAGTACAGAGTTAATGTGTCAATGTGCGGGGGCACCGTGTCAAGGTAATTGAGGTAATTACGTACATGTAGGTAGAGTTATTAAAGTGGCTATGCATAGATAATAACAGAGAGTATCAGTAGCGTGGGGGGGACCTAGACCTGGCGCTCCGGTACCGCTTGTTTTGTGGTAGCAGAGAGAACAGTCTATGTGTCACGGCTGTTGAAAGAACTGGACCAAGGTTCCAGGGTGGTCAGCGTACATATTCCTTTATTTCATATGATGCCGACAAAAACAATAAACAATCCACAAACCAACCGTGAACCTTAAGGCTATAGTGCCAACAAACAAAGACAACTACCCACAAAGACAGGTGGGAAAAAGGTATGGTTAAGTAAGTATAAGTATGGTTCCCAATCGGAGACAACGATAGACAGCTGTCTCTGATTGAGAACCATACCCGGCCAAAACAAAGAAACACAAAACATAGAAAAATTAACATAGAATGCCCACCCAGATCACACCCTGACCAAACCAAAATAGAGACATAAAAAGCTCTATAAGCTCAGGGTGTGACAGTACCCCCCCCCCCCCCCCCAAAGGTGCGGACTCCGGCCTGGGGACCGTCGCCTCCAACTAGGGACCGTCGCAGGGGGCTCCAGACTGGGGACATTCGCTGGAGGCCTGGTCCTTGGAGGAGGCACAGGATGAACCAGGCTGGGGAGACCTACTGGAGGCCTGGTCCTTGGAGGAGGCACAGGATGGACCGAGCTGTGGGGAAGCACTGGAGATCTGGTGCGTATCCCTGGCACCACTCTTCCCGGCTGAATTCCCACTTTAGCCCGGCACCTCCAGAGTGCAGGCACAGGTCGAACCGGGCTGTGGGGGAGCACTGGAGATCTGGTGCTTGAGACTTGCACCTCTCCACTTGGCTGAATGCCCACTTTAGCCCGCACGGGCGGAGCGCAGGCATAGGACACACTGAGCAGTCACAGCGCACCGGAGACACAGTGCGCAGAGCCGTGCAGGATACCCTGGGCCGAAACCAAGCGAGCTGAGCTGCCACAATCTGCCCTGGCTGGATACCACTCTAGCGTGGCACTTGCGGAGAGCTGGCATATAGCGCACCGGGCTATGAACGCGCACTGGAGACACCGTGCGCTTTACCGCATAACACAGTGCCTGACCAGTACCACGCTCCTTACGGTAAGCAGGGGTAGTTGGCTCAGGACAGGGGTAGTTGGCTCAGCCTGACTCCGCCAATCTCCCTGTGTGCCCACCCCAACATTTTTGGGGGGCTGCCTCTCGTGCCTGCCTTGATGACTGCTGTCGAAAGAACTGGACCAAGGTGCAGCGTTGTGAGCGAACATATTCCATTTTATTTAGGAGGATGCCAACAAAAATAATAAACAATACAAAAACAACCGTGAAGCTTAAGGCTATAGTGCCAACAAACAAAGACAACTTCCCACACTGAAAGGAGGGATGGTTCCCAATCAGAGACATACATTACATTTACATTTAAGTCATTTAACGATAGACAGCTGTCCCTGTTTGAGAACCAAACCCGGCCAAAACATAGAAACACAAAATCATAGAAAACAAAACCTAGAATGCACACCCCAAATCACACCCTGACCAAACCAAATAGATACATTAAAAGTCTCTCTAAGGTCAGGGCGTGACACTATGACTAGGGTGGCTGGAGTCCTTGACAATATTCAGGGCCCTTTTCTGGCACCGCCTGGTATAGAGGTCCTGGATGGCAGGAAGCTTGGCCCCAGTGATGTACTGGGCCGTACGCACTACCCTCTGTAGTACCTTGCGGTCGGAGGCCGAGCAATTGCTATACCAGGCAGTGATGCAACCCGTCAGGATGCTCTCGATGGTGCAGCTGTAAAACCTTTTGAGGATCTAAGGACCCATGCCAAATCATTTCAGTCTCCTGAGGGAGAGTAGGTTTCGTCGTGCCCTTTTCACGACTGTCTTGGTGTGCTTGGATCATGTTAGTTTGTTGGTGATTTGGACGCCAAGGAACTTGAAGTTCTCAACCTGCTCCACTACAGGCCCGTTGATGAGAATGGGGGTGTGCTCGGTCCTCCTTTTCCTGTAGTCCACCTATGTTACCTACCCTTGTCTTGATTACGTAAGGGGAAAGGTTGTTGTCCTTGCACCACACGGTCAGATCTCTGTCCTCCTCCCTATAGGCTGTCTCATCGTTGTCGGTGATCAGGACTACCAGTGTTGTGTCATCAGCAAACTTAATGTTGATGTTGGAGTCGTGCCTGGCCGTGCAGTCATGAGTGAACAGGGAGTACAGGAGGGGACTGAGCACACACCCCTGAGGGGCCCCCGTGTTGAGGATCAGTGTGTCGGATGTGTTGTTACCTACCCTTACCACCTGGGGGCATCCCATCAGGAAGTGCAGGATCCAGTTGTAGAGGGAGGTGTTTAGTCCCAGGGTCCTTAGTTTAGTTATGAGCTTCGTGGGCACTATGTTGTTGAACTCTGAGCTGTAGTCAATGAATAGCATTCTCACATAGGTGTTCCTTTTGTTCAGGTGAGAAGGGCAATGTTGAGTGCAATAGGGATTGTATCTGTGGATCTGTTGGTGAGGTATGCAAATTGGAGTGGCTCTAGGGTTTCTGGGATAATGGTGTTGATTCTTATTCTTCTGTCTCTGTCTCTGTCTTGTCCGATGTTTTCTCCTCTTCTGTTCCGGTCTCTATGTCTTGTCTGGTGTGTCTTTCTCCATCACCTATTCTTCTGTTGCTGTTTCTGTCTTGTCCGATGTGTCTCTCCTCTTCTGTTCTGGTCTCTATGTCTTGTCTGGTGTGTCTTTCTCCATCACCTATTCTTCTGTTGCTGTCTCCGTGTCTTGTGTCTCTTTCGTTTTATAATTTTTTTTCAATTTTCACCTAAAATGACATAACCAAATCTAACTGCCTGTAGCTCAGGCCCTGAAGCAAGTATATGCATATTTTTGGTACCATTTGAAAGGAAAAACTTTTAACTTTGTGGAAATGTGAAAGGAATGTATGAGAATATAACAGAATAGATCTGGTAAAAAAATAATACAAAGACAAAACCAAAAGTTATTTTGTATTTTTTTGTACCATCTTTGAGATGCAAGAGAAAGGCCATAATGTATTATTCCAGCCCAGGTGCAATTTATATTTTGTCCACTAGATGACAGCAGTGTATGCACAACTTTTTGACTGATCCAATTAACCATTGTCTTTCTTTCAAAATGTTGTATAAAGATTGCCCAAATGTGCCTAATATGTTTATTAATAACTTTTCAAGTTCAAAATGATGCACTCTCCTCAAACAATAGCATTGTATTATTTCACTGTAGTAGCTACTGTAAATTGGACAGTGCAGTTAGATTAACAAGAATGTAAGCTTTCCTGCCAATATCAGATTTGTCTATGTCCTGGGAAATTTTCTTGTGACTTCCAACCTCATGCTAATTGCATTAGCCTACATTAGCTCAACCGTCCCGTGGAAGGGACACCAATCCCTTGTTTTGGGCCTGTGTCTGGGTCGCCTAATTCATCCTCTTCCCTACTAGTTGCTGCTGTTCTAAGTGCTCCACTGGCCCGCTGTTCTCATCTGTTCTCCTGCTTGGCTCATCTGCCAGGTAGCAAGGTAGAGGTACAACATGTCATTAGTAAGTTTTAAAGGCTGATTTGGACTCGTTTTAGATTTGGTTCATTAAGAAATGCTAGCGCCCATGACTGAATTGAAACGTGAGTTTGATTTCAGGGGATGGTTTGATGTGTGTTCGCAGGTGGGAAGAGTTAGACAAATAATTTTGCCAATTATCTTCAGCTGGATGGGGTGCGACCTGACTTTGACCCTGGATAGCCGGGGCTAGTTAGGAACCTCAATAAATTACACAATATAAATTGGACAATATTTTCATGTTGCACATCAGTTGTTAAATGCTGTCAATATCTGTATATGAATTTCTCCGATTTATAGTTGGTTTGAGGTTTTTAAGTTATTGAAATTTGGAGATATTGGATATTCAACATATCGTCCCATATTAATTGCATAATTTTCTGATGGTTCCTAACTAGCCCCATAGGGTTATCCAAAGTCAACCCAAATTTACCACACATTATGATTGGGTCGCATGCAGCTGCACTCCGAATTGATGATTACTTATGTGCTGTAGGCAAGACTGAAAAAAAAAACTTAATTTACGTTGTGATGCAGTCGCAACCACAAGTCTCACAAAACTCAGTTTTGAACGAGACTGATTTAATGACCAAAATTATCCTATTTACACTTCGTAGTCAATTTGACAGTATAATACATGTTCCTGACTCATATCAATGCTACATAAGCTGTTTTCTAAATGAGAAGTTGTTTTTTAGGGGCAACCTCTTATGGATGTTCAGAATTCATGCAGATTTTCGCAGCTTTTTGTTAAAAATCGCGCAACATTTCAGCGCCCTGCTATTCATGCCAGGAATATAGTACATTCATATGGTTAGTGTGTGTGGATAGAAAACACTCAGACGTTTCCAAAACTGTTTAAATCACGCCTGTGGCATTTACAGAACGGGCGTTTCATCGAAAAGTGCATGAAAATCTGTTCTCTGAAAATGGAAAAATATATCCTTCCGCCACTACAGGCAATTGTTCAAAGTGAATCGAATTAAATAGAGCTGAGTTTACACTGCCTCCAGCTGCCACAGGTTGTCTAGAGTCATGTAATTTGATTCGCAATTGATTCTTGGTCTAGCCCAAACAAGGGAACATCTTCCCTGATGACTCCGCCCGGATTTTTGGTCGACCTCTGGTCAGACATGTTTTTCTACACCGACAAGATAAAGATTTTAACATCGTTTCCTGATCCATTTATCGCTTATTAACGTGTACTAATACCTAAAGTTGCATTAGAAAAGTATTTCGAAGTGTTTTGTGAAAGTTTATCGTCGACTTTTTGATTTTTAAAAAACGACGTTACGTTATGAAATGCTAATTTTTCTTTCTTTACTCGCAGTATTCCGAGTTCGATATCTAGGCTATATATGGACCGATTTAATCGAAAAAAGACCCTAAATGATGTTTATGGGACATCTAGGAGTGCCAAGAAAGAAGCTCGTCAAAGGTAATGAATGCTTTATATTTTATTTCAGCCTTTTCGTTTGCGACGCTAACGCAAAATCTGTCGTTGGGTGACGTTGCAGTATTTTTGTAGGGTGGATGGTATCAGATAATAGCTTCTCATGCTTTCCCCGAAAAGCATTTTACAAATCTGACTTGGTGAATAGATTCACAACGAGTGTAGCTTTAATTCAGTATATTGTATGTCAATTTTAATTAAAGTTTGAGTTTTATCAAAAACTATACGTGGCGCACTTGAAATTACCGCTGATTTGGTCCCCAAAGCGGAACAGCTTCTCTAACAAGGTAATTACTGAATACTGACATGACCAGGGCAACTCAACTGTAAAGAAAAAGTGTCCGCATAACAGAGCAACACAACTCCAAACATGACAGATAAGAGGCAACATAGCCCCTAGGCAATATGAATTTAAAAAGACATGAGCCCCCCCCAAAATACCTGTACAAGTTATGAGACCTCTATGATTCATTTCATTGAGTCAGTTCTACCAGCTAATGTGAGATTTTTTTTAGATTAAATAATATTTGAGGACACAATTTAAACTCCTATGTATTTTCTATATTTTTCACAATCTAACCACAAAGCCAGCTATCTTTTCCCCACTCGTTCTGGCTGACCCCTTCTACGTTCAAGGTCAAGTTTGTTAATACCTGTATGTTGTTTACAGTGCATTCAGAAAGTATTCAGACCAGTTAACGATTTCCACATTTTGTTACGTTGCAGCCTTATTCTAAAATGGATGAAATAAAACAAATCTTAAAAATCTACACACAATACCCCATAATGACAAAGCAAAAACAGTTTTTTAAAGCATTTGTACATAAGTGTTCAGACCGTTTCCTATAAGACTCAAAGTTGAGGATGCATCCTGTTTCCATTGATCATCCTTGAGATGTTTCTATAACTTGATTGGAGTCCACCTGTGATAAAATCAATTGATTGGACATGATTTGGAAAGGCACACACCTGTCTATATAAAGGTACAACAGTTAACAATGCACGTGGGACCAAAAACCAAGCCATGAGGTCGAAGGAATTGTCTGTAGAGCAGGATTTTGTTGAGGTACAGATCTGTAAAAGGGTACCAAAAAATATCTGCAGCATTTAACCTTTTTGGGATAGGGGGCAGCATTTTCACTTTTGGATGAATAGCGTGCCCAGAGTGAACTGCCTCCTACTCTGTCCCAGATGCTAATATATGCATATTATTATTAGTATTGGATGGCAAACACTCTGAAGTTTCTAAAACTGCTTGAATGATGTCTGTGAGTATAACAGAACTCATATGGCAGGCGAAAACCTGAGAAAAATCTAACCCGGAAGTGGGACATCTGAGGTTTGTAGTTTTTCAAAGCTTGGCACTTCCTACGGCTTCCACTAGATGTCAACCGTCTTTAAAAACTTGAATGAGGATTCTACTATAAAGGAGGGGCTCATGAGTGCTCTTTGAGTCAGTGGTCTGGCAGAGAGACTTGGTCTCATGATGCGCGCTCCCGACAGAGTTACCTCTCATTCCAGTGCTTTTCTTCAGACAAAGGAATTCTCCGGTTGGAACATTATTGATGTTTCATGTTAAAAACATCCTAAAGATTTATTCCATACATCGTTTGACATGTTTCTAAAGGACTAGAATGGAACGTTTCGTGTATTTGTCTGGATGAAGTGCCTGCGCCTCATGAAGATGGATTACTGGGCTGAACACGTTAACAACAAGGGCTATTTGGACATAAATGATGGAACTTTATGGAACAAATCAGTCATTTATTGTCGAACCTGGATTCCTGGGAGTGCCTTCTGATGAAGATCATCAAAGGTAAGTGAATATTTATGGTGTTGTTTCTAACTTTGATTCCAAAATGGCAGCTATTCCTCTGGCTGTTTTGGGTTCTGAGCGCCGTTCTCAGATTATGTTTTTTCTGTAAAGTTTTTTAAAAATCTGACACAGCGGTTGCATTAAGGAGAAGTCTATATTTAATTCTGTGAATAACACTTGTATCTTTTATCAATGTTTATTATGAGTATTTCTTCAAAATCAAATTTTGGAATCAAAACATTACTGCACGTAAGGCGCCAATGTAAACAGAGATTTTTGGATATAAATATGCACAGTATCGAACAAAACATACATGTACTGTGTAACATGATGTCCTATGAGTGTCATCGGATGAAGATCAGATGATTAATTTTTTATCTATATTTCTGCTTTTTGTGACTCCTATCTTTGGCTGGAAAAATGGCTGTGTGTTTTTTCGACTTGGCTATGACCTAACATAATCATATGTTGTGCTTTCGCTGTAAAGCATTTTTGAAATCGGACATGATGGGTAGATTAACAAGATGTTTATCTTTCATTTGCTGTATTGGACTTGTTAAATTAATGTGTGAAAGTTACAGATTTCTAAAAAAAACATTTTGTAATTTCACGCGCTGGCTTTTCAGCGGAATGTTGTCAAGGGGTTCCAAAGGTTAAGGTCCCCCAAGAACACATTGGCCTCCATCATTCTTAAATGGAAGACTCTTCCTAGAGCTCGCCGTCCAGCCAACCTGAGCAATCGGGGGTCACTCTGACAGAGCTCCAGAGTTCCTCTGTGGAGATGGAAGAACAAGGACAACCATCTCTGCAGCACTCCACTAATCAGGGCTTTAAAGGAGAGTGGCCAGACGGAAGCCACTCCTCAGTAAAAGGCACATGACAGCCCGCTTGGAGTTTGACAAAAGGCACCTAAGGAAGGACTCTCAGACCATGAGAAACAAGATTCTCTGGTCTGATGAAACCAAGATTGAACTCTTTGGCCTGAATGCCAAGCGTCATGTCTGGAGGAAACCTGGCACCATCCCTACGGTGAAGCATGGTGGTGGCAGCATCATGCTGTGGAGATGTTTTTCAGTGGCAGGGACTGGAAAAATAGTCAGGATCCAGGGAAAGATTAATGGAGCAATGTACAGAGAGATTCTTGATGAATATCTGCTCCAGGGCGTCCAGGACCTCAGACCAGGGTGAAGGTTCACCTTCCAACAGGACAACGACCCTAAGCACACATCTAAGACAACGCAGGAGTGAATTCCTTGAGTGACCCAGCCAGTGCCCTGGACTTGAACCCGATCAAACATCTCTGGAGAGAGCTGAAAATAGCTGTGCAGTGACATTCCCCATCCAACCTGACAGAGTTTGAGAGGATCTGCAGAGAAGAATGGAAAAAACTCCCCAAATACAGGTGTGCCAAGTTTATAGCGTCATACCCAGAAGACTCAAGGCTGCAATCACTGCCAAAGGTGCTTCAACAAAGTCCATAGTAAATGTCATATTTCCTTTTTAATTTTTTAAAATATAGTTTCTACATTTTCTAAAAACCTGTTTTTGCTTTGTCATTATGGGGTATTGTGTATAGATTGATGAGCATTTTTTTTTTGATTAAGGCTGTAATGTAAACTAAACGTGGGAAAAGTCCAGGGGTGAGATTCCTTTCCAAATGCACTGTACTGTAGAGGACTGCTAATTCTTATGTAGGTGACATTACACTACTATAGCTGAGACAACGTATTTTCATAGTAAAACAGGTTGGGCCCCATACAGGATATCTCTGACGCACACACATTACACACGGACTCTCGAGGACAAGATAGGGACGCACACACATTACACACTGACTCTCGAGGACAAGATAGGGACGCACACACATTACACACGGACTCTTGAGGACAGGACAGGGACGCATACGTTCTTACACACTGACCCCAGAAGACAGGGACGACGCACATACAGTACACACATAGCTGCCGAGGACACCCAGATAAGACACCCACAGATTGGCAGAAAGCCTAGACTTAGAGACAAACTAGCACACACACATAATCTCCCTCCCAGCCGAACATTGTGTGACTGAAGATAGCGCACACACCAAATCTCCTTTTCAGCTGACCATGGTGTGACGACCAAGAACAGGCATGGCAGGATGACGGACAGACAACTGAGCCAATGCCGGATGACTACACCCCAGCCTGATCCAATCCGAAGATCCGATCTCCTAGAAATCAACCTACTTTCTGTTCTGTATATGAAGCTTGTACTCACTGTTAGCAGGGTTCCTTCTGCTAGTCTCTGATGAGCTAGCAGAGGGGCCCGTATATACGCTGTACCAGATATCTTTACTCTGAATAAACCTGTCGCTTGTCATATAATTGACCACCTTGTCCGAATCGATCCTTGACCGACTCGCCCTATCTACATATCCCATTATCAACAGAAATGGTAGCCAGAGGATGGTTTAATAACGATCCATCGAAGTGAGTTGATTTGGGTGTGAGGGGGCGAGAGGGTGAAAGGACGATTCACGGAGGACAGAGGTGAAGGAATTCGGGGGAGGACAACAATTCTGCTCAACTCGGGAAACTGATCTCACGGTGCACCACAAACAAGGTAAGCAAAACCTGTTAAATCAAACTTTGCATATTGTCGTATAGTCTGCCTAAATTTTGATCAGTATTACCGAGTGAGTATGAATTCTTGACTAAATTTATATACACGAATGACAAGTTAACGATAGTGAAGTAAAGATATGTGGTATTAAATCTATCCATTAAACCCGGTAGCGGCCGGTCTGTCTATAATACAGTAGGGGATGGATTTAATTTGTATTTCTATTGTGTACATCTATCCATTAAACCCGGTAGCGGCCGGTCTGTCTATAATACAGTAGGGGATGGATTTAATTTGTATTTCTATTGTGTACATCTATCCATTAAACCCGGTAGCGGCCGGTCTGTCTATAATACAGTAGGGGATGGATTTAATTTGTTTTATTCCACGGAAGAGCTGTGTGCCCCGTGTGTCCTGTTGTAAATTAAATCATTTTATTCCACGGAAGAGCTGTGTGCCCTGTGTGTCCTGTTGTAAATTAAATCATTTTATTCCACGGAAGAGCTGTGTGCCCCGTGTGTCCTGTTGACCCGTTGTGTACGGTCAAGGAGGTAAATTAAATCATTTTATTCCACGGAGGAGCTGTGTGTCCTGTGTGTAAACATTAATAGGTAACCAGTTTTGTATTACTGCCGCGTGCCCTGTTTTGGGTTTTGGATACGTTTGACCTGCACCTGCGATCGTTCCTGAGGCCTATTTAGACGAAATTCCAAGTTTTTTTTTTTTTTTTTTTTCTCTGCCAGTGATGCCTATCCACCATTGCGCTCTAACTTTGTATACGAGGGTGAAACACTAGAGTTAAGACGACTGTTTGCGCCAAGAATACATCCTGGATGTAAGGTCCAGGACGGGCTAAGTATACAAGGATTTTTTAAAATTATTTTTATATATTTTTTAACGAATGGACTAATTTAACGTGTATCTTACAACCGATTCGCGATGGCTGAGAGTTCGGTCAAACTCAAATTTACTGAATATTTGGACAAAAAAATCAGGGACAGGTCAGGAAGTAAAGACCAATATAACAAAATAAGGAAGGTTTGGGAGCGTATAGAACTAAAATGGATACAGACAGGTTATTTTAGTGGAGATCTCCCTTCCGAGGGAGATCTGTCTATTATGCAGAAAGGATTAAAAGACGCAGTGGCAGAAGCGAAGGCGGGGGAGGTAGACAGGAATAGGGAACATTTTTTCTATGTTGTATGCACCTATGACTTCTGTGTTAAATGTATAATCAGGAACAAAATGACTGATGTATAATTGAAATAAGATCTGAGCACAATATTCAATATCGAGACTAAATAGTCGAATTGATCTCTATACAAACCCATGCGTTTTTTCTCAAACTGAATATACGAGGGAGCAGCTCTGAGATAAGGCAGAGTACGTGGCTCCAGGAATTCATCACGGGTATTTACCAGTGACGGGCTAAGTATACTCAGATAGTCTGAATATATATTTCAATTGGTCAAAATATACATATATATTTACTAAAATATACAATATATGACAAATGGTGACCCCGACGTGGTCTGGTAAAAGGACATCGCTGGACATTGGTGTGCCAGCCGATTGGCCAGTACTGTCGTCGGACGGTGTGTCTCACAAATCCTGACCGGTCAACTAAAAAGGGTAAGCAGACACCTGTTGTGAAAAACTAAAGTTCTGCACATTGGAGTTATCCAAATTTAGTTTTGTGAGATACCTGTTTGATGTAAGTTACTAAATTTAAACTACAATGATGTGTGAGATTGGAAAATAGTCGAGAAAGTTATATCTCCATTGGCAACTGCAATTTTATTATTGATCAACCATACTTAATGGTGCATTGTGTATGGGATGTACTAGTATGCCTGGCTGGTAGGTGATAACAGAAAACACTTACTACATGTATGAATGATGGGTAACGGGTGGCCACCAAAGCATGAATGCATAGTCTGGGACTACATGTATGAGTGGTGGGTAACGAGTGATCACCAAAGTGTGAATAGAAAGCCATATGATGCGAACGTGATGTATTAGGCAGGGCCAAG
Organism: Oncorhynchus nerka; assembly: GCF_034236695.1. Lineage (NCBI taxonomy): Eukaryota > Metazoa > Chordata > Actinopteri > Salmoniformes > Salmonidae > Oncorhynchus > Oncorhynchus nerka. Next base: position 3,438,881 of record NC_088411.1, read on the forward strand.
TGTGAATGACGGATATTTAAATTGATTACTCTGACTTGAGACCGATTTAGCCTTCGGGAAAGGGTCTCTCTAAGGTCCTAACAAAGCATAGGTGTGTGTGAAGTACATGGGGTAGTGAAGAAAATGTGATAATCCGGGGGACACTAGACTTCGTAATACCCTAGGGGACCCACAGTGCATAATTGAGTTCTTACTTTAGACATAATTGGGGGCCGATTTAGCCATAGGGAAAGGGTACCACTTGGGTTTTAGTAAAGGCGTGGGTTGTTGGCAGTATTGTAGTATACATAAAATGTCGTTGGAAATAGAAAAGGTGTTGAGAACGCTGAAGTCCATTCTAGAATTCAATAAAGGCAGAGAGGGCAAGGAGTGGAGGAGACGGGGTGAGAAGCTGTACAGAGAATGGACAGAAGGCGGGGCTATTGCATCTCCTACTGGTCTGCTTGCTGGGGAGAATGAGGATTTGTGTGTGTATGGTGTAAATTGAAGCTTACTGGCGTAAATGAAGATTGTGAGACTCAAATCGCGTGCATGAAATACGCTTGATATTCAGTCGGGGACTAATATCGGTATGAATGAGGTCGGGGACCAAGCGAGTGTGGTACATTAGGTATTTCAGTTGGAGCTGGTAACGGTGAGAATGTTGAAAAAGTCGCAGGCTTGCTGATGAGAGTTATATCATAGAATATTGGGGGGTGTGCATGACTGTTGGAAAAGGTGTTCAACTCTATTAACGTAAAATTCTGTGTGTAGAGTTATATTATGAGGTTTGAACTATACTAATATTGTGGAATTACATAATCAACATCTGAACATACTTACGTTAAACATTAATTGAGCCACTGAGTAATAGATAAGATATACACTAGGTACGGGGCGACGGGTGTGGTCGATGTAAGACGGGAGTGGTGTTCTAACCAAGTGCTGAGAAATAAGGTAGATTTATTTTGTTCTTTTAATTAATTTACACAAGTACTTCCCGGTTATTGATTTTGATTTGATTGTTCAGATAACACCACTGAAATTAAACAGGAGGTTAAGGTATACTAACATTAGAATCTGTTTTCATTATGGGGAACAATGGAAGGCCCGCAGAGGGGATTGCAGGCTGAGGTTTTTATGTTAAAGGGACAGTGCACGTTTATCACAGTTGTTTGTGTGTCTAATGGCTGGGTATCTAAGAAGTATTTTTGGGGAGACAATTTGGAGAAACACGAATAAAACATGAAACATCGAGACAAATTATTTGAGTTTGAGGGGATTATCATAATTATTAGGTTTTGTTTTTGTAGTAAACGTTTGGGTTAAGGGGATTTCCACGTTCCCAGAGACATGGTATTTTACAGATAGGGGAAAAGGCAGACGGAGGGGCCCTCCCCCGCACTGCAGAGACCTTGAAGGTTGGAGAGCAGAGGAGAGGTTTTGGAAAGGGGGGGGCCAGGACAGGCAAAGATAGCAGTTGCTGAGTGGAGACAGGGGAGAGAGTTGGACATGTGGAAAATGATGGGGGCGCTCCTTCATGATGATGTCAGACATAAGGATAATATACTAATCTTACCTAAGTCATGATTTAGAGTAGGTAAGGTTGTTACCTGGTCAGAGCCAGGTATCAAAAGGGGATGGGTAAATGTGGTCTAGGATAGGATGGGGCCGATTGGATATCGGCTGCCTTCGATACTGTGAACCATCAGATCCTCCTCTCCACCCTCTCCGAGTTGGGCATCTCCGGCGCGGCCCACGCTTGGATTGCGTCCTACCTGACAGGTCGCTCCTACCAGGTGGCGTGGCGAGAATCCGTCTCCTCACCACGTGCTCTCACCACTGGTGTCCCCCAGGGCTCTGTTCTAGGCCCTCTCCTATTCTCGCTATACACCAAGTCACTTGGCTCTGTCATAACCTCACATGGTCTCTCCTATCATTGCTATGCAGACGACACACAATTAATCTTCTCCTTTCCCCCTTCTGACGACCAGGTGGCGAATCGCATCTCTGCATGTCTGGCAGACATATCAGTGTGGATGACGGATCATCACCTCAAGCTGAACCTCGGCAAGACGGAGCTGCTCTTCCTCCCGGGAAGGACTGCCCGTTCCATGATCTCGCCATCACGGTTGACAACTCCATTGTGTCCTCGTCCCAGAGCGCTAAGAACCTTGGCGTGATCCTGGACAACACCCTGTCGTTCTCAAATAACATCAAGGCGGTGGCCCGTTCCTGTAGGTTCATGCTCTACAACATCCGCAGAGTACGACCCTGCCTCACACAGGAAGCGGCGCAGGTCCTAATCCAGGCACTTGTCATCTCCCGTCTGGATTACTGCAACTCGCTGTTGGCTGGGCTCCCTGCCTGTGCCATTAAACCCCTACAACTCATCCAGAACGCCGCAGCCCGTCTGGTGTTCAACCTTCCCAAGTTCTCTCACGTCACCCCGCTCCTCCGCTCTCTCCACTGGCTTCTAGTTGAAGCTCGCATCCGCTACAAGACCATGGTGCTTGCCTACGGAGCTGTGAGGGGAACGGCACCTCAGTACCTCCAGGCTCTGATCAGGCCCTACACCCAAACAAGGGCACTGCGTTCATCCACCTCTGGCCTGCTCGCCTCCCTACCACTGAGGAAGTACAGTTCCCGCTCAGCCCAGTCAAAACTGTTCGCTGCTCTGGCCCCCCAATGGTGGAACAAACTCCCTCACGACGCCAGGACAGCGGAGTCAATCACCACCTTCCGGAGACACCTGAAACCCCACCTCTTTAAGGAATACCTAGGATAGGATAAAGTAATCCTTCTCACCCCTCCCCCCTTAAAAGACCTAGATGCACTATTGTAAAGTGGCTGTTCCACTGGATGTCATAAGGTGAAAGCACCAATTTGTAAGTCGCTCTGGATAAGAGCGTCTGCTAAATGACTTAAATGTAAATGTAAACTAATAATAAAAAAAATAAAAAAATGTAAGCTAACAATTGGGCATAGAAGTTAAAGATATAATCAGATAAAACATATGAGAAATGCACGCGAATCGATCCTTGACCGACTCGCCCTATCTACATATCCCATTATCAACAGTAAACATGATATACATGGAGTACACAGCACAATGAAATGCTTAGTTGCAGGGTAACCTCTCGACAATACAACTGTAGTAGAGTTAAAATGTTTATTCCATCAAACTTCAAATTATTAGAATAGTACACAACGCAGAACAGAACAACCAGGTTGAGGGTCAGTGGCCAAAACCGGGAACAGGAATATTCCAAGTTCAGACAGAAGGGCGGAGTCAGATCGCTATGATCGCCAGGAACTTTACTTTTGGTGTCTATTTTTAATTGTTGCGCTTCTGGTGCTGCCTGTTGATGTTCTGTAGGCAGCTACAGTAGCTGAATGATGTTAACATCTTCGGGTTTTGTTTCATTCAATGTATGTTATTTCATCTGGGTGTTGTGTCACCTACTAACACCCTGGTATCACCCGTTGCTCCCGTTCTCCTCAGTCCGAGAAAACACTGAGAGAGTAAGGTATGTGTTGCAGTTTACTCCTTTGTAGAAGTCCATAACGTGAAGAAAGAAAAATAAATCCCATGGTTAATGCTGTAGAGATTGTTATAAGGGAGTGTGAGAGTATTGAAACATGTACCTTTCAGAGTTGTATTGTTGTTATTATAGTTTACAGAGTGCTAAAGGTGCTGCCGTTGCTAGCTAGCATGCCTTTCTGTGATGCAGACGGTTAGCTGAGCTGCCGACTGGTGCCTGCTTTGCATTATGGGAGATGTAGTTTGGTCATCTACGGTGTGAATGGAATAGAGGCGATTTCACGTTGTAACTTGTTTATGTTGCAGAGTTTTTGTACATGAGTTGTTATATTTTGGTTCTGTCAACACTGACATCACCTAGCAATGTATTGGGGATGTGAGACAGGATATGGGTTTTTACCTTTCTTCATGCTCCTGTGTAGAACAACTTGTCAGATGGTGCATTGGAGACTGATGTGTTCCTGTCCTGTCTTTTCACAATACTATTGCAGATCAACATAAAAGCCTAAAAGACAGCCGTGGTGTCGCTCTTCATTTCTTGGTTCTCCTGTGGTACATAAGAACGTGGTGTCGCTCTTCATTTCTTGGTTCTCCTGTGGTACATAAGAATGTGGTGTCGCTCTTCATTTCTTGGTTCTCCTGTGGTACATAAGAAACCCGCTACACAACAATAGAAAAAGTAAGTAGCTAAGTGAATAAAAAGAGAAATACAAATATAAGCTCAATTCAATAATTTCACCAATTTAATAATAGGTTGTTTTTTTACAAATAGATACATAGCCTATGTGGAAATAACAGACATGAGTCAAGCATGTTTACCTGTAGAATGGACCTAGGTTATAAGACCTCTATATTCAGTTGTGCAACTGACTAGGTATCCCCTTTCCTATTCTGTAAGAGTCAACCACCTCAACATTTGCCTATTGTAAACAGGGTTAAATCAAGTTGTAGTAAAGTTCAGCTTCAGTCCACAGGGTGACACTGTGTCACTGTCAGAAGATACTGTATAAATGCTTCAGTCAGAAAAACCTTCTCTCATGCTTCGTCTCAGCTGCTAACCAGCTAGTTACCAAAGTGGCTAGCCAGCCAAGTTACCTACAGAAACAAAACCCATCAAATACACTAGCTGGACATAAATGCTTTTCCTAATGTCATGACTTATGTCAACGCCCTTAGTTTGCCCATTCACTAAATATGCTGTTAAATAACTGACTGACACCCAATAGCTTAAGGATGCTGAGTGCTTAAAAATGTGGCTAACTCTTCTGCTGCACTTTGACTTTCTGGCTGTCCTACCCTCTCCACTTCATTCACTGCCCCCCCATTTTTGGTAGAAGTTCCAAATATCCATTATTTGCTTTACTGGAGACTCCGGCTGACTGACAGATGATTTACTGAGTGATGACAACTGAGAACTCCCAATCCTCTTTCTATTCTGGTTAGAGCCAGTTAACACTGTTCTGTGAAAGGAGTAGTACACAGCGTTGTACGAGATCTTCAGTTTCTTGGAAATTTCTCGCATGGAATAGCTTTGATTTCTCAGAAAAAGAATAGACTGACAAATTTCAGAAGAAAGTTCTTTGTTTCTAGCCATTTTGAGCCTGTAATCGAACCCACAAATGCTGATGCTCCAGATATTCAACTGGTCTAAAGGCCAGTAATCAGAACTATATTTTTCAGCTGTGCTAACATAATTGCAAAAGGGTTTTCTAATGATCAATTAGCCTTTTAACATTATAAACTTGGATTAGATAACACAACATGCCATTGGAACACAGGAGTGATGGTTGCTGATAATCACTCTCTGTATGCCTATGTAGATATTCCATTAAAAATCAGCCGTTTCCGGCTACAATATTCATTTACAACAATAACCATGTCTACACTGTATTTCTGATCAATTTGATGTTATTTGAATGTACCAAAAAATCTGCTTTTCTTTCAAAAACAAGGAAATTTCTAAGTGACCCCAAAGTTTTGAACGGTTATTATTATTATTTTTTGGGTATTATAATTTTATATATATTTTTCTTGTTGTACATAAAATACTAATAAGACCAGGAAATCAGCTTGCAAAGAAAATTCCCAGACATTTGTGATTGTGTATAAATAATATAGCACTTTTCTGCCAACTGAGATACTCAAAGCGCAGTAGGTAGAACTCACCTCATCCACCATCATTGTGTAGTACCTGGCCATTTTTGTGCCAGAACGACCACATCAGCTATCAGGTGGAGAGGTGAGGAGTGATATAAGCCAATTATGAATGAGGTGGATGATTAGGTGACCATGATTGAATGTGGCCAGGTTGGGAATTTAGTCATGACACTGAGGTAAACCCCCCCCCACTCTTACAATAAGTGCCATTGGATTTTGAATGACCACAGAGAGTCAGGACACCCGTTTTAACGTCCCATCCGAAAGACGGAACCCTACGCAGGGAAATGTACATTTTAGTAAAATATTTATAGCTGTTTAGGCTTCTTGAAGTCAATTTGCAATCTACAAATATTTGTTTTATGTTCAGGCCCCCCGACTCTGCACTCAAGAAAAAATTGGACCGCGGCTTAATCTAGTTGATGATCCCTGCCTTAAATGTTGCATAGTCCTTGTCAAAAGATTTGTGAAACATCACAGACATATGGTGAATACCTTTTGAAAGTGGACAATACTTTTCTGGCCTCTTGCCTTCCTTGAGTTTGTGATCATCTATATGTATTTAATCTGATTCTTCATAACTGTCTTTGTTTTAGAATTGTGCAACAATGTCCAAATTTGGGAAAACAAAAATCTTTATCGTGGGAAAGGAAATTCCATTGAGAGGCAAGGCTCTGAGGCAAAAGAGGCACATTGTCCCTCAGTGCTGCACCTCCGTCTCGGAACCTCCTCAAGCCCAAAGGTAGGACCAATGTCCAGCTACAAATAATACCCAGACTACCAATGCTCAAAGGAGGAAAGGGGAAACAGTTGCTGCATGGAGAGAGATGAGGGAGCAGCTGCACAACATCCTTGTGGAGAACATGTCCCCCCCCCCCAGTAAAATCCATCTGCTCCATGTGTGGGATCGAGCCAGAGATCATTTGGAGGTGCACTGACTGTGGGGCTGAGACAAGAGTTCGCTGTGACTGTGTGGTGGCAACCCATAAAGACAAAAAGATTGTGTGCTGCCTGAAGATCTGGCAGGTAATTATCATCGACAATGTTTCATCATGTGCCCAATTGACAAATAAACTAATTTCTCAAACATAAGTTAAGTGAAATGGTCAGTGTCTGAGGCCTTCGCAGAGGTTTATCCCACAAAAGATCACAGTCATCACCTTAACCAAGCATTTGTACTATTTGCAGTTGCACTTAAACTGAACAACTACATGTAATTTGCTCTCTGTCTCTCTGTCTATCTGATACATATTTCAACCCACAACGTACTTATTTTCACCAGGTCATTTTTTTTAGCCATGGCTAAATCATTGAAACCAGGCCCACACTCTTAACCAATACTCTTCCTCTTAAGGTGGGTCAATTTAATAGGACCCTTCTGTTTGCTTTTGATTGGCACTGGAGGCGGAGAGATGGCCATAAGTGCTCAGTCTACCATAGTAGACTTCTGAGGACATTTGATGACTTTGGTAAATAATAAAGCATTTGTTAGTAATATCTTACAGTAAACAAAACATGTTCAACTTCATCTCTACATAACCTTTTTAGTTCATTTGAAAATGTTGTTCCACGAGAAGTTCAAGGCAATTTTTTTTTGCATTTTCAAATGATATATACTGAGTATACAAAACATTAAGAATACCTGCTCTTTCCATTGTATAGATTCACCAGGTAAAATACATGATACTTTATTGATGTCACGCAAATCAATATTAGGAAGGTGTTCCTAATGTTTGTTTACTCAGTGAATACCCCTTGATTATGTCTTGTGCCTTAATTGTAGTCGCGTAACTGTGTCCTGTGTCCGAACAATAAGAAATTACTGGATATATTACTGGATATAGTCGATGGGATAGTTGTTGTTGTCATGGGAGACTCAACTAATTGTGGCTGGCCACCCCTTTACAACTCAGAAGACATGGTTTTGCAGATATTAAAAGTGAACAGGACAGTTTCGGTAAGTGATTGCCGTCAAATCATTGAAGGAGAAAGTTGTGAGTTGAGGTTTTAGGTTACAACAGCTGATGTTGTTTATTTAAAGCAGAATGCACCCATCAACTCAGTGGCCTTGGGGTTAGTGTCGGCCCACACTAGCAACCTGTCCAAGGGGTATACTTGTATATCAAGTTGCCTCATACTAATGACACAGGAGAAAGGCTTCTGCCCTATGGGCTGTCATGGCTGGGACAAGGCTAATTATAATGCACCCAGAGTCCCAATGTTATTTCCCTTACATTTTTCACAAAACCTAAACTTCTTACACTTGTTGGTTATGTTTACTATGTGAAATGCAAAGATTTCTACGTTGTTGACGCTGAATGACGGTGAAACTGAATTCCTGACTGCGGATTGTGCCGTTACGCATCACAGATATGTCAAAGAAAACTATTTACATTTGCAATGGGGAAATTATTTTTTATGGAACTTTTCATGAATAACTTCTTATTTTTTCTAGAGCTCTGCCAGTGTGAGCCGGAAGCAGTGTCATTGGTCAGGTACATGCTCTGGCCTTGCACACCACGCCAGCCTCAGACTGCAGTGGTCTGCTCACTGCTCACTACTGCTCACAGATAACCAGCCTGCAGCTTGAGAGTGGTGTTTCACTCAGAGCCATATGCCTGTCATAAAATGTTCCTCATAGGTCAGTAAGTAATCACTGTTATAATCTGATTCTATACTAGGTCTACTTTGTCTGCAAATGTTCATAACCAAATTCCTGCTTTGATAAACAGATGTGTCATATAAACCATGTGCTACTTGTATGTGAAGATGCATTTGCTGTATGTGTTGATGGCCTACTCTGATGAAATGCAGTAATGAATGCCTTTAAATGACTCTGTTCATTCACTTCAGGGAAGAGACTTGTATACTGCCCTGTCGGAACTTGTTGCCGTTGTCTGGCCCCAGAAACTGCCAATGGAACCCAGTGCCCGCTCTGTCCCAAGGTTGGTTGTATTTCTTTAACCTATTAAATGTTTTATCACCCCCAAAAAACACATCAAACATAAGTTATCAATTGTGATGTCTCCCTCTTTTATTAACACAAAATATGTATTAGAAACATCTGTTCCAATTTTGTCAAACAATAGTACAGACTAATAGACTTCTAGTCTTTCATTTCTCACTGATCGTCCCTAAAGCCAACACCTCATTTGGCCTCTTTTCCTTCCTGTCCTCTGCTGCCTGTGACTGGAACTAATTGCAAAAATCGCTGAAGTTGGAGACTTTTATCTCCCTCACCAACTTTAAACATCTGCTATCTGAGCAGCTAACCGATCGCTGCAGCTGTACATAGTCCATCGGTAAATAGCCCACCCATTTACCTACCTCATCCCCATACTGCTTTTATTTATTTACTTTTCTGCTCTTTTGCACACCAGTATCTCTACCTGCACATGACCATCTGATCATTTATCACTCCAGTGTTAATCTGCAAAATTATAATTATTCACCTACCTCCTCATGCCTTTTGCACACAATGAATATAGACTCTCTTTTTTCTACTGTGTTATTGACTTGTTTATTGTTTACTCCATGTGTAACTCTGTGTTGTTGTCTGTTCACACTGCTATGCTTTATCTTGGCCAGGTCGCAGTTGTAAATGAGAACTTGTTCTCAACTAGCCTACCTGGTTAATAAAGGTGAAATAAAATAATAAAAATAAAATTTGTTTATTGGGATCCCCATGATCTGTTACAAAGCAGCAGCTACTCTTCCTGGGGTCCAAAAACTATTAAGTTGTATCCAGGTATATTAGAGATATCTGTACAGGACAATAGAACAGTGGTGGTAGCAGGCTTTTTGGTATGCCAAGGAATAAGTCGTCTGGATCAAGTTATGAGCCATCAAAACATGGAGAAAAGTACTTTGCAAACCAAGATGATGTGCATTGATTAGTTTGTAAGCCCATATCACCAACGGGGGTAATGCCTGAATGTAATATGCACTGCATCTTAAAGGATACCTTCCATTGTTACCTTATGTACAACTGGAAGGGAATGTGAACAAAATCTAGAATCTTGAACTCATGATATGAAACCTGGCCACTAATTCATATTTAAATTATGCAGTTTTCCCTCCACTTCATCTGTTTGACTCAGTGGTCTTATGGTTGGAGATGGTATTTTGGTATTGTGTATGTTGAATGTAATATTATTGGTTGACTCAGTGGTCTGATGGCTGGATGTTGGTATTTTGGTTGATTCAGTGGTCTGATGGTTGGAGACGGTATGTTGGTATTGTGTATGTTGAATGTAATATTATTGGTGGTCTCAGTGGTCTGATGGTTGGAGACGGTATGTTGGTATTGTGTATGTTGAATGTAATATTATTGGTGGTCTGATGGTTGGAGACGGTATGTTGGTATTGTGTATGTTGAATGTAATATTATTGGTTGTCTCATGCAACATCCAATTAGGCACTGAACCTGGTACCACTGCTCAGTATGTTATTCCTGTACTGTACTTGGAATTGTTTTATATTTTTTAGGGTTGCCATGGATTTCAAGTGCGCAACGCCATCAGGTCCAAACCCAAAACAGCGAAATTGGACGAGACAAGTGTGTTGGGGGTTTCCTAGAAGTATGAGCACCCACTTCACTTCCTGAACATGAAAAAATGTGAAAGGTGGGATTGCAGTAATCTTTTTCAGTATTTTTTTCCAGTGTTTGATTCATTTAGTTTATAAACAATGATGTACCTCTTCTGTAATTTGTCAAATGCAGTGTACCTGCTGCGAGAGATGAAGGGGGGATGAGAGAACAAGAGCAAGAACAACAATCTCATCTTCATGTATGACATCGCATGCAAGATGTAGCCACATGTGCAAGTAATTAACCTTTTTTTATTCAAGATCGCATTGACTTTAACATCTGAATAGCAGTTTTCTCCAAAAATAGTTTTAACATTAACATTTTGTCCATAAACTTTTAGAGAAACTTTCCTGAATTGAAGCATGGGACCAAATTGGTTGTGCCAGTTTTCCATGCTGATGGACATGACTTGCCATGGCAGGTACTCGAACAGGATCATTAATATCGTCAGTAGGTATTATTCATATTTTATAAGGTTAAACCAAATAACCCTTTTACATGATTTTATATTTCTAGATGAGAGGCTGTGGTCGTATCTGAGGCGCATTGGGAAGGTCACCAAAGATAGGAGGCCGTGCCATCGTGTTGACCTCCTGACTGATGTACTTCTCCACCATGGGAAAAATAAATGAGGCCGCCCCATCGTGTTGACCTCCTGACTGATGTACTTCTCCACCATGGGAAAAAGATATGAGGCCGTGCCATCGTATTGACCTCCTGACTGATGTACTTCTCCACCATGGGTAAAAGAAATGAGGCCGCCCCATCGTATTGACCTCCTGACTGATGCACATCTCCACCGTGGGTAAAAGAAATGAGGCCGCCCCATCGTATTGACCTCCTGACTGATGTACTTCTCCACCATGGGTAAAAGAAATGAGGCCGCCCCATCGTATTGACCTCCTGACTGATGCACTTCTCCACCATGGGAAAAAGATATGAGGCCGTGCCATCGTGTTGACCTCCTGACTGATGTACTTCTCCACCATGGGAAAAATAAATGAGGCCGCCCCATCGTATTGACCTCCTGACTGATGTACTTCTCCACCATGGGAAAAAGATATGAGGCCGTGCCATCGTATTGATCTCCTGACTGATGTACTTCTCCACCAATCTGGAGGGAACCTTCAGTCTGCTGTTAGAACGGAGGCTCCTCTGTGGTCTGATGACTAAATATGCAGCTTATATATATATATATATATTTTTTTTTTAAGAATGTGAAATGTCAGAATAATAGTAGAGAGAATTATTTATTATTTCAGCTTTTATTTCTTTTATCACATTCCCAGTGGGTCAGAAGTTTACATACACTCAATTAGTATTTCATAGCATTGCCTTTAAATTGTTTAACTTGGGTCAAACGTTTTGGGTAAGCCTTCCACAAGCTTCTCACAATAAGTTGGGTGAATTTTGGCCAATTCCTCCTGACAGAGCTGGTGGAACTGAGTCAGATTTGTAGGCCTCCTTGCTCACACACACTTTCAGTTCTGCCCACAAATGTTCTGTAGGGTTGAGGTCAGGGCTTTGTTATGGCCACTCCAATACCTTGACTTTGTTGTCCTTGAGCCATTTTGCCACAACTTTGGAAGTATGCTTGGGGTCATTGTCCATTTGGAAGACCAATTTGCGACCAAGCTTTAACTTCCTGACTGATGTCTTCAGCTGTTGCTTCAATATATCCACAATGTTCCTTCCTCATGTTGCCATCTATTTTGTTAAGTGCACCAGTCCCTCCTGCAGCAAAGCACCCCCATGCTTCACGGTTGGGATGGTGTTCTTCAGCTTGCAAGCCTCCCCCTTTTTCCTCCAAACATAACAATGGTCATTATGGCCAAACAGTTCTATTTTTGTTTCATCAGACCAGAGGGCATTTTTATAAAAAGTACAATCTTTGTCTCAATTTGCAGTTGCAAACTGTAGTCTGGCTTTTTGTGTGGTTTTGGAGCAGTGGCTTCTTCCTTGCTGAGCAGCCTTTCAGGTTATATCGATATAGGACTCATTTTACTGTGGAGATACTTTTTTACCGGTTTCCATCAACATCTTCACAAGGTCCTTTGCTGTTGTCAAAAAGAAAGGAGGACCAAGGCACTCTTCATATAATTAATTAAAATGCCTTTATTTGTATGGCATGTTCAATAGAAACAACATTTTAAAAAGTCTGCCGCGTTTCGGCTGCATGGCCTTCCTCAGGGAGTACAAAGAAATAATACAATGTCCTCTTTTGAACAGATTTTCCAATTAGCCCTAATTTGAAGAGGGAGTGTTTATAAAATTGATTGGACACACCTAGTAAGCAAGACTATACACATTAAAAAGTGAAATGCTGGAGCTATGTTAAAAATTGAACTCCAAGCTAGAAGTATCAGAATGCCTAGAAAGGTAGATCTAGCTTTAAATATGACTGGGGGAAGTGTCAAGAAAAAGAAAGCAATATATACACAGCAAACATGAACAGTCTAAACGTAGCTGCGGGCAATTGAGCAAAATGTCCACTAGATGACAGCAAATGGACCTATCACAACCCTACAGGAAGGGTGAGAAATCCATATCTTCATTTAAACCAGGGTATTTAGTGGCCTGTAGTTTGTAAATCCATATCTTCATTTAAACCAGGGTACTTAGTGGCCTGTAGTTTGTAAATCCATATCTTCATTTAAACCAGGGTATTTAGTGGCCTGTAGTTTGTAAATCCATATCTTCATTTAAACCAGGGTACTTAGTGGCCTGTAGTTTGTAAATCCATATCTTCATTTAAACCAGGGTATTTAGTGGCCTGTAGTTTGTAAATCCATATCTTCATTTAAACCAGGGTACTTAGTGGCCTGTAGTTTGTAAATCCATATCTTCATTTAAACCAGGGTACTTAGTGGCCTGTAGTTTGTAAATCCATATCTTCATTTAAACCAGGGTATTTAGTGGCCTGTAGTTTGTAAATCCATATCTTCATTTAAACCAGGGTACTTAGTGGCCTGTAGTTTGTAAATCCATATCTTCATTTAAAACAGGGTATTTAGTGGCCTGTAGTTTGTAAATCCATATCTTCATTTAAACCAGGGTATTTAGTGGCCTGTAGTTCTCTTTGGTTTAACTGTTTAAGACAGTCCCCTTTTCTAATAGAGGCTGGGACATGATCAATACCCATAGCTTGTAGGTAGGCAGGGTTGCCATGGTGTAAGGACTTGTAGTGCCTTGCCATGGGGTAGTCTTCATTGCCTGGCGTACTGGTGTTCCACTAAGCAGTCTTGAAGGCGCCTCTTTGTCTGTCCAATGTAGAACACCTTGCAAATTCCAATCTATGGATGACATGAGTGGTTTTGCAGTTAATTAAATGCTTGACGTAATACTCCATTTTAGAAGCTGTGTTAACAAAATAGTTTGTGCAATATTTCTGCAATGGTTGCACTGGTTGCATTTAAAAGAGCCCCTGGGTTTTGTGGTCTTGAATTTGTCATTTAGAGCAGGACATCTCTTAAAGCTTGACTGGTGGCTCAGGAAAGACTTAGTAGCATATCACTGGAAGATTCCCCAAATGAATTGAATGATTCTTTTAATTTTCTCTGCTTCAGTGCTGTATTTTGTAACAAAATACACTGATTTATCACGGGGCACTTCCCTTCGCAACAAGTTCTCTCTGTCACGTAATCCAGCCCTTATACCGGCATCTTTCAGGACTTGAACGCTGTAGCCCCGATTCAAGAAGCGAATCTCCAATTCAGCAGATTTGACACTGTAGTCTGATTCCTGATCGCAAATTCTGCGGACTCTTTGGAATTTGCCATATGGAATGTTTTATTTTAGCCTTTTGGGGTGAAAGCTGTCTACCCTCAGAATGGTATTCCCATCTGTAGGCTTCCTAAAGATTTTTGTGTGCAAACAACGTTTGTCCAAAAAAAAAAGAATGTTATCCTTGCTGTACTCCATAGTTAGTTTGATGTGAGGGTTAATGAATGTTATCCTTGCTGTACTCCATAGTTAGTTTGATGTGAGGGTTAATGAATGTTATCCTTGCTGTACTCCATAGTTAGTTTGATGTGAGGGTTAATGAATGTTATCCTTGCTGTTCTCCATAGTTAGTTTGATGTTAGGGTTAATGAATGTTATCCTTGCTGTACTCCATAGTTAGTTTGATGTGAGGGTTAATGAATGTTATCCTTGCTGTACTCCATAGTTAGTTTGGTGTGAGGGTTAATGAATGTTATCCTTGCTGTACTCCATAGTTAGTTTGATGTGAGGGTTAATGAATGTTAGCCTTGCTGTACTCCATAGTTAGTTTGATGTGAGGGTTAATGAATGTTATCCTTGCTGTACTCCATAGTTAGTTTGATGTTAGGGTTAATGAATGTTATCCTTGCTGTACTCCATAGTTAGTTTGATGTGAGGGTTAATGAATGTTATCCTTGCTGTACTCCATAGTTAGTTTGATGTTAGGGTTAATGCTGTTAAGGTATTGGTGGAAGGAATTAAGTTCATCTTCTGAGCCGGACCAAAACAGGCAAACATCATCAATATAGCGTCCCCACCATATAATCCGGTCAAAGAAATGGTTATTAGAAGGATCCAAAATGAAGTCATTTTCTCATATACCCAAGTACAAACCAGCATAGGAAGGGCTGTAGGGCTGTAGCAAGCTCCCATGGCACATCCTTTGTTTAGAAATACGGTCCTGAAAGATAAAGATGTTATGATTAAGAGTTCATTCAGTCAGTGAGACAATGAATTCTGTAGGAGGCATCTCAGTTTCAGGTCGGGTACTCAAGAAACGGTGCATAGCTGCCCAACCTTGTTCATGCTCAATGGTGGTGTATAGAGACTCCACACCCATGGTGACTAAAAAGGAAGCTGTACCTGTCCTTTGTTGTTCTGGGATTGATTTGCACTTTTCACACCAAAGTACGTTCATCTCTAGGAGACAGAACGTGTCTCCTTCCTGAGCGGTATGATGACTGCTTGGTCCCATGGTGTTTATACTTGCGTACTATTGTTTGTACAGATGAACGTAGTACCTTCAGGCGTTTGGAAATTGCTCCCAGGGATGAACCAGACTTGTGGAGGTCTACACATTTTTTCTGAGGTCTTGGCTGATTTATTCAGATTTTCCCATGATGTCAAGCAAAGAGGCACTGAGTTTGAAGGTAGGCCATGGAATACATCCACAGGTACACCTCCAATTGACTCAAATTATGTAAATTATCAGAAGCTTCTAAAGCCATGACAATTTTCTGGAATTTTCCAAGCTTTTTTAAAGGCACAGTCAACTTAGTGTATGTAAACTTCTGACCCACTGGAATTGTGATACAGTGAAATAATCTGTAAACAATTGTTGGAAAAATTACTTGTGTCATGCACAAAGTAGTTGTCCTAACCGACTTGCTAAAACTATAGTTTGTTAAAACTTAGGGCTGCAATCCCATTAACGGGATGTTATGACAACAGCCAGTGAAAGTGCAGGGCGCCAAATTCAAAACAACAGAAATCTCATAATTAACATTCCTCAAACATACATGTATTTTATACCGTTTTAAAGGTAATCTTGTTGTTAATCCCACCACAGTGTCCGATTTCAAATAGGCTTTACAGCGAAAGCACCACAAATGACTATGTTAGGTGACCACCAACTTTTAAAAAAACAGCCATTTTTCCAGCCAAAGAGAGGAGTCACAAAAAGCACAAAGAGATACTACTAATCACAAACCTTTGAGGATCTTCATCAGATGACACTCATAGGACTTCATGTTACAAAATACATGTATGATTTGTTTGATAAAGTTCATATTTATATAAAAAAATCTTGAGTTTACATTGGCGCGTTACGTTCACTAGTTCCAAAAACATCAGGTGATATTGCAGAGAGCCACATAATTTTACAGAAATACTCATCATAAATGTAGATGAAAATACAAGTTATGGAATTACAGATATCCCTCTCCTTAATGCAACCGCCGTGTCAGATTTTTAAAAAAATTTACGGAAAAAGCAAACCATGCAATAATCTGAGACGGCACTCAGGAAAAAAAAGAAAATGATCCACCATGTTGGAGTCAACAGAAACCAGAAATCACATTATAAATATTCCCTTACCTTTGATGATCTTCCTCAGAATGCACTCCCAGGAATCCTAGTTCCACAATAAATGCTTGATTTGTTCGATAATGTCCAATATTTATGTCCATGTAGCTACTTTTGTTAGGGTTTAGGTATACAAATCCAAACGCTCGTGCTGGTCCATCCGAACGTTGGTCGAAAACTTCAAAAAGTTATATTACAGGTTGAAGAACTAAGTATAGAATCAATCTTTTAGGTTGTTGTTATCATAAATCTTCAATAAAGTTCCAACCGGAGAATTCCTTTGTGTGTAGAAAAGCAAAGGAACGCAGGTCGCTATCATGTGAATTTTGCGTGACCAGGACCTGGCTCTCTGCCAGTAACCTGACGCATTCAGCTCTTATTTAGCCCCACAACACAGTAGAAGCCTCATTCAAGTTTCTAAAGACGGTTGACATCTAGTGGAAGCCCTAGGAAGTGCAACTTCATCCATATCCCACTGTGAATTCAATAGGGGCTGGGTTGAAAATCGACCAACCTCAGATTTTTCACTTCCTGTTTGGATTTCCTCTCAGAAGTTTTAACAAGAAATTTGTGGTTGAAAAACTAGTTTTAATGACTCCAACCTAAGTGTATGTAAACTTCCGACTTCAACTGTATCTCTATGCCTACTGTACTGTGTATGGCCCAGACCCAGACTGACCCCTAGCCCTACATCCTAACTTGATAATAATCAGAAAAGCCAGACAACAACAACTCTTAGTATTTATTTTTTAATTTTACCCCCTTTTTCCCCCCAATTTCGTGGTATCCAATTGTTAGTAGTTACTATCTTGTCTCATCGCTTCAACTCCCGTACGGGCTCGGGAGAGACGAAGGTCGAAAGTCATGCGTCCTCCGATACACAACCCAACCAAGCTGCACTGCTTCTTAACACAGTGCGCATTTAACCCACCCAGCCGCGCCAATGTGTCGGAGAAAACACTGTGCACCTGGTTAGCGTGCACTGCGGCCGGCCCGCCACAGGAGTCGCTAGTGCACGATGAGACAAGGATATCCCTACTGGCCAAACCCTCCCTAACCCAGATGACGCTAGGCCAATTGTGTGTCGACCTATGGACCTCCCAGTCGCAGAGCCTGCGACAGAGCCTGGACTTGAACCCAGAGTCTCTGGTGGCACAGCTAGCACTGCGATGCAGTGCCTAGACCACTGCGCCACCCGGGAGGCCAACTCTTAGTATTTCTGGTATGAACACAAACATGGGTCACCACCAACCGACCCTCCTGCTCTCTATTCCTCCACCCATCAGACTGGCGGTGAGGTGCACCTGTTTTCTGCAGCTGTGCTCAGGGCTGGACACCATCCCGCTACTGGGCCAAACAGAAGCAGCTGGTGTCGCGGAGAATCGTTTCAAAATATAACACTTACAAGAACTTGTGAATTCAATATAGGCTTTTAATACAAACATATCAGAAGCCTAGATGGTCCGCGGAACACAGACTTTTCCAGAGCACTGGCTCTGTATTTATACACATACAACATATGAGTCCATCCAACATGCAAATGAAGTTACTTCCCTCAGTCCATCTGCCACCATTATCTTTCAATCTCTGCTTCCTGCTTGTTCACGCCCATATCTGCTTTTAGTTAAGTTATAATGGTGGCAGGACCTCTTCTTGTCCGAAAAATAATACATGCCCATCTTATCCTATGGACCCCTTATGTTTAGCTTGGTGTGTTCTTTGGTATGTCTGTCCTTATTAGGACTCGTAGACTATGTGTCTCTTCTAACATTCTTCATGTCCTAAAAATAATATATGTACTATGTCTATAGTCCATCAGTTGGTCATTTGGCTGACACCCTCCTTTGTGTGTCCCTCTGACCTCAGTATGTCCAGCTGTCCTATGCTCTCATGGCCTTGCTTTGGTTTCCTGTCCTCTACAATAGACAATGCATTTGATCCTAAACATTTATGCATTCTATGGCTTTGGCCATTACGTCTGTTATTTCTTGGTTTCCTGTTTTTACCAGAATGGCAAATGCACTCTAAGTGTATCCTCTTTCTCTTGTGGTCTAATGTACACCTTTGCTCTACAGTATTATGTTTGTCCCTATATGTACCGCTTGCTCCCACACTGGCCGGTGAGTGATCTTCACAGCATCCTCTATGAGAGACTAACGTCTTAGATTTCATACCATTTTAAACTGTATTCAGTAGGGGGCAGCAGAACCTTGCTGCCTTTCTTTAACCTTTTTGTCAACAGACGATACGGTATTGTGCTGCTCTGTGTCACAGAGGAATGACGGTTCTCTCTCTATGGTGTTTCTCCCATAGGTCATCACAGTGGTGCGGGACCCTTGCTGAATAACTGTGCTTTGACCCTGCTGGTGATCTATCTGCAGAAGTGTGACCCTCCTGTTCTCCCCACACAGGTACTTACATTTACATTTACATTTAAGTCATTTAGCAGACGCTCTTATCCAGAGCGACTTACAAATTGGTGCATTCACCTTATGACCTCCAGTGGAACAGTAGTGCATCTAAATCTTTTCAGGGGGAGGGGGGGTGAGAGGGATTACTTTATCCTATCCTAGGTATTCCTTAAAGAGGTGGGGTTTCAGGTGTCTCCGGAAGGTGGTGATTGACTCCGCTGTCCTGGCGTCGTGAGGGAGTTTGTTCCACCATTGGGGGCCAGAGCAGCGAACAGTTTTGACTGGGCTGAGCGGGAACTGTACTTCCTCAGTGGTAGGGAGGCGAGCAGGCCAGAGGTGGATGAACGCAGTGCCCTTGTTTGGGTGTAGGGCCTGATCAGAGCCTGGAGGTACTGAGGTGCCGTTCCCCTCACAGCTCCGTAGGCAAGCACCATGGTCTTGTAGCGGATGCGAGCTTCAACTGGAAGCCAGTGGAGGGAGCGGAGGAGCGGGGTGACGTGAGAGAACTTGGGAAGGTTGAACACCAGACGGGCTGCGGCGTTCTGGATGAGTTGTAGGGGTTTAATGGCACAGGCAGGGAGCCCAGCCAACAGCGAGTTGCAGTAATCCAGACGGGAGATGACAAGTGCCTGGATTAGGACCTGCGCCGCTTCCTGTGTGAGGCAGGGTCGTACTCTGCGGATGTTGTAGAGCATGAACCTACAGGAACGGGCCACCGCCTTGATGTTAGTTGAGAACGACAGGGTGTTGTCCAGGATCACGCCAAGGTTCTTAGCGCTCTGGGAGGAGGACACAATGGAGTTGTCAACCGTGATGGCGAGATCATGGAACGGGCAGTCCTTCCCCGGGAGGAAGAGCAGCTCCGTCTTGCCGAGGTTCAGCTTGAGGTGGTGATCCGTCATCCACACGGATATGTCTGCCAGACATGCAGAGATGCGATTCGCCACCTGGTCATCAGAAGGGCGCTTTCAAGCTCAACACAAATATCACATGCATGCTGATAACACACATCTCCTCTCAAGACATTTCTATTCAGCATGTACAGGACTTATATTACTGTCAGGACTAGTATTTATGTAGTCCATGTTGTACCCTATATTAACCCATGCAGTCGCCTATAAGGCAGAAAATAGGTTTAACATGAGGATGTGTATAGTTTTGTGCCTAGTGAATTAAATGATGATGTGTTTTTTTCACTGTACTTCTCTGCTCCTCTAAGGCGAGGAGGAAGAGTATGTTATTGAAGACTGGAACTGCACCTTCCCCAGTAAGCCCATTGCTGTGCCCTCCAGTAAGAACACCCAGGATCTGGGCAATTTCTGCCAAAAATTGCATGGAAAATACATCCAAAACATGCAGAAGAAAAGGATGGGCAGCATTACGAGAGAAAGTCAGGATATCAGTAGTAGAATTGAAGGTGCTATTTGGTTTAGAGAAAAACAAAGATGGAAAAGTAAGGCACTCTTCATAAAAGTAATTAAAATAGCTTAGTGGTATTGGCAGGTACAATATTAAATCCGTTTTTATACCAATTAGGGAATGGTGAAGTTGGATGTGTTATTTACAGATTATTTACAGATTATCAATTAAATCTGTCCTCATTTGACCTAACTGTCTCTAAGTACATCTTCGGTATAACACCCTCAGTTGTTTTCACATCATTTATTCATTTTGGGCTGATCAATACCTTGAAGCTTTGTTTTCCTTTGTTTTTCTCTGTAGATTCCCTACTGTCGAACTTCTCCTTCTATGCCCAGTTTGTCTTTGCCAGCTCTGTCAGCACCATCAGGGAGGGCTGTTCACTCCCCGTCACCAGCTTTCTTAAACGAGACAAGGTAAAGCGGGAATGGGAGGCAATGGCGCAGGAGAGGACTTCAGACCCTAAGCTTGGCCCCTTCAATGTGCTGGACCCCTTCGAGCTGAGCCACAATGTGGCGGTCAACCTAACGGAGCGCAGCCAGAGGAGCTTTCAGAGGGTGTGCCAGGAGGCAGAGAAGCACTGCTGCAGCCTGCGGTACGAGCCCAAGTCCACCAAAGGCAAGGTGTGGGTCCTGGTGCGCCTTTTCGCCTCAAGGGGGCGGAGCAGGCACTAGCCATCAGCATCCCCTGGGACGAGGGTCCTCACCTCCAGGGGGCGGAGCAGGCACTAGCCATCAGCATCCCCTTCAAGGCTTCTTCGCTCCCCGAGGAGGTCTGCAGACATCTGCACTCCCCCGGGGACGGCTTCCGCCTGCTCGAGGGTGTGCTCTGCTGTGGAGGGGCTGTTTCAGGGAGTGCTCAAGTGCAACCCGATTAACACAGCAGCAAAGCACTGCAGCTGAGGGAATGGATACAGCAAATCAACAACAAACACGGTGAGTACGCCAACCGCTGTGCCTCCTCAAGCAGTGACTGCAGCCCCCAGAGCAAGGCCACACCGGGAGCCAAGAGAGCGCTGCTGTCCTCTGAGAGCAGCGATGCCTCCATGTCCCTGCAGGACATGAGGCCCAGGCTGGACAGTTACAGTGGGAATCACCCCGGGTCCTCACCCTGGAGCGATGTCCAGAGGCACAGGGTGTGAGCGGGCCGGCGGGAGGTGAGGTGGGAGCTGTTTAAAGGGGCGATGAACATGGACTCCAGGCCAGAGGGCAGCAGTGTGGAGCTGGAGACCCAGCACATAGTGGACAAGGAGCCACTGGAGTTACAGGTTCAGGCCCAGGTGGTGGGCGGCACAGAGAGCACCAAGGCCGTGATCATGTTTCGCCCCTCTGCTGATGGCGTCGGACTGTACCAGGACTTCTTTCACTTCCTAGAAATGTTCCTGCCCAAGATGGCTGACACACTGATGGGGAAGACTGGGTAGATGGCAGATGTCGTACTGTTTTGTAAATAGATTGTGTGTTGTGATAATCACATTTTTCTTTTTCGATTCTTTTTTTTTTTTTTTCATATGAGAGATTTTTGTTTGGTAAAACGTTAGGAAATTGATGTCTCTGATTGAAAACCGATCCGACCAAGAAAGCTCTGAATTGTAATGAAAGAGCTTGTATTTATAAAGCAATAAAACATATTGTAAATATTGATTGTATGCTGTCATGCTGTTCAGTTAGTTATTTTTAGATCTTAGAGTAGGGCTGGCAT
This sequence comes from Oncorhynchus nerka, assembly GCF_034236695.1. Taxonomy (NCBI): domain Eukaryota; kingdom Metazoa; phylum Chordata; class Actinopteri; order Salmoniformes; family Salmonidae; genus Oncorhynchus; species Oncorhynchus nerka. The sequence goes on from NC_088411.1 coordinate 3,460,749, forward strand.
GTTTTATTTCAAGTGCCCTGCAGAAGTGCACTCCTTTGTATTGTTTCAGTGATTTGTTTGATTTGACCTCTGTTTTAGAGTATGATCCCCTTCTGATTATTTATTAAGGGAATTTAATGTAAGTAGTGGATATTGCCTCTGCCCACAACCACCATTAACTGAAGCTATTGTTAACAGTTCTCAACAGTTGGTATTAAATGAACAAAATATTTATCAAGCAATAGGACAACTTTGATCTTTTTTTTCATAAGCCAACTTTTGCAGTTTGAATTTGTGCCACGGAATATGTCCAATGTTTTACTATTATAGAAGCGCCCATGTCCATAAGTCACAATGGTAGGCTATCAACATTAAGTCTCCAGGAGGGCTTGCCTGTTTATGTTACTCAGGTCTGAATGACATGGTGCATGTGTCAATGACCCTCTGTCCACCATTGAAACAGCCTGGTAGACACCGGTCTGAATCATGATCTCTGTCTTGTGTGCTTGCTGCCAGGAGACCTGTGTTTGCTGGTCTAGTCCAGATAGTCCTTTCTGCTCATATGACTGAGAGAAACGACTGCAATTACTCAGGCAGTCACACTGCTTTATTAGCGAACCAGGAGCCATAGCTCAAGGGAAGCAGAGATAGCTCACAACCCCATGCTCAGATTAACATTGTGCATTTCATCTTTCGGACAAATCAAAAGCACCAAGACTATTATGTATAGTAGTCGACTTGTAAACTTCAGCTGTTGTATGCGTCTCTGTTTATGGTCACAATTGTCTGTGTTTGATGTCGTTTGTGTCTTGCTAGGTTTTCGGGTAGCTTCTTGGAACAAATGTCTTTTATAATGAAATCTTCATCATTATTATGATTGGCTGGCTGGCTTGGAACCTAATTTCACCAGTGGAAGAAAAGCAGTTGGTAATGGACACTTGGACACTTGTATATTTGACATATCTACTAGAACCCTGCTATCACTGAAGAGATCACAGAACATGATGTACTGCAGCATGTGCCTCCAGTACATGAAATGAAGGTTAAAGGTTCTATCACCACTGCCATTCAGTTTGCCCCCCATCATTCTTCTACAGTCTGTGAAGCCTGTCTTGGCAGCTACATCAGACTCACAGAAGCTTTGCATGTTTGTGAGATGTTTCTCAAATTTCCTAGAACACAGTCATTTCTGAAAATAACAAGGCTGGAAGAAATGAAATAGAAATGAAGAGTTTTGCCATATGGGGGCTTTGAAACCTGCTATTGTCCACCTCAGTGATCAGTCCAATAACGTCAAACAGGGAAGATCCACCTCTTTTTCTGAATAGCCTTTGTAGATCCTTGTATATTATTTTCTGATTGCCACAATGAACAATGATTTCATCGTGTAGGCTAATTGCCAATCAGTCTCAGTTCCACGGGCTGCATTTATACCGGCAGCCCAATTCTGATGTATTTCTACTAATTGGTCTTTTGACCAATCACAGCAGATATTTTTTTAACAGATCTGATTGGTCAAAATACCAATTAGTGAAAAATATCCAAATTGTGTAAACACAGCCAGAGAAATCAATACCATCAGGATCGAGTGTGCTTGTTTAACGTTCTTATTTGGTGGTTGTTTTTGTGACACTAGCGTCCATCTCTAATTTGGACATTTCTTCGGGACTGATTAAAAGATATTGAACCCCTCGCAAACAACCTAATTTCATGTTGTGTTTAATTGGTGTCCATTACACAGCCACGGTGTCAATTTGTTCCCCAGACACCACACATACAGTACCTAGGGATTCAGACCAATGGCATCATCTATTTAGTCCCAACTCTCAACGGTCTTTTGAGTCAATCAATCAAAGTTAACCATGGAAATTGGGACTGTGGCTGTCTGTTCGGTCATAACGAGATATATCAGGTGGCTTTCTATTGGTTTAATTGGTCAGATTTGTTTTCAATTTAAAAAAACGGTCTAATTGCTTCTACAGGCAGACTGGCTTTGTTCCTCTGGGGAGGTGACGAATTACATCTCATGAGGGAATCAAAGCTACGTGTCTCATCCATAGCTAGCAAGACTAATATCTGCCGATATGTACTGCGAAACACGGATGTTAATATTTTGCGTGGGTGTCATTATAAGGAGTAATATGATGTATACACACAGAGGGCTTCATGTGTAAAAGGAGTAACTCTTTTGGGACACATAAGCTACAAATGACAGCCAGGCATTTCTTACTATACCTATTCTCTCCAACGTGTCGTGACTCAAGGGTTATTTTCCCCACAATAAATGAGAAACCTTCTGGGAAATATCTCATCGTTTGGTCACTGTCATTCGATAGTGCTTCTGAGTGATGCTCAGCAGTCTTTTCTGGGCAGTTCATGTGTTCATAAATGATTGCACTAACAGAATTGTCGACCTCCGTTTTCTATCCAATGATGAAGTATGCAGTGTAAACAGACGGGGTTGACTGGATCACTGGAAAGCACTCTGCTCACGTTAGTGGATGCCTCACTCGGAAGATAAGGCTAAATAAAAACGCATAATCATTCCCCCCTTTACAACCTCCCAATACTACCGGAAGGAGTCATAGATTACTCTGGGGAGACATCCATGTTATGAAGCCAATTTTCTTTTTTCTGTCTGTGTGTATTACTCCTCCCTCTACTTCTATTTGTAGAAGCAGCAAACTTAATGAGTGCAAAAAAGGGCAGAATCATATTGTCTAGTCTTCAAAGCGAGAGGTTTTTCAAACAATAGAGGATTTTGGTCTAGCATTCTAACATAATTAGCATACACACGAGTATTCCCTGAAATACAGATAACATACACTGAGTATACCAAACATTATGAACACCTTCCTAATATTGAGTTGCATTCCCCCCTTCTGCCCTCAGAACAGCCTCAATTCGTTGGGGCATGGACTCTACAAGACGTCAAACGCGTTCCACAGTGATGCTGGCCCAAGTTGACTCCAATGCATCGCACAGTTGTGTCAAGTTGGCTAGATGTCCTTTGGGTGGTGGACCACACAGAAGCTTTGCAATTCTTGACACAAACTGGTACGCCTGGCACCTACTACCATACCCCATTCAAAGGCACTTAAATCTTGTGTCTTGCCCATTCACCCTCCGAATGGCACACATACACAATCCATGTCTCAATTTTGGGGCGGCGGGTAGCCTAGTGGTTAGAGCGTTAGGCCAGTCAGTAACTGAAAGGTTGCTAGATTGAATCCCCAAACTGACAAGGTAAAAATCTGTCATTCTGCCCCTGAACAAGCAGATAACCCACTGTTCCTCGGTAGGCTGTCATTGTAAATAAGAATTTGTTCTTAACTGACTTGCCTAGTTAAATAAAGGTTAAATAAAAGAAGAGCTTAAAATACTTCTTCAAGCTTTCATTTACACTGATTCAAGTAGATTTAACAAGGGATATCAATAAGAGATCATAGCTTTCACCTTGATTCACCTGGTCAGTCTGTCATGGAAAGAGCAGATGTCCTTAATGTTTTGTTCACTCAGTGTCTATGTAAAGAACATGTCAAATGTTCCCTACTGATAAAGAGGTTCATCAGCACATACATCTGTATCAATTAAACCTGTAATTGAGTAATGGGCACAACAACATCGTTAGTAAGAAAATATGGCAAGGCCTGATACAGATGTGAAACATCACAAATCTAGTGCAATCTCAGTGAGATTCTGTTGGCATTGAGCCAGAATGTGGTTCTGAATGAGTTGTAATTGAGTTGTAAATTAGTTGTATCTGCTGCTGTCTTGGAGTACATTAGCCAGAGACCTGCCTGGGGGAGTTTATTGGGCCCGATGAGCCATGAAAAACCCTAAACTGTTTGCCTTTTCGTTATCTGGCATTACTTTCTGAATGTTTACCTATTGAGACAGAGATCAGTTTATCTTCTGAGATGAGTTTGTCTTCTACCTGTTGTTTCTTGTCATTGACTTTTATTGGGAGCAGGGGAAACAGAGAGAGGTAGATTGAGACAACAGGATATGCTCTGTGCTGTTACTGTTATCCCATAGACAAGAGATGAGGGCTGTAAGAGAAAGATACATGCCAATCACGGTAAGAGAGAGTAAGAAATTGAATAATTTAGCATTTGGACTTTTAACTGCTCATTCTTACTCTTCTGTGCTTTGATTTTTAAGGAACAAATAATTTTGTAAAACAAACACAAACTGCTTCTCAATGTCTGCACACTGTTTGAAAGTGGAAGGGTTTAAAATATAAGACAATTATTGATTGTTTAATGGCCAAAGCAAAGTAATCAATGTGTAATCAACTTGGAGGCTTTATGGTGCTCTCATATACTTCTCTGCTTAATTGCTTGTTAATGTCAACAGCTTAAAGTCAAAGTGTGTCAAATATTTAAAGGAAAATTCTACCCAAAACCTGTCTTTTGTTTCATTAGTACATTATTGTTATAGTCCGAAAAATGTTTTTCATGTCAGCAATCAAGTTCTCAAGGTATACAGTTTACACTGAAAGAAATACTGTATATAAACCCAAGTGTTGGTCCCAAATTTCATGAGCTGAAATAAAAGATCCCAGAAATGTTCCATATGCACAAAAAGCTTCTTACTCTCAAATGATGTGCACACATTTGTTTACATCCCTGTTACTGAGCCTTTCTCCTTTGCCAATATAATCCATCCACCTGACAGGTGTGGCATATCAAGAAGCTGATTAAACGATGTGATCATTACACAGGTGCACCTTGTGCGGGGGACAATAAAAGGCCACTCTAAAATGAGCAGTTTTGTCACACAACACAATGCCACAGATGTCTGAAGTTTTGAATGAGCGTGCAATTGGCATGCTGGCTGCAGGAATGTCCACCAGAGCTGTTGACAGAGAATTGAATGTTAATTTCTCTACCATAAGCCGCCTCCGACATCGTTTTAGAGAATTTGTCAGTACATCCAACCCTCCTCACAACCGCAGACCACATGTACAGCGTCGTGTGGGCGAGGGGTTTGCTGATGTCAACGTTGTGAACAGAGTGCCCCATGGTGGCGGTATGGTTAGGGTATGTGCAGGCATAAGCTACGGACAACGAACACAAGTGCATTTTATCAATGGCAATTTGAATGCACAAAAACACTGTCGAGATCCTGAGGCCCATTGTGAGGCCCATTTTTTAAAGGTATTTGTGACCAACAGATGCATATCAGGAATTCCCTGTCATGTGAAATCCATAGATTAGGGCCTAATGAATTTATTTCAATTGACCGATTTCCTCATTCCACTTTGACATTATGCGGTATTGTGTGTATGTAGACACAAAATCTAAATTGAATCCATTTTAAATTCAGGCAAAAAAAGTCATTGCAGCCTGACTCACCACTGTCTGTCTCACTACTCTCTGTAAAGAAAATGAATTTTGTTATGAGAATTTACAGTAGCCCATCTTTTTGATCATAGCTAGCTTAATTTCAGCATCTCTTTATCAGTTGTACGCTCATTCTCCGAGGGTCAGGGTTTTTTTATTTGGGGGGGGATGTCTGTTGACACGCAGAGTTACCCATATGACAGAGTGGTGAATGAATGCGCAGCTAACGAGGCAAATCCGGGGAGCAGGCAAATATAACGTGCATGCGTTGATGAATAATTTGAGATTATAAACTGGGTGGTTCGTTCCCTGAATGCTGATCAGACCGTATACCACAGGTATGCCAAAACTGTTCTAATTACGTTGGATAACCAGTTTATATTAGCAATAAGGCACATCGGGGGTTTGTGATATATGGCCAATATACCACGGCTAAGGACTGTGTCCAGGCACTCCGTGTTGCGTGGTGCATAAGAACAGCCCTTAGCCGTGGTATATTGGCTATATACCACACCTCCTCGGGCCTTATTGCTTAATTAGAAACCAGATCAAGAAGCCTTCTGAGCGTTGATCATTGCTTGGAACGCAATAATAAGTGCGTAAACGATAATTAACTAAATAAAACCGAGTAAACGCTATTTCACAAATAAAAAGGTGCGTACATGCGTTTACCCTCCACTACATCCCTGTTTGGGTCTGGCAAAACCCATTCATAAACATCAACATCCTGCCAGGCAGGTTTGAATCTACATTTGCTTGGCATTTCAGCTGTCGATGTGACGTTTGTCAGTCAGTTCTGTACCTGCCTGACTGAGTGACTGTGTGTGGAATGAGCGAGCTCGCATGGCAACCAGAACTCGAAACACGAGGAAATTAAACTCGGTAGTCTGCATGGAAATTAGTTCGCATATATTTTTTCATATTAACATTTTTGAGCATTTTCTGTTCTACTATGATTTTAATTCAAGTACTTTCCAAGTAGCAACTAGTATGATTTTCAAGGTATACTAATTGCCGAATTCAAGTACTTTAAGCAACTCAAGCACCTTGTGCGAACCCTGCGCAATTTCAGCACCGTGGACAGCGATCCGTAGTCTGTACTTTCTTTCAGTTTATTTTTGTTGTTGTTGACTGTTCTATGAGTGGCTGTCTGGCGGACAGATTAGATGTTTATTTTAGGGAGGGGGGGGGTGAACGACCTTGGGGGTCCAGAGAAACTGCTTTAAACCAGTGGTTCTAAACTTCTCAAACCAGAGGGCATGACTCACGACTCCCCCCTAGTTATAGGCCTATACTAATAGTTGCCTATAAAAAAAGTCCAGCAGCATAGAATTAAAAATGTGGCTTAATAACTGCTGTCAGACATATAAGGCCTAATTTATATTGGTGTGTTACTCTTAGAGCTTTATAGCTACTTTGCAATTGGGGAATGAAGTATTTTTATTTTCGTGCAGTTTTCGTGCATTACAGGAGTTGTGTGCAGAAGTGGAAAATGAATCTACATATTTTGTGAAAGATTAAATATTATCTGACAAACGCAATGATTCACAAATGTATGGAAAACACACTAGTATTCAGTACACAATGAGAATGAATGCGATGTGTGTGCTCCTCTCAGGAGACCAACTTGGCCTTAAATGGGTAGCATGAGTAGTGGTGACCCAATACTGTTATAATAAAGGGTCGAAATATATGGTGAAATCATCTTTGAGAACTGGCAGTTTGTCCCACATTTGCAGTTGTGGTCCAAGCAGGACTGGCTACTTTTCCAACTGTCCTCTAAGTGATGCAACCCAGCACACACGATGTGTCATGCACTTAGACAGAAGTAGGCCTTTATGTACGAATGCATTTCTTCTTTATTGGTTATTATATGCATGTATTTACCCTTATTGCGCGTTATTGATACAGTCAATTTGTCATAAACATTTGTTACACAACACTATGATCACCAGCTGGCCAATGACTATTGTTAAAAAGAATAGGGGTGTGGTTTTCATTGGATGCGCCTACTTGTATCTCATGGCGCGCGCATCACATAGCCTTGCCTATATAAACCTTCGGGATTTGGGAATAAAAACAAGACGCACAACAAGAACCAAGTGAAAACCTGGGAAGCAAGCCTGCCGCGCAGTGAGTAAAAGTGAGTTTTTGCTTTCTGAGACTATCAATGTAAGGCTGAGTTTGGGAGGTTTTGACTGTTGTGGTAGTTTTAGCAATTGGGTCGTTCTTGAATTGCAGTAGCATTTTGGGCAATGCATTTTAGAAGAGAAAAAATCTTAGCCTACATTTGAATAAATAAAATAATATCTATGTGAGTATCTTCCCATTGTAAATCAATTAATATGGCAGCTTGATGATATTTTACCATTATGATAACATTGTGCCACCAGTAAAGTGAAGTCAGAATTAGTGAGACAGAGTGATATACTACAAAGCAGTATCAATGAATTTGCCAGCTAATTTTGATAAACAACCAGAAATAACTTGATTTCCAGGTTCATTGAGAAAGCTAAACGTAGAGTTTGGGTTTTTGAGCCAGTTAGACCATGCCCATTTCAAGCTTATCTTTCAACATTTTTGAAAGTTATTTCAGAACAATTAGACAAGTTATCTGACTAACTCTCTGGTCCTGCTTTGTAATATATCCCACAGGTGTAGTGGGGCATTCTGTTTTAATGTCCTGCACTGTGGTCATTTTTCAACCCAATCACAACATATGCTATTGGTTTTCTGCTAAATGTGTACTGTGCACAAAACATCTGTTAATCAACATTAATGCAATTCCCTTTAGATATTCAAAAATACATGAAATATCCAATGCAGCCGTTTTTGTCTCAATATCGTATGATTTCTAACAATGAAGTACATTACTGTGATTGTTTTCAATTAAAATTGTCAAAAATTAACGTAAAATAGCTTAGCAAAGGGCAATTTCTCAAGCAAGAATATTGCTAAGACTGTGTGGGAGTGGTCTAAGTGGGGAGGGGAAAAGTGAAAATGAGCTGTAATTGGCAGAAAGGTTTGGAACTCTCTTTCTTATATTTTGCTTATCAACAAAACATCACAATAGCGTTTGATTCGGCTGCTGTGGGGCAAGGAGACCCCAGCTCCGCTAAAACTATTGACAAATCCATGCCGTTTTCAAGGGATTTGTAAATAGACATAACTACCTGGTTTTAATATCATCACCTCTTGAAGAGCATAGTCAGAACTAGCATTTCTGATTATTCCACATTTAGCTCTATCATCAGAGTTTTACAGCAATCAGCAAACATAATTTGATAATGTATTTTCAATTAAGTCAGGCTAGCCAGATCCATTTGGCTTGTAGCTAGATAGCTAAAGCAAACAATGTGTCTCTTAGCTTGCTTCATCAGAGATTAGGCTTTTGGAAAGTGCTTGACATCGTCCTGGTAAAGGTGTCAGTCGGACTACTGTCATCACCACTATAGATAATTCAATAAATAACATTTGGAGTAAGTTAAGGGGTATGAATACTTCCTGAAGGCATTGTAACAGTACCGTTACATTGGCGAATGCCCCTACTGCTGCTTGACAGGCAGACCCCACAAAGGATGGGGAAATGAGCCTTAAACCACTCATACTGGTCAGGTATAGTTCACTTTTATATCACTCAAATATGCAATTAATAGTGGCCAATATTGACAGAAATGACATTATCATGATCATGATTACATGATGTTTACTGATCATGAAAGGCATGCAGTTACTGGCTGTAGGCCTATAACTCTGATGATAGAGCTAAATGTGTGCAATTGTTTTGCATGGAATAATCTACACATTTTAGTTTTGACAATGCTCTTCAAGAGGGGATGATATTACAACCAAATAGTTAACACGTATTTAAAAAATCCCTTGATAACGGCACGCAGTTGTCAATGGTTTTACCCGAGCTGCAAGTCTGCTTGCCCCGCTGCAGGCAAATCGAATGCTCTGCACCCTATTGTGGCGTTTTATTGTTAACGACCTATTGGTCTATTAACTCATTTATTGCATGGTGATGTTACCACGGAAGTCTAAAACTCCATCGCACTAAAACAGGCAGAAATTTCAGGCGGCCTTTTCATACAGCTCTTACACTAAAAGGGCATCGTCTTAGTTTTCACAACATTATTCCAACCTCGTAGCGTGGAGATATACACTGAGTATACCATTAGGAACATCTTCCTAATATAGAGTTGCTCCTCCCCGTTTTGCTCTCAGAACAGCCTCAAATCATCGGCATGGACTCTACAAGGCGTCGAAAGCATTCCACAGGGATGCTGGCCCATGATGACTCCAATGCTTCCCACAGTTGTGTCAAGTTGTCTGGATGTCCATTGGGTGGTGGACCATTCTTGATACACACGGGAAACAGTTGCGCGTGAAAAACCCAGCAGCCCGGTGCGCCTGGCACCTACTACCATACCCGTTCAAATACACTTAAATCTTGTGTCTTGCCCATTCACCCTCTGAATAGCACACATACACAATCTCAATTGTCTCAAGACTTAAAAAATATATTTTTAACCTGTCTCCTCCCCTTTATTTAGACTGATTCAAGTGGATTGAACAAGTGACATCAATAAGTCATCATAGTTTTCAGCTGGATTCACCTGGTCAGTCTATGTCATGGAAAGCGCAGGTGTACTTAATGTTTAGTACACTCACTGTACATAAAACACAGAAAAATCAGTTGTTTGACTGCACTTGGCCTTTAAAATATGTTGTTGTAGCAGTTTATAACATCTCAAAATGTATTCTAGGCACTATATATCACATAAACAGCATAATATAACAATAATATGACATTGGAGGGAATGCGAGAAAAAATAACAAGGGCAGGAAAGAAAGGAAACAACGGACAATGGCATGTAAGAAAGTAAGGATAGAAAAGAGGTTACATTTATGAAAGTGGACAACATTTGAGGAATAATAGAGTTGCTTCAGGATCAAGTAAAGGCTGTGCGGACTCCAGAGTGCTTTAGTTAGAGTTTCATGGAGAGCTTGGAATGTCCCAACATCACTTTTGCAAGGGCATGGAGAGTGTGTTATCTATAAGCCCCTGCAAAGTGTTCTCTACTTCATCTGTGGGGCCGCAGGTAGCCTAGTGGTGAGAGCGTTGGGCCACTAACCTGAAAGGTTGCCGGATTGAATCCCCGAGATGACAAGGTAAAAATCTGTCATTTATGCCCCTGAACAAGGCAGTTAACCCACTGTTCCACTGTTCTTAATTAATAACCTCATAGTCCTCTAGGGGCGTTATTTCATTTTTGGATAAAAAGAGGTGCCCGTTTTAAGCACAATATTTTGTCACGAAAAGATGCTCGACTATGCATGGAATTGATAGCTTTGGAAAGAAAACACTCTGACGTTTCCAGAACTGCAAAGATTTTCACTGTGAGTGCCCCAGAACAAAACCTTCAGGCAAAACCAAGATGTTTCAGCAACCAGGAAATGAACAGGATTTCCGAAGGTACGTTTTCCATGATCTCCTTATATGGCTGTGAATGCGACAGGAATGAACGGACCCTTTCTATCGTTTCCCCAAGGTGTCTGCAGCATTGTGACGTATTTGTAGGCATATCATTGGAAGATTGACCATAAGAGACTACAATTGCCAAGTGCCCGCACGGTGTCCTGCGTGGAAATTGGTGCGCAAAACTCAGCTCCTGGTATTTTTCCATGCGAATCTGAGAACAAAGCAAGCTTCCAGGAACGGCATTTCAATGAAGAGATATATGACAAAACACCTTGAGGATTGATTCAAACAACGTTTGCCATGTTTCAGTCGATATTATGGAGTTAATTCGGAAAAAAGTTTGACGTGTAGGTGACTGAATTTTCGGTTAGTTTCGGTAGCCAAATGCATAGTAACAAAACGGAACGATGTGTCCTACACAAAGAATCTTTCAGGAAAAACTGGACATCTGCTATGTAACTGAGAGTCTCCTCATTGAAACATCTGAAGTTCTTCAAAGGTCAATTATTTTATTTTATTCCTTTGCTGGTTTTTGTGAATATGTTGCGTGCTAAATGCTAACGCTAAATGCTAAGCTAGCTATCAACACTCTTACACAAATGATTGATTTTCTCTGGTTCAAAAGCATATTTTGAAAATCTGAGATGACAGGATTGTTAAGAAAAGGATAAGCTTGAGAGCAGGCATATTTATTTCATTTCATTTGCGATTTTTAGAAATCGCCAACGTTGCGTTATGGTAATGAGCTTGAGGCTGTAGTCACGATCCCGCATGCGGGATGAGGCGTACTATGAGGTTTGACTTGCCTCGGTAAATAAAACATCTACTAAAGTGTCCCACTACAACTGAAAGACACACTTTAGCAAAAGTATGGGTCTGATGTTGTTTTAGAGATTGTAGCATCCACCAAATAATAAACTATCAACTTGTTTCATCATAAACATGTAGATACAACCTTCATTCATTGAAATAAACATTAGTTGAGTAGGGTATGCTGATTTCGATTTTATACATAGTGATTCACCAAAAAGTGTCCCACTAATGCTGACTTCACCCTAGGAGTAGTAACACCAATGATGATAACACCCATGACACATTTTTGATAATTGAGGATTTTCTTAAATGGAGGCAACAAATGCCCAAATATAAATGTAATGAATTAACCCTTTAACCCTTAGTAACATTTAGACACACCACATGATCAATGGAATCCTACAATTTAGGACATACTAAAAGGCTGTGATTAGTTAATCATTTGTATTAATAAAGACCACTCCCCAAAAACAGTTTGCCACTGGAGGGAATGCTCAAGGTCCTTGGTATATCCTTTGTAATGAGTACTTTTCAAAGTGTTAACACCAATGACATAATACTTAGGGACACATCATAAACACTTCAATGTAAACAAAAACATGCATGTGTAACTGTTTGTCATTTGAAAGTGTTTTTCGTGGTTGCAAAGGCAAGGGACGCAACGACCAATTGCAGTAGCAAGTCCGAATGTTAGAGTACAAAAGCGATCCTTCATTATCATTACTTAACATTTCCAGACTGTTACCTATCACTGTAAAATCAATAGGTTGAAGACCAATTTATTTATTTCGTAAACAACTTTGGCACACATTTCGGCACCATAGACCGAGCACCTGCTAACGCGTCTCTAATGAATCCTCCATTCAAAAATACCAAATCTTACTCATCAAAAGCTTTACCTTAAACAAAACTATGTCCAGTAGTTTTCAGGGAAATGTTTGACTACATTCTTTATTTACAGATGGCCAACATACTGAGACCCTGGTTGATCCTCGTAGCCCTCCTCGTGTGCGTGCTGGTTAGTCTGGGCACCTTCGCAGATGCCTACCCGCCCAAGCCTGTGAGCCCCGACAACAACGCGCCTCCGGAGGAATGGGCCAGATACAACACGGCGCTGCGACACTACATAAACCTCATTACTAGACAGAGGTGAGTGAGTCAGCACTCTAACAAAGCAAACATTTCAGCCTATTGGGTTTTCAGGAAGCGTAAAGCTCCTACTAACAACCAATAGATTGATTACATGTTCCTTCATTCAATTTGAATACAAAAAAAATCACACAAAAAAATGCCCCTCACTGGGGGGCTAATAATGAACAGGAAGGCCCACACACTGTTTATGCTCCAAATTCACAACTTTATTGACAACGTTTAGATTGAAACGGATCTTCCTCAGGTCAAACAGGTTGAGGGCTCACATCCCAAAATATATCATTCACTTTTGTGCATAGTCAATTATGGTCAAAGAATTATATACAAATTGGTCCAAATTAAAACCTAGGCAACAGTAAAAAAAGATGATATTGGAAACTGCTGGAATACATGCCCATATGATCATTCGTAGAGCACCGAGACATGATTGTGTCGAGGCACAGATCTAGGGAGAGGTACCAAAAAAATTATGCAGTATTGAAGGTCCCTAAGAACACATCATTCTTAAATGGAAGAAATTTGGAACCACCAAGACTCTTCCTAGAGCTGGCCGCCCGGCCAAACTGAGCAATAAGGGGAGAAGGGCCTTGGTCAGGGCAGTGACCAAGGACCTGATGGTCACTCTGACAGAGCTCCAGAGTTCCTCTGTGGAGATGGGAGAACCTTCCAGAAGGGCAACCATCTCTGCAACACTCCACTAATCAGGCCTTTATGGTAGAGTGGCCAGACGGAAGCCCCTCCTCAGTAAAAGGCACATGACAGCCCGCTTGGAGTTTGCCAAAAGTCACCTAAAGATTCTCAGACCATGAGAAACAAGATTTTGTGGTCTGTTGAAACCAAGATTGAACTCTTTTGCCTGAATGCCAGGTCACTTCTGGAGGAAACCTGGCACCATCCCTATGGTGAAGCGTGGTGGTAGCAGCATCATGCTGTGGGGATGTTTTTCAGCAGCAGGGACTGGGAGACTAGTCAGGATCGAGAGAAAGATGAACAAAGCGAAGTACAGAGAGATCCTTGACGAAAACCTGCTCCAAAGTACTCAAATCAAATCAAATTGTATTTGTCACATACACGTGTTTAGCAGATGTTATTGCGGGTGTAGCAAAATGCTTGTGTTTCTAGCTCTAACAGTGCAGTAATATCTAACAAGTAATATCTAATAACAAAACACACAAATCTAAAGTAAAGGAATTGATTTAAGAATATATCAATATTTGGGAGAGCAATGTCAGAGTGGCATATACTAAGATACAGTAGAATAGGATAGAATACAATACATACATATGAGAAGCAAAATATATAAACATTATTAAAGTGGCCAATGATTTCAAGTCTCTAATGTGCTAGTGATGGCGATTTAACAGTCAGATGGCTTTTAGATAGAAGCTGTTTTTCAGTTTCTCGGTCTCAGCTTTGATGCACCTGTACTGACCTTGCCTGGATGGTAATGGGGTGAACAGGCAGTTTCTCGGGTGGTTGTTGGTCTTGATTATATATTTGGCCTTCCTGTGACATCGTTTGCTGTAGGTGTCCTGGAGGACAGGTAGTTTGCACCCGGTGATGCTTGGGGCTCTGGAGAGACCTGCTGTACCAGGCGGTGGTACAGCCCGACAGGATACTCTCAATTTGGCATCTGTAAAAGTTTGTGAGGGTTTTAGGTGCCAAGCCAAATGTCTTCAGCCTCCTGAGGTTGAAGAGGCACTGTTGCGCCTTCTTCACCACACTCTCTCTGTGGGTAGACCATTTCAGTTTGTCAGTGATGTGTACGCCGAGGAACTTAAAGCTTTCCACCTTCTCCACTGCGGTCCCATCTATGTGGATAGGGGAGTGCTCCCTCTGCTGTTTCCTGAAGTCCACGATCAGCTCCTTTGTTTTGTTTACTCTGGGTGAGAGGTTATTTTCCTGGCACCACACTCCCAGGGCCCTCACCTCCTCCCTGTAGGCTGTCTCGTCGGTAATCAGGCCTACTACTGTTGTGTCGTCTGCAAACTTGATGATTGAGTTGGAGGTGTGCATGGACACTCAGTCATGGGTGAACAGTGAGTACAGGAGGGGGCTGAGCACTCATTCTTGTGGGATCCCAGTGTTGAGGATCAACGAAGTGGAGGTGTTTTTTCCTGCCTTCACCACCAGGGATATCTGCCCGTCTGGAAGTCCAGGACCCAGTTGCACAGGGTGGGGTTCAGACCCGGGGCCTCAAGCTTAATGATGCGCTTGGAGGGTACTATGTGTTAAATGCTGAGCTATAGTCAGTTAACCTCTCTGGGATATGTCCCACCTGGCCAAAAGCCAGGGGAAATGCAGGGCGCCAAATTCAAATAAATTACTATAAAAATCTAACTTTCATGAAATCACACATGCAAGATAACAAATTAAATCTAGACTTGTTGTGAATCCAGCCAACATGTCAGATTTCAAAAAGGCTTTTAGGCGAAAGCAAACAATGCTATTATCTGAGGATAGCACCATAGTAAACAAAGAGAGAAAAGCATATTTCAACCCTGCAGGCGTGACACAAAACACACATATAATTCATGCCTTACCTTTGAGGAGCTTCTTTTGTTGGCATTCCAATATGTCCCATAAACGTCACAAATCGTCCTTTTGTTCGATTAAATTCGTCAATATATATCCAAAATGTCAATATATTTGGAGCGTTTGATCCAGAAAAACACCGGTTCCATTTACATTTACATTTAAGTCATTTAGCAGACGCTCTTATCCAGAGCGACTTACAAATTGCGTAACGTGACTACAAAATATCTCAAAAGTTTACCTGTAAACTTTGCCTAAACATTTCAAACTACTTTTGTAATACTACGTTAGGTATTTTTTTACGTAAATAATCGATCAAATTGAAAACGGGATGATCTGTGTTCAATACAGGAGGAAAACAAACTGTAGCTAGCTTTCTGGTAACGTGCCTCTATCTAACAGTACACTACAAGTGACCCTCGTTCTGAACAGTGCTACATCTTCATTACACAAAGGAATAACCTCAATCAATTTCTAAAGACTGGTGACATCCAGTGGAAGTAGGAACAACAAGAAGGTCCCTTAGAAATCTGGATTCCCAATGAAAATCCATTGAAAAGAGAGTGACACCCTCAAAAAAAGTCTGAATGGTTTGTCCTCTGGGTTTCGCCTGCTAAATAAGTTCTGTTATACTCACAGACATGATTGAAACAGTTTTAAAAACTTCAGAGTGTTTTCTATCAAAATCTACTAATAATATGCATATCTTATCTTCTGGGGATGAGTAGCAGGCAGTTGAATTTGGGCATGCATTTCATCCGGACGTGAAAATACTGCCCCCTGTCACCAAGAAGTTAACAGCATTCTTACATAGGTATTCCTCTTGTCCAGATGGGATAGGGCAGTGTGCAGTACGATGGTGATTGCATCGTCTGTGGATCTATTGGTGCGGTAAGCAAATTGAAGTGGGTCTAGGGTGTCAGGTAAGGTAGAGGTGATATGATCCTTAACTAGTCCCTCAAAGCACTTCATGATGACAGAAGTGAGTGCTACGGGGCGATAGTCATTTTGTTCAGTCCCCTTTGATTTTTTGGGTACAGGAACAATGGTGGACATCTTGAAGCATGGGGACAGCAGACTGGGATATGGAGAGATTGAATATGTCCATAAACACTCCAGCCAGCTCAGACTGGGGCGAAGGTTCACCTTCCAACAGGACAACGACCCTAAGCACACAGCCAAGACAACGCATGAGTTGTCTAGAATGTCTCTGAAGTCTCTGAATGTCCTTGAGTGGCCCAGCCAGAGCCCAGCGTTAAACCTGATCGAACATCTCTGGAGAAACCTGAAAATAGCTGTGCAGCAACACTCCCTGTCCAACCTGACAGAGCTTGAGAGGATCTGCAGAGAAGAATGGGAGAAATTCCCCAGATACAGGTGTGCCAAGCTTGTAGTGTCATACCCAAGAAGACTCAAGGCAGTAATTGCTGCCAAAGGTGCTTCAACAAAGAACTGTACTTATGTAAATGTCATATTTATCTAACAAAATGTGGAAAAAGTTAATGGGGTCTGAATACTTTCCGAAGGCACTTTATAATCCTTTATGAACAGAAAGGTGTAATGGGTTCGCACTCAAAAAGATGTTGCATAAAGCGTACTTAAATGATTTTAATTGCATCAGGGATAGTTTGCACAGAGGTTTCGGCATTACAGCCTTCTTCCGTGTGTAGGTACAATTTGATTTGAATTCAAAACAGCATTTGTAGAGAACAACCGATGAGCAGTAGGTGCTTCTAATCAGGGTTGCCAGTCATCTGTCAATCAGGCATGTGGCTTGTCTGCTCTACCTATATACAAACGAGTCACAAAGAAATACAAAATTATAGGGTATGGGAGCGGGCACGAAGGGCAAGTCACGAATCAACTGCCCCAGGTGTCCTCTCACCTGAATACATGATATCAGTTCATGAGATAGCACACCACAAAGGACACCAGGCACAGCTGTCCATAAATATGTGGTGCCAACTCATAAACAATATGCATAATCTGATATGGAACTTTTTGTATATCTGAATTTGTGGGTTTTACTCTTTTGATTATAATCGTTTATGACCACATGTACCTCTGTGATTCATTATGATTCTTTACAAATGTTATTTATTAGCCCAGCACCTAAGTTTTCAAAGATGTGCGCATGACAACAACATTTTCTATAGAGGATATTTGAACTAAGCCTGAGGATAATGATGTCTTGGCTCTCCGACCAGCCTGTTGTTCTGAACACTGTGATAACATAACTTCATTCCAGTTTTGGAAAGCCACATATGCAGCAGAGAGATTAGTATATGGAGATTGCAGAGTGTAGTTATTAAAAATAATGATGGTATGGAAAGGAACGGAAAGGAGCCTGGTTTTGCTCCATCACTGACCTACCTTGCGTTCAGCGATAGAGACCTATAATGGCTCCACTGAGACCTTGGTCTGTGTAATGGAGATGTGCTATTACCGGCAAATGTACCTGATCTGTCTGGTCTGGTCTGGCTTCATTATACTGATCTATAATGAGTTGCTATCTTTATTCCCCCAACCTGGGTTGTAAGGGCAAGACTGCTGTAGGCAATGATGCGCTGCTGTACAGTGCATGTGTGATCTCCAATGACTGGTGTGTTGGATAGAAAACACGTAGGCATTAACTTAAGTGCATGTCCTGTCTCTGTGTCTTGGGGCAAGAGGAAAGCTCAACAGGAATTGCCCCTGTCTCTCAGTACAGCTGTGAAAACTATTGGTCACTAAATCCGGAAAAATGACCGACCATGTCAAAACTGTTAGTCAGTAAATCCATCTAGAAGTACCACGTAAAAACGATTGGCTGGTATGCCCTCACCCGTCTGAATGGTCAATGTGAATGCCCTCACCCGCTATATACTTATAGCTGATTGGTTTGGGTTCTGCCCAGTACAGTGCTGTACTCTTAATAGTCACCGCCACACACACACAAACAGCTGGATATTTATATGATTTTAGTCATCCGAATGACTTGGAATCTTATTGTTGTGGTTCTACAAGACAAAGATATAACACATACTAAACAGTATTAAGAATGAAGAGTTATTTAACTATCAGCATCAATATAAACATAAACATTCACCTCTTGTAGAGAGAGAGAGAAACCAAGTACTTGGTTTGACAAAGTGTCAAGATTTATGGCACCCTCTCTCCAGAATCTGCCAGGCTGAGGCCTCATCAGAGCTGCCCTGGTACCACAGGGTCGTAATGCGCAAGCTCCAAGAGCTGCCTGGGATGTCTCTAGAAGCTCGCCAATGGCAGAAAAAAACACCTTTTAATAAAGGGCACTATGGAAAACGCTGTGGTAGCGTGTGCATGCAAAAGACGATGTTTAACAGTACAACAAATAAACCACTTCTGCAGAAGTACTTTTGCAACCAATGCAATAACAATTATGGCAGTACGGAATAATGCTGCATACAATCAGTGGAGATTTTAGCATGTAAATCTTGGTGGGGCAAATCCACATTTTTTTGTGGGGAGGATGCATGCCAGTAAAGCTACTACACAACACAACACTAAACAATACATTAATTGCACTATAATGGTGACAAACTGTGCCCACAAACTGTTAGGGCCTACATAAAGCTGTACCAACAGCAGTCCCAACACCTTACCACTGCTATAGCTGGCTATCAGCAAAGCCTAGTCTGGCAGCGAAACAATTCATTCAGCCTCATTTACTGCCTTTTAAAAAACAGAGCTGATATGGCTGACTTGCTTAAACAAATATGCTTTCTACTGACAATTGAGATGTAGAAACTGTAGCATAAGGGGACGACAAGCGGATAAGAGGCAACCCGTAATTTCAATTAAGACATTAATGAGCGAGCTAGGATGGACATAGTCAATGTAACTATTTGTTCAGCACTTTTGAAATGTACAGTGACAGAATTCAGAACATGGGCTGTTCTTACAGTGTTCTCTCTGTACACCAAGTCAGAACTGTTGGATAAATAAAGGGGGCATATAAGCAGACAATGAAAGCTCTTACAATATTCAATGATTACATTTCTCTAAAACAGACTATTTGCTACATGTACACCACCAAATCAGAACAGTAGGCAATATTAAGAGGGGAAAATAGACCAACTTATTAGGGTGAGTCCCATTAGCTACTAACAGCTACTAACAACACAACATACACTTTGTATTTTTTTCTTAGCTACAGTATACATATCTTCCTTGCATATTACGTCATTTATGCAGCAGCATACATGACATTTTTCGACTCAACTTGTTGTTCTATGCTCACTTGAACAGGAAGGTGGTGCAGCGGTCCTTCTTGTGGGCAAATTTTGTCATCAAAGTCTGGCATTCTCTGGATTTATGGTGCTTTCAAGACAACTGGGAATTCTGGAGAAAGAAAAACAAGATTGAATCATGATGATTTCAGTGATCTTCAGGTTGTAGCTCTAGAAACAGGCCTAAATTCCATACGTACAATTCCGAGTTGGATGACCGTTCAAAACGTATTTTCACAGTCGGTGCTCGTTTTTACCTGAGTTCCCATTTATCCTGAAATCACTGAAGTCAAATTATTTCCCATTTCTGAGTTAACAGTTGTTTTGAGCGTGGCAAAAATCATGCTGGATTGACAGCATGGCCAGTGTTGAATGTTTATCATTTTAAGCTTGGGAAAGAGAACCTTAAATGAGAATTGGGACCACACACCCACTCCACTGAATAGCAGGCTAGTGATGGCTTTGAAATGCTTGCATTAAGCCACTGATTCCTTCCAAACCAGTCATTGTTGAATTTGCGATTTCCAACCTGTTGTGTAATGTTTATGTACAATGGCCAATGAGCACCAATACGTTTTATCTATAATTTCTTATCATTATTTCTCTTCATATGCCAGTATATTGTTGACTTGATTAATGTAGATGACTGCAGGCTAAGATTTTGAAATTATAAGGTTGACATGATTAGTCCAATCAAAGTTACTGTAGATATAACGTGATTTGACGTAATTTTATCTGTGGCCAATGACCTTGAGCCGTCTTGGATGGGCACTTCTAATGTAACTCTATGGCATCACCCAAGGGGCTTGAATTTTCCAGCTCTACCGTTAGATTTGGCAGTGATGTAGTGTCCCCACGAGTGAAAGATCACTGAGCCAATCACGGCGCAACTAGAGAACCCTTACGCTCTGTATTTTCCGCTGGCTGCCCCTCCACCACAGAAAGCACTGAGCTTGACTGAAACACCTGCACTTTGGACCTGCCTTACTCAACAAAACAAAAAAGAGACCATGTTTGTAATGTAGGCTTTATTAACTCAACCATTTTTATTTTTTTATTTACATTGCAAACTGATATGTGACACGTATTAATGCCAAAATAACATGCAAAACAGGTCACCACTGCATATGATAAACAATACACAAAGCAGCATTGGCAACTGTAACTTTAAAGAATACTAATAACATTAACAAAATACTAACAGTAGAACATATGGCTGAATCTTATCAAAACCTCCAGTAAAACCCCCCTGCAACTTACATTTCTATGCACACACACAACTGACATTTTTGTCACTGTCGACAATAAAAAGTCCTCAGAAACATGCGTCAACAGTATATATCAACAGTGGTATATATATATATATATATGTGCGTGTGTGTGTGTGTGTGTCCATGCATGCATGTGGAGTCTCCATCTGTGTGTGCATACGAGTGACTGCTTGTGCATCTGTGCGTATGTATCTGTGCAGGTACGTCTGTTGCTCAGAGAGAGATTTCATGTAGGCGTATAGAGTCTCCTATTAAACGTCTAAAAACTGCAGGGTCTATCATTAAAAGGGCTGGAGCTGTCAATGCACTGCAAGGGCTGTGTGCCATGCAGTTCAGCCCCTCTGTTCTCACACAAAGGGAGAATCACTCCACAATGGCCAGGCATTGATTTCAGTAAAGATATTTTAAAAGACTTGGCGCTGCCTGTGGAGCTGAGGATTGCTAGCCTTACTGAGCATTGGACATTGGAAATCTCTCCTCGTTTGGAGCTATGAGATCTTGCCTCTGGAAATGAAAAGGGCATTGGTGATTAGTGAGTACACCGAGTAGGGTATAAGCACTTAGAATGTCTCATTTCTTGACACTTTTACTCTTTCTCAATGAATCTTTCCTCGATTCCTAGCATCCTCTCTCCTCGCCTTCTTCTCAAAACGTATGTGAGAGGGAGGTCCGAAGGAAAGGATCTTGGATCTTCTCCTCCAATACGGTTGAGAAGAAGGTGAGGAGATAGGACACAAGGGATCTCGGATATATGAATTGAGGTATTGGAATTCATGGTGATATAAATTATGAGATAGGCAGGCTACTCATGGCCACAAGGGGACATGACATGATCATAGGACCCCTGTCAGCACACTCCAGCAAGTAATGTATATCTCTTGGTGACATACAGCAACAGTAATGGCCTCTCTGTGTACACTAGGTATGGGAAGAGGTCTTCCCCTGAGTCAGCTATGGCGTGGTTGCTGTTTGGAGACGAGTCAGAAGGCGACTTAACAACACGGTGAGAGGATGAAGAGATTGGGGGGACATGGTTATTCAAAATAACTGCGTCTCCGATGTGTTCCAATATACTCATACATTGAATATATCAACATGACCCACAGGGTTGGGGTCAATTCCAATTTCATTTGAAATTCCAATTCATTTCTTGAATTCACTCATGACGTGGAGAATTTACATTGAATTAAATTCGAAATTCAACAATCTTCAAGTTTTGGAATTGTAATCAAGTGGAATTAGACTGTTTGGACTGTTTGAATTGGAGTTGAATTGGAATTGGAAAAACATTTAATCTTTGGAATTTAATTGGAAATCATAATTTGTGCATTACCCTGGCAGTGAAATTAATGCACTTAGCATAAAACATTGACAGCAGGATTTGTTTTAAATCAGGGATCGGCAACTTTGATTGCGGTGGGGGCCTCAAAAAATCTGAACTCATAAGGAGACGCAGTGGTTCATGGGTCTGTCACGCCTGCTCCCACTCTTCCCCCCTGGCGCTCCCGGGTGACAGGCTCCCCAGCATTACGCACTCCTGCCACCATCATTACGCACACCTGCCTTCCCTCGTCACGCGCATCAGCGATTATTGGACTCACCTGTTCTCAATCACCTCTGTCATTACCTCCCCTATATCTGTCTGTTCCCCTGTTCTGTTCCCCGCTTCAGCATTGATTGTCAATCGTCGTTGTTTTGCTAACGCTGTTCCTGTCTTGTTTCATGTCTGTTCCTTATTAAATGTTGACTCCCCGTACCTGCTTCTTATCTCCGGCGTCGGTCCCTACAGGGTCTGCATACCCACATCTTTACCCACACATGCAGTCAAAGCCAGCCCTAGCCTAGTTTATGGCCCCTAAACTACATTTTGTTGGAACTCCTCTGGAATTCTACACATTTTGCCATAGGGTGGAGACATTTTTTATGTATGACATCTGAGTGAGAGTGTCTAACAAAATCAATCAATGGGGTTCCCCCAGTCGGTAATTCGACCATGATCACTACACGTTTAGATGGCTGGCCACTAGACTAGCTTACCAATCTAAAATATGTTAGCTGACATGGGCTAATTGAGTGACTGATATAAAATATATATATATATTTTTTACCTTAACTGACTTGCCTAGTTAAATTAAGTACAAATTCTTATTTTCAATGACGGCCTAGGAACAGTGGGTTAACTGCCTGTTCAGGGGCAGAACGACAGATTTGTGTGCATCTGTTTGATGCACAACCAAATGTCAAAATTGCACCTGGTACCTGTGTATTGTACTATTTTCACTCCCAAGAGTAAGTTGAGACACCCGCCAGTTTCCCGTCCTTGTTTTAAATGATTTAAACTTGTATTTCTACATTTCCAGTATAACTGTCTGAAAAGTGACTATCCTGAAAGCCTACGGGAATTGAATTAGAATTTGTGGGGATAATATTGAATTGGGAATTGACTTATTGGAATCTACCTAACATTGGAATTGAGAGGAATTGAATTATCTCTGAATTCAATGACTGATCTAGAATTTGAATTAAATTGAATTTACGGGGAGAGGTCATTTAATTAGAATTGAATTTGTGGAATTAACCCAATCCATTCTGAAATTCCAAAAAGTAGTGCCAACAATGAATAGCAATATCGAAGTTTGATCACTGTAGTTTAGTGAGTTTGAGGTACTGACTTTTTGTGTATTTTTCTTTCAGTTCAGATGGCAGTGATCTATGGTAAATATCGTACTTCTGGTGTGCTGCTCTGCTGTTCCACTTAAATGGTGGGCCTGACAACAACTCAAACAGGCTGCTCAACTGGAAGCCATCACTGGACTGTGCGGCCCACTACTTCTGTCCGACACGCATCTCTCATCCTGTAAATAATGTGTTATTAAATAATGAATAATAAAGAAATGAATGTGTAATAATACATCTGGTTGC
This sequence comes from Oncorhynchus nerka, assembly GCF_034236695.1. Lineage (NCBI taxonomy): Eukaryota > Metazoa > Chordata > Actinopteri > Salmoniformes > Salmonidae > Oncorhynchus > Oncorhynchus nerka. Next base: position 3,484,504 of record NC_088411.1, read on the forward strand.
AGTTAGTTTTAGTTGACCTTTCGGGTTCACAAGCCATGATTGGAAATAAATGATCCTAGACCACAAGCAATTCAGGCCTGTTGTTATAAGAGTATCATCTTCTAACAGTATATGTTACATATTCATACCAATAGGTGACAGTATATTACAAGAGAATTCAGTTACTCTAACAATTTTCTATCTCTGCCTTATTTGCCATTTGAGTTTTGTGACAATTTATGCATTAGACAACATAGTCTACTGACCATGCTGCAGGACATGCATAGCCTACGTTGACCATAATTACTCACAATATTATAAAAAAAGAGTCGGGATGTATTGAAGTATAAGTATTTTAATACCGTTATCCTAGGGTGAAGATGAAACTCATAATTCTGAAACTTTTGGACACAGTATTAGTTTACTCTTTCATTTTTTATGGTAGGCTATACTGTCTGATCATTTGTGAAATTCCCATCGCAAGCAACCTACTCGACAATAGGCATTCAAATCGCAGTTCAGTGGGGTCTGCACTGTCACACAGCCCATTTCCCCCTTTATCTCCAGCAACCGTGCTCAGGGATTTTACATTTCAGCCGCTCCGTCTAGCTTTCAACTCGAATTGGACACTGGAACTAACTGAAGCAAGGTAACCTAACAGGTATGAGCTCATAAACTAGTCATTTGTTGAATAGAATGAATGAGGTTGTTGATATAGACTAGAATATTATACATTTTTGTCATCATAATGTTCCTCTTCGTAGACCGGCTTTTTAAAATCGATTGGGATTCTGCCGTGATGTGCGCCTGGCACCAGGTGGCTTGTTTTATGCTGGAATCCAAATGACAAATGAATTGACTAGACAGTGTGAATTCATGAAAGTGGTGGTATCACAATCTCACGAAGGATGACAGTGCAAACCATTAGCCAGCACTTTACCTCTAGATTTCGTCCACAATCGATGGCTATGGTTATTACGCAGGAGCCTACATATGTGCGTAGTGCATACAAAGCCCACAGTTCGCGAGGACTGGCCTGAGAGAAAAGCATTTAAGCAAAAACTATTTCTGATTTTATTTTCTTATCCCACTTACGGGACTCGAGTTGTGTGAGTGGATAGTAAAACCGTGTGCAGACTCCCATATTTTGCGCTAGTGAATTATAACATTCCCTGACTTTACAAGTATGAACAATAACCTATGAGTTAATGATGAATGATCAATCATCCAATTTTAAATGTAATTTGGACTGGGAGAAAATGGCTGTTTTACAATAGCAGAATTCCAGACCTTATGTAGCTATAAGAACAGTGGGACATCATATGCATTGTAGCACCTGTAACCTGGCGCATGCCCACGTCGCCACCCAGTTTTATTCGGAATATATTGAGGTGTTTAGGGGTTTCCCGATTTTACAACTTTACTAGCGTTAGATTAAATAACACACTGACAGAGAGGGACATACGGTTCATGTCACAGACAATGTTAGACTACATTGGGTACGGGGATATCGCTGCACAAAACAGCAAACCTAGTCTGAACTAGCTAGCAGTACAGCGGGGGGAGGGTATCACAGATATTTCACGGGATGTATAAATGTGAAGCATCCGGTTGTGCGTTTCCACTCATTACCAAATATGGTGGTGAGAGGAAGCCCAGTGGCCGAAGATGGAATGAGATGAATTTGGGCCAACATTCTGCTAATTTCAAAAACATTTGATCTCAATACAGGCTGTGGTCTATCTTTGGTTAGTTATAAACATTGTTGGAGGTATCTCCCCAGAGAGAAAATGGGGCTCTCCCCAATAGGTTTGTGGGGATATAACTATGTGCAGCCCCCCCTCTATTACCATCACAACCCCATAAACAATGAGCATAACTGGTGCTGCCAGCCTGGGGTAGGGTCTGCCCACCCTAATGCTCCCCCTTCAAGTACTCGTCCCTGAGGATCAATTCTCGGAACCGACCCGGGGGTCTCCTTGAATGCTTTTGAAGTATTGCTTTTGAAGTATAGAAACTCAACAATATGATTTGAATGATAAAAAAATAAATACAATAAAAACATGAAAAGGTAAATGTATGAAGCGCTCATCATTTAAAATAGGCTAGATGTCGTTTTACCAGTGGCGACGCTGCAGAAGAGAAGCAGGTACGAGGAGTAGAACATTTAATAGGGAACAGACATCAAACAGGACAGAGACAGCATCAGAACCGGGTATGCAGAGACAAACAAACATTAATCCTGACAGCAGGGAACAGACATCAAACAGGACAGAGACAGTGTCAGAACCGGGTATGCAGAGACAAACAAACATTAATCCTGACAGCAGGGAACAGACATCAAACAGGACAGAGACAGTGTCAGAACCGGGTATGCAGAGACAAACAAACATTAATCCTGACAGGGAACAGACATCAAACAGGACAGAGACAGCATCAGAACCGGGTATGCAAAGACAAACTAACATTAATCCTGACAGGGAACAGACATCAAACAGGACAGAGACAGCGTCAGAACCGGGTATGCAAAGACAAACTAACATTAATCCTGACAGGGAACAGACATCAAACAGGACAGAGACAGCGTCAGAACTGGGTATGCAAAGACAAACTAACATTAATCCTGACAGGGAACAGACATCAAACAGGACAGAGACAGTGTCAGAACCGGGTATGCAGAGACAAACAAACATTAATCCTGACAGGGAACAGACATCAAACAAGACAGAGTCAGCGTCAGAACTGGGTATGCAAAGACAAACATACATTAATCCTGGAGGGAACAGACAGCAAACAGGACAGAGACAGCGTCAGAACTGGGTATGCAAAGACAAATAAACATGAATCCTGACAGGGAACAGACATCAAACAGGACAGAGACAGTGTCTGAACCGGGTATGCAGAGACAAACTAACATTAATCCTGGAGGGAAAAGAGCTTGGGAACAGACACATATAAGGGAGGTAATGACATAGAGGATTGAGTCCAGGTGAGTCTAATAATCGCTGATATGCGTGACGGGGGAAGACAGGTGTGCGTAATGATGGTGGCAGGAGTGTGTAATGCTGGGGAGCCTGGCGCCTTTTGAGCACCAGGGAGGGGGAGCGGGAGCAGGCATGACAGACCTGTCATTCAGGGAGAGCCCCACCTGCTTGAACCCAACCTGTTTTGCATGTTCTTTTGGCGTTAATACGTGTCATGTATCCGTTTGCAAACAATTTAATAAAAAATGTATTGAGTCAATAAAGATTCATACAAACATGGTCTCTTTTTCTTGAGTAAGGCAGGTCCAAAATGCAAGCATTTAAGCCTAGCTCAGTGCTTTCTGTAGTGGAGGGGCAGCCAGCGGCAAATACAGAGCGTAAGGGTTGGTAATCTTATCTAGTTGCGCTTTGATTTGCTCAGTGTTCTGTCACTCATGGGGACACTACTTCACCGCAAAATCTACAGGGAGACCTAGAAAGTTCAAGCCCCCTTGGTTGGTGCCATAGATTTACATTAAAAGGGCCCGTCCAAGAAGGCTTTACATTAAAAGTGCCCGTCCAAGAAGGCTCAGGGTCATTGGCCACAGATAAAATTATGTCAAATCACGTTATATCTACTGTTGCTTTGATTGGACTAATTATGTCAACATCATACGTTCAAAATCTTAGCTAGCAAGCTAGACAAGCAGTCATTCTCATGAATCACATCGACAATCTACTGGCAAATCTTTTTCAGTCCTTGTCAAATGAAGAGTGCGGCAGCGTAGCCTAGTGGTTAGAGCGTTGGACTAGTAACTGAAAGGTTGCAAGTTCCAATCCCCGAGCTGACAAGGTACAAATCTGTCGTTCTGCCCCTGAACAGGCAGTTAACCCACTGTTCCTAGGCCGTCATTGAAAATAAGAATTTGTTCTTAACTGACTTGCCTAGTAAAATAAAGGTAAAAATAAAAGGAGAAATGATAGATAAAACATATCAGTGCTCATCTGCCATTGGACATAAACATTACACAACAAGTTGGAAATGGCAAATTCAACAATGAGTGGTTTGGAAGGAATCCGTGGCTAACTGTAAGCGTTGCAAAGCAATTACTATTTTGCTTGCCCTGCTATTTGGTGGAGAGGGTGTGTCTAAGTTTAGGGGTCTCTTTCCAAGCTTAAAAGGATACAAATTCACATGCAACACCATGGGCAAGAGAAGGTTGAATAAATTGGCCCACTGTCAATGGAAACTCGGAACTGGGAAATCTCAGACTTAAGTGAGTTCAAGACTACCAGGAACTGAACAAAAATGAGCTGGGAAAGCACCATAAATCCAGAGAATGCCAGACTTTGATGACAAAGTTTCATGACAAAATTATCCCACAAGAAGGACCGTCGTGCCACCTTCCTGTTCAAGTGAGCACAGCATAACTGTGAGTCCGAAAATGTATTGTATGCTATTGTAAAAAAAAAAGTAATATGCCAGAGAGATATGTATACTGTAGCTAAGAAAGTAATACTAAGTGTATTTTGTGTAGTAAGCTGTTAGTAGCCCATGTGCCTCTCTGATAAACTACCCAGGAAAGGGCTGAAAATAGCCTATATTATTATATGTAGCCTTAGAAATAAGGTTGATGATACATCAGTAGCAATACAAGGATATAACATCTATAGAAGAGACAGAAATGCTTATGGGGGAGGTGTTGCTGTATATACAGTGGGGAGAACGAGTATTTGATACACTGCCGATTTTGCAGGTTTTCCTACTTACAAAGCATGTAGAGGTCTGTAATTTTTATCATAGGTATACTTCAACGGTAAGAGACGGAATCAAAAACAAAAATCCAGAAAATCACATTGTATGATTTTTAAGTAATTAATTTGCATTTTATTGCATGACATAAGTATTTGATCACCTACCAACCAGTAAGAATTCCGGCTCTCACAGACCTGTTAGTTTTTCTTTAATAAGCCCCCTGTTTTCCACTCATTACCTGTATTAACTGCACCTGTTTGAACTTGTTACCTGTATAAAAGACACCTATCCACACACTCAATCAAACAGACTCCAACCTCTCCACAACTCCACAATAGGCAAGCAGCTTGATGAGAAGGCAACAACTGGTGGCGCAATTATTAGAAAATGGAAGAAGTTCAAGATGACGGCCAATCACCCTCGGTCTGGGTCTCCATGCAAGATCTCACCTTGTGGGGCATCATTGGTCATGAGGAAGGTGAGGGATTAGCCCAGAACTACACGGCAGGACCTGGTCAATGACCTGGAGAGAGCTGGAACCACAGTCTCAAAGAAAACCATTAGTAACACACTATGCAATCATGGATTAAAATCCTGCAGCGCACCCAAGGTCCCCAGCTCAAGCCAGCGCATGTCCAGGCCCGTCTGAAGTTTGCCAATGACCATCTGGATGATCCAGAGGAGGAATGGGAGAAGGTCATGTGGTCTGATGAGACAAAAATAGAGCTTTTTGGTCTAAACTCTACTCGCCGTGTTTGGTGGAAGAAGAAGGATGAGTACAACCCCAAGAACACCTTCTCAACCGTGAAGCATGGAGGTGGAAACATAATTCTTTGGGGACGCTTTACTGCAAAGGGGACAGGATGACTGCACCGTATTGAGGGAAGGATGGATGGGGCCATGTATCGCAAGATCTTGGTCAACAACCTCCTTCCCTTAGTAAAAGCATTGAAGATGGGTCGTGGCTGGGTCTTCCAGCATGACAACGACCCGAAACAAACAGCCAGGGCAACTAAGGAGTGGCTCCGTAAGAAGCATCTCAAGGTCCTGGAGTGGCCTAGCTAGTCTCCAGACCTGAACCCAATAGAACATCTTTGGAGGGAGCTGAACGTCTTTATTGCCCAGCGTCAGCCCCGAAACCTGAAGGATCTGGAGAAGGTCTGTATGGAGGAGTGGGCCAAAATCCCTGCTGCAGTGTGTGCAAACCTGGTCAAGAACTACAGGAAATGTATGATCTCTGTAAACAAAGGTTTCTGTACCAAATATTAAGTTCTGCTTTTCTGATGTATCAAATACTTATGTCATGCAATAAAATCATACCATATGATTTTCTGGATTTTTGTTTTAGATTCCGTCTCTAACAGTTGAAGTGTACCTTTGATAAAAATGACAGATCTCTACATGCTTTGTAAGTAGGAAAACCTGCAAAATCCCCACTGTATTCCGAGCCATATCCCTGTCATGCTTAGAGAAGATCTTGTGTCAGGGGTTATTTAAGTGTTGTGGTTGCAGTTTTACTTGGCACATCTAAATCCTTTTCTTTTGGTGTGTTGCTATAGGCCACCAAGTGCTGACAGTCAGTATCTCAATAATATGTGTGAAATGCTTGATAGTGTATGTGATGTGAACAGAGAGGTCTACTTTCGTGGGGACCTGAATATTGACTGGTTTTCATCAAGCTGTCCGCTCAAGAGGAAGCTTCTCACTGTAACCAGTGCCTGTAATCTGGTTCAGGTTATTAATCAACCTACCAGGGTGTTTACAAACACTACAAGAACAACATCATCCACATGTATCGATCACATTTTTACTAATGCTGTAGAACTTTGTTTTAACAGTGAGCAATTGTATTCATGCATAAAAAAACAAATAATGAAAGAAAAGTATTGCAGGTTAGAATTTTGTAAAGTTAGTGTGGGAGAGGTGAAAAAATGATTGTTATCAATCAATAATGACATACCTCCTGGCATTGACAATTTAGATGGAAAGCTACTGAGGATGGTAGCTGACTCTGTAGACACTCATGTCTGTCATATCTTTAATCTGAGCCTAGAGGAAAGTCTTTGTCCTCAGGCCTGGAGGGAAGCTAAAGTAATTCCGCTACCCAAGAGTGGCAGCAGACCTATAAGCTTGCTGCCAGCTTTTAGCAACCTGTTGGAAAAAATTGTGTTTGACCAAATACAATGCTATTTCTCTGTAAACAAATTAACAACAGACTTTCAGCATGCTTATAGAGAAGGGCACTCAACATGTACTGCACTGACACAAATTACTGATGATTTGGTGAAAGAAATTGTTAGTAAGAAGATTGTGGGAGCTGTACTGTTAGATATCAGTGCAGCCTTTGATATTGTTGACCATAACCTGTTTTTGAAAAAACATATGCGTTATTCCTTTTCAACATCTGCCATAGCGTGGATTCAGAGCTATCTGTCTAATAGAACGCAGAGCGTTTTCTTTAATGGAAGCTTCTCTAATATCAAACATGTAAAGTGTGGTGTACTGCAGGGCAGCTCTCTAGGCCCTCTACTCTTTTCTATTTTTACCAATGACCTGCCACTGGCATTAAACAAAGCATGTGTGTCATTCTGATGATTCAACCATATACGCATCAGCAACCACAGCTAATGAGGTCACTGAAACCCTTTACTAAGAGTTGCAGTCTGTTTTGGAACGGGTGCCCAGTAATAAACTGGACCTGAATATCTCTTTAACTAAGAGCATTGTATTTGTTACAAATCATTCCTTAAAACCTGTTTGGGAAAGGTGTGCCGCTACCTCAACAACATCCGGTGAAATGGCAGAGTGCCAAATTCAAATTAGATGACTAATAATATAACATTTTCATGAAATCACAAGTGCAATACATCAAAATAAAGCTTAACTTATTGTTAATCCAGCCACCGTTTCAGATTTCAAAAAGGCTCTACGGCGAAAGCAAACCATGCTATTATCTGAGGACAGCGGCCAGCACACAAATGCATAACAAATCATTTTCAACCAAGGAGTTGCGACATGAAAGTCAGAAATAGTGATATAATATATGCCTTACCTTTGAAGATCTTCTTCTGTTGGCACTCCAAAAGGTCCCAGTTACATTACAAATGTTCCTTTTGTTTGACAATGTCCTTCTTTATATCCATAAAACTCAGTTTAGCTGGTGTGCTTCAGTCAATATCCACTCAGTTTCCCTCCATCAAAATGCATACAAAATGAATCCCAAGCGTTACTAATAAACTTTTTCAAACAAGTCAAACAACGTTTCTAATCAATCCTTCGGTATCCTAATACGCAAATAAAAAATAAAAAATTAAGACGGAGAATAGTATGTTCATTACCGGAGATAAATAACAAAGAGCGCTCTTTCAACTCCACACGCACATGGAAACACTACAGCCAAAATGGGAGCCACCTAGAAAAACTACAATTTCTGGGTCATTTTTCCAAAAACCAGCCTGAAACTCTTTCTAAAGACTGTTGACATCTAGTGGAAGCCCTAGGAACTGCAATTTGGGAGGACTTGGGCATATAATTATAGCACTAACCATTGAAAACAGTGGTAAGGGGAATTTGTTTTGGGGTGGGGGGTGGTTTGTCCTCGGGGTTTCGCCTGCCATATCAGTTCTGTTATACTCACAGACATAATTTTAACAGTTTTAGAAACTTTAGAGTATTTTCAATCTAAATCTACCAATTATATGCATATCCTAGCTTCTGGGCCTGAGTGAGAGGCAGTTTACCTTGGGCACTCTTTTCATCCGGACGTGAAAATACTGCCCCCTATCCCAAAGAAGTTTTAAGTGCTAGACCTCAGCTGAATCTGGTAATGAAGGGTGTGGCTCTTGAACAGGTTGAGGAGACTAAATTACTTGCTGTTAGATTGTAAACTGTCGTGGTCAAAACATATAGATTGAATGGTTGTGAAGATGAGAGGTCTGGCCGTAATAAAGAGATGCTCTGCTTTTTTGACACCACACTCCACAAAGCAAGTTCTGCAGGCTCTAGTTTAGTCTAATCTTGATTATTGTCCAGTCGTGTGGTCCAGTGCTGCAAGGAAAGACCTAGTTAAGCTGCAGCTGGCCCAGATTTGAGCGGCACATTTTGCTCTTAATTGTAATCAGAGGGCTGATATAAATATGATTCATGCCAGTCTCTCTTGGTTAAGAGTTGAGGAGAGACTGACTGCATGACTTCTTCTTTTTATAAAAAATATTCATGTGTTGGAAATCCCAAATTGTTTGCATTGTCAGCTTACACACAGCTCTGACACACACACTTATCCCACCAGACATGCCACCAGGGGTCTTTTCACTGTACCCAAATCCAGAACAAATTCAAGAAAGTATACAGTATTATATAGAGCCCTTATTGCATTGAACTTCCTTCCATCTCATATTGCTCAAATGAAAAGTAAACCTGGTTTAAAAAACAGATAAAGCAACACTTCGTGGCACAACACCTCTCCCCTATTGGACCTAGATAGTTTGTGTGTATACATTGATGTGTAGGCTAAATCAAATCAAATCAAATCTTATTGGTCACATACACATGGTTAGCAGATGTTAATGCGAGTGTAGCGAAATGCTTGTGCTTCTAGTTCCGACCGTGCATTCATATCTAGGAGGTAGGCTTATGCCTCAGCCTGATTTTCGATCCTCTTGTCTAAAAACTTTATTCTATCGCAATACAAGCAGTGAGCATTTCAAGGACAGCTGGAGCACAAATGATTGGTAGGGCTAAGCATGAATAGTAATTGAAAATGGTGAAAAACATCTTCTACTACATTGCCATTAAAGTTAGATGAGAAAATGATGGTTAATATAGCTATTATGTGATACATTTTAGTCCGCTTAATATTGTAGGGCAAAATATTGTGGTTGCAGATAACATTAATATTGTTTGTTTTCATACATTTAGAACCTATAGCATCATTCAAATCGATACAAACATGAAATTATGTCTGATAGTACATTTGTTGAAAGTAACGAACATTACAAACCAGAAACATGGAGAAAAGACCGATATTGTACACTTCTCGCCAGCTGTTACTTCCGGCCCAAGGCTGTGTTACTTCCGGCCCAAGGCTGTGCTACTTCCGGCCCAAGGCTGTGTTACTTCCGGCCCAAGGCTGTGCTACTTCCGGCCCAAGGCTGTGTTACTTCCGGCCCAAGGCTGTGTTACTTCCGGCCCAAGGCTGTGTTACTTCCGGCCCAAGGCTGTGTTACTTCCGGCCCAAGGCTGCGTTACTTCCGGCCCAAGGCTGTGCTACTTCCGGCCCAAGGCTGTGTTACTTCCGGCCCAAGGCTGTGTTACTTCCGGCCCAAGGCTGTGTTACTCCCGCCCCACTGGCAGGTACAAAAATAATGTTGCGGTAGTTCTGTTTTCATCTATTGAATTTAAACTAATTTACCCTAGTGCTGAAATTGCAGTTGCTAATGGTAGAGGACATATATGTTGTTTGTCTTGAAATATGGTATCTCTAGCCATCGGACCGCACAGCCGGATGTGGGAGGGAGTCAATGGTAGGTTGAAGCATGAGGACGTGCTTTTCCGTTTCGGAAGGGCAGTGTAGTGATCCTCGCTATCTGAGCCATGTTGCAATTCCCACCAAGTAGGTTAACCCTATTGGTGTGATGCTGTCACACTGACCATTATTTGCGTTGTTTGTTTTTATGTTTTGTTTGTTCAGGGTGTAATATGAGTGGGCATTCTATGTTGCATGTCTAGTTTGTCTGTTTCTATGTGTTTTGGCCTGATATGGTTCTCAATCAGTGGCAGGTGTTTGTCGTTGTCTCTGATTGGGAACCATATTTAGGTAGCCTGTTTTGTATTGTGGTTCGTGGGTTATTGTCTATGTGATGTTGCATGTTTGCACACAGTATTGATAGCGGTCACGTTCGTATTATTATTTTGTTCATTTGTTTAGTGTTCGTCGTGTTCTTTCATCTACAAGAATGTATTCACACCATTTGGTCTCCTCACTACGACGATCGTGACAGAATGACCCACCAACAATGGTCCAAGCAGCGTGGTAACGGCCAGCAGCAGCAGCAGCGGCAAAGAACGCAGGACTCATGGACTTGGGAGGAGATTCTGGACGGCGAAGGACCCTGGGCACAGCCAGGGGAATATCGCCGCCCCAAAGCAGAGCTGGGGGCAGTGAAAGCAGAGAGGCGCCGGTATGAGGAGGCAGCACGGCAGTGTTGCTGGAAGCCCGAGAGGCAGCCCCAAAAATGTATTGGGGGGGCACACAGGGAGTGTGGCGAAGCCAGGTAGGAGACCTGCGCCAACTTCCTGTGCTTACCGGAGAGAGAGAGGGACCGGGCAGGCACAGTGTTATGCGGTGGAGCGCACAGTTTCCCCAGTGCATGTGCATAGCCCGGTGCGGTACATTCCAGCTCCTCGTATCAGCCGGGCTAGAGTGGGCATCGAGCCAGGTGCCATGAAGCTGGCTTTATGCATCTGGTCTCCAGTGCCTCTCCTCGGGCCGGCGTACATGTCAGGCGTACATGCCAGTCAGCCAGGAGCCGCCAGATCCGCCAGGCAGCCAGGAGATGCCAGTCAGCCAGGAACCGACAGAGCCGCCAGTCAGCCAGGAGCCGCCAGAGCCGCCAGTCGGCCAGGAGCTGCCAGTCAGCCAGGAACCGCCAGTCAGCCAGGAGCGGCCAGTCAGCCAGGAGCTGCCAGTCAGCCAGGAACCGCCAGAGCCGTCAGTCAGACAGGAGCCGCCAGAGCCCCCAGTCAGCCAGGATCCGCCAGTCAGACAGGAGCCGCCAGAGCCCCCAGTCAGCCAGGACCCGCCAGTCAGCCAGGAGCCACCTGAGCCGCCAGTCAGCCAGGAGCCGCCAGTCAGCGAGGAGCCGCCAGTCAGCCAGGAGCCGCTAGAAAGGGGGCCCAGCGTTACGAGGGAACACGGCTAGCATGGAAGCCCGAGAAGCAGCCCCCCAAAAATGTTTGGGGCGGCACACGAGGAGATTGGCTGAGTTAGGTTGGAGACCTGAGCCAACTCCTCGTGCTTACCATTTGGAGAAGCGTGGTACTGGTCAGGCACCGTGTTATTTGGTGGAGCGCACAGTGTCTCCAGTGCCGGGCTAGGGTGAGCATCCAGCCAGGACGGATGGTGCCGGCTCAGCCCGCCTGGTCTCCAGTGCTTCTCTTCGGCCCAGGATATCCTGCGTCGGCTCTGCGCACAGTCTCCGGTGCGCCTGCAAATCAAATCAAATCAAATCAAATTGATTTATATAGCCCTTCGTACATCAGCTGATATCTCATAGTGCCGTACAGAAACCCAGCCTAAAACCCCAAACAGCAAGCAATGCAGGTGTAGAAGCACGGTGGCTAGGAAAAACTCCCTAGAAAGGCCAAAACCTAGGAAGAAACCTAGAGAGGAACCAGGCAAGGAGTCATCATGTCAGGTATTCCTGAGGCATGGTCCTAGGGCTCAGATCCTCCGAGAGAGAGAAAGAAAGAGAGAAAGAGAGAATTAGAGAGAGCATACTTAAATTCACAAAGGACACCGGATAGGACAGGAGAAGTACTCCAGATATAATAAAACGGACCCTTGTCCCCGACACATACACTTCTGCAGCATAAATACTGGAGGCTGAGACAGGAGGCGTCAGGAGATACTGTGGCCCCATCCGATGACACCCCCGGACAGGGCCAAACAGGAAGGATATAACCCCACCCACTTTGCCAAAGCACAGCCCCCACACCACTAGAGGGATATCTTCAACCACCAACTTACCATCCTGAGACAAGGCCGAGTATAGCCCACAAAGATCTCCGCCACGGCACATCCCAAGGGGGGGCGCCAACCCAGACAGGAAGATCACATCATTGACTCAACCCACTCAAGTGACGCACCCCTCCTAGGGACGGTATGAAAGAGCCCTAGTAAGCCAGTGACTCAGCCCCTGTAATAGGGTTAGAGGCAGAGAATCCCAGTGGAAAGAGGGGAACCGGCCAGGCAGAGACAGCAAGGGCGGTTCGTTGCTCCAGAGCCTTTCCGTTCACCTTCACACTCCTGGGCCAGACTACACTCAATCATATGACCCACTGAAGAGATGAGTCTTCAGTAAAGACTTAAAGGTTGAGTCCGAGTTTGCGTCTCTCACATGGGTAGGCAGACCATTCCATAAAAATAGAGCTCTATAGGAGAAAGCCCTGCCTAGAAATTCTAGGGACAATTAGGAGGCCTGCGGCTTGGGACCGTAGCATACGTGTAGGTATGTACGGCAGGACCAAATCAGAGACATAGGTAGGAGCAAGCCCATGTAATGCTTTGTAGGTTAGCAGTAAAACCTTGAAATCAGCCCTTGCCTTGACAGGAAGTCAGTGTAGGGAGGCTAGCACTGGAGTAATATGATCACATTTTTTGGTTCTATTCAGGATTCTAGCAGCCGTATTTAGCACTAACTGAAGTTTATTTAGTGCTTTATCCGGGTAGCCGGAAAGTAGAGCATTGCAGAGGTCTAACCTAGAAGTCACAAAAGCACGGATTAATTTTTCTGCATCATTTTTGGACAGAAAGTTTCTGATTTTTGCAATGTTACGTAGATGGAAAAAAGCTGTCCTTGAAACAGTCTTGATATGTTCTTCAAAAGAGAGATCAGGGTCCAGAGTAACGCCGAGGTCCTTCACAGTTTTATTTGAGATGACTGTACAACCATTAAGATTGATTGTCAGATTCAACAGAAGATCTCTTTGCTTCTTGGGACCTAGAACAAGCATCTCTGTTTCGTCCGAGTTTAAAAGTAGAAAGTTTGCAGCCATCCACTTCCTTATGTCTGAAACACATGGTTCTAACGAGGACAATTTTGGGGCTTCACCAAATCAAATCAAATCAATTTTATTTGTCACATACACATGGTTAGCAGATGTTAATGCGAGTGTAGCGAAATGCTTGTGCTTCTAGTTCCGACAATGCAGTGATAACCAACAAGTAATCTAACTAACAATTCTAAAACTACTGTCTTATACACAGTGTAAGAAGATAAAGAATATGTACATAAGGATATATGAGTGAGTGATGGTACAGAGCAGCAAACAGTAGATGGTATCGAGTACAGTATATACATATGAGATGAGTATGTAGACAAAGTAAACAAAGTGGCATAGTTAAAGTGGCTAGTGATACATGTATTACATAAGGATGCAGTCGATGATGTAGAGTACAGTATATACGTATGCATATGAGATGAATAATGTAGGGTAAGTAACATTATATAAGGTAGCATTGTTTAAAGTGGCTAGTGATATATTTACATCATTTCCCATCAATTCCCATTATTAAAGTGGCTGGAGTTGGGTCAGTGTCAATGACAGTGTGTTGGCAGCAGCCACTCAATGGTGGCTGTTTAACAGTCTGATAGCCTTGAGATAGAAGCTGTTTTTCAGTCTCTCAGTCCCAGCTTTGATGCACCTGTACTGACCTCGCCTTCTGGATGATAGCGGGTGAACAGGCAGTGGTTCGGGTGGTTGATGTCCTTGATGATCTTTATGGCCTTCCTGTAACATCGGGTGGTGTAGGTGTCCTGGAGGGCAGGTAGTTTGCCCCCGGTGATGCGTTGTGCAGACCTCACTACCCTCTGGAGAGCCTTACGGTTGAGGGCGGAGCAGTTGCCGTACCAGGCGGTGATACAGCCCGCCAGGATGCTCTCGACTGTAGAAGTTTGTGAGTGCTTTTGGTGACAAGCCGAATTTCTTCAGCCTCCTGAGGTTGAAGAGGCGCTGCTGCGCCTTCTTCACGACGCTGTCAGTGTGAGTGGACCAATTCAGTTTGTCTGTGATGTGTAGGCCGAGGAACTTAAAACTTGCTACCCTCTCCACTACTGTTTCATCGATGTGGATAGGGGGGTGTTCCCTCTGCTGTTTCCTGAAGTCCACAATCATCTCCTTAGTTTTGTTGACGTTGAGTGTGAGGTTATTTTCCTGACACCACACTCCGAGGGCCCTCACCTCCTCCCTGTAGGCCGTCTCGTCATTGTTGGTAATCAAGCCTACCACTGTTGTGTCGTCCGCAAACTTGATGATTGAGTTGGAGGCGTGCGTGGCCACGCAGTCGTGGGTGAACAGGGAGTACAGGAGAGGGCTCAGAACGCACCCTTGTGGGGCCCCGTGTTGAGGATCAGCGGGGAGGAGATGTTGTTGCCTACCCTCACCACCTGGGGCGGCCCGTCAGGAAGTCCAGTACCCAGTTGCACAGGGCGGGGTCGAGACCCAGGGTCTCGAGCTTGATGACGAGCTTGGAGGGTACTATGGTGTTGAATGCCGAGCTGTAGTCGATGAACAGCATTCTCACATAGGTATTCCTCTTGTCCAGGTGGGTTAGGGCAGTGTGCAGTGTGGTTGAGATTGCATCGTCTGTGGACCTATTTGGGCGGTAAGCAAATTGGAGTGGGTCTAGGGTGTCAGGTAGGGTGGAGGTGATATGGTCCTTGACTAGTCTCTCAAAGCACTTCATGATGACGGAAGTGAGTGCTACGGGGCGGTAGTCGTTTAGCTCAGTTACCTTAGCTTTCTTGGGAACAGGAACAATGGTGGCCCTCTTGAAGCATGTGGGAACAGCAGACTGGTATAGGGATTGATTGAATATGTCCGTAAACACACCGGCCAGCTGGTCTGCGCATGCTCTGAGGGCGCGGCTGGGGATGCCGTCTGGGCCTGCAGCCTTGCGAGGGTTAACACGTTTAAATGTCTTACTCACCTCGGCTGCAGTGAAGGAGAGACCGCATGTTTTCGTTGCAGGCCGTGTCAGTGGCACTGTATTGTCCTCAAAGCGGGCAAAAAGTTATTTAGTCTGCCTGGGAGCAAGACATCCTGGTCCGTGACTGGGCTGGGTTTCTTCTTGTAGTCCGTGATTGACTGTAGACCCTGCCACATGCCTCTTGTGTCTGAGCCATTGAATTGAGATTCCACTTTGTCTCTGTACTGACGCTTAGCTTGTTTAATAGCCTTGCGGAGGGAATAGCTGCATTGTTTATATTCGGACATGTTACCAGACACCTTGCCCTGATTAAAAGCAGTGGTTCACGCTTTCAGTTTCACGCGAATGCTGCCATCAATCCACGGTTTCTGGTTTGGGAATGTTTTTATCGTTGCTATGGGAACGACATCTTCGACGCACGTTCTAATGAACTCGCACACCAAATCAGCGTATTCGTCAATATTTCCATCTGACGCAATACGTCTGACATGTCCCAGTCCACGTGATGGAAGCAGTCTTGGAGTGTGGAGTCAGCTTGGTCTGACCAGCGTTGGACAGACCTCAGCGTGGGAGCCTCTTGTTTAAGTTTCTGCCTGTAGGTAGGGATCAACAAAATGGAGTCGTGGTCAGCTTTTCCGAAGGGGGCGGGGCAGGGCCTTATATGCGTCGCGGAAGTTAGAGTAACAATGATCCAAGGTTTTACCACCCCTGGTTGCGCAATCGATATGCTGATAAAATTTAGGGAGTCTTGTTTTCAGATTAGCTTTGTTAAAATCCCCAGCTACAATGAATGCAGCCTCCGGATAAATGGTTTCCAGTTTGCAAAGAGTTAAATAAAGTTCGTTCAGAGCCATCGATGTGTCTGCTTGGGGGGGGATATATACGGCTGTGATTATAATCGAAGATAATTCTCTTGGAAGATAATGCGGTCTACATTTGATTGTGAGGAATTCTAAATCAGGTGAACAGAAGGATTTGAGTTCCTGTATGTTTCCTTCGTCACACCATGTCTCGTTAGTCATGAGGCATACGCCCCCGCCGCTCTTCTTACCAGAAAGATGTTTGTTTCTGTCGGCGCGATGCGTGGAGAAACCACAGCTGTGTGTCATCTGCATAGCAGTGAAAGTTAACATTATGTTTTCGAATGACATCCCCAAGAGGTAAAATATATAGTGAAAACAATAGTGGTCCTAAAACGGAACCTTGAGGAACACCGAAATTTACAGTGTGCACAGCCCAGTGTGTCCTGTGCCAGCGCCCCACATTTGCAGGGCAAAAGATAACCATCCAGCCTGGACGGGTTGTACAGGCTCTACGCTTGAGACCTCCAGTGCGCCTCCACGGTCCAGTGTATCCAGTGCCTCCGCCAAAAACCAAGCCTCCAGTAAGTCTCCCCAGCCTGGTGAGTCCTGTGCCTGCTCCCAGAACCAGGACTCCAGTATGTCTCCCCAACCGGGTGAGCCCTGTGGCAACTCCACGCACCAAGCTGCCCATACGTCTCCTCACTCCAGTGATGATCCATGGCAAGAAGCCTCCTTTGATGATCCATGGCACGAAGCCTCCAGTGATGATCCATGTCACGAAGCCTCCAGTGGTGATCCATGGGAAGCCTCAAGTGATGATCAGGAAGCCTCCAGTGATGATCCATGGCATGGCATGAAGCCTCAGTGATGATCCAGCCTCCAGTGATGATCCATGGAAAGAAGCCTCCAGTGATGATCCATGGCACAAAGCCTCCAGTGATGATCCATGTCACGAAGCCTCCAGTGATGATCCATGGCACGAAGCCTCAAGTGATGATCCAGTGATGATCCATGGCAAGAAGCCTCCAGTGAGATCCATGGCAAGAAGCCTCCAGTGATGATCATGGCACGAAGCCTCCAGTGATGATCCATGGCACGGCCTCCAGTGAGGAGTCGGCAGCCTCCAGCGATGGGCTCCAGTGACGGTCTCC
Organism: Oncorhynchus nerka; assembly: GCF_034236695.1. Classification (NCBI taxonomy): domain Eukaryota; kingdom Metazoa; phylum Chordata; class Actinopteri; order Salmoniformes; family Salmonidae; genus Oncorhynchus; species Oncorhynchus nerka. The sequence continues at coordinate 3,501,864 of NC_088411.1, forward strand.
AGTCCGGAGCCTCCAGTGACGGCCTCTAGTCCGGAGCCTCCAGCGACGGACTCCAGTCCGGAGCCCCCAGCGACGGACTCCAGTCCGGGGCGCGCAACGAGGGTCCCCAGTCCGGGGCCCGCAACGTGGGTCCCCAGTCCGGGGCCAGCAGCGAGGGTCCCCAGTTTGGGGCCAGCAGCGAGGGTCCCCAGTTTGGGGCCAGCATTGAGGGTCCCCAGTCTGGGGCCAGCATTGAGGTTCCCCAGTCTGGGGCCCACAACGAAGGTCCCCAGTCCGGGGCCCGCAGAGTGGATCCCCGCACCAGTGGCGCCACCAAAGTGGGGTAAGCCAGAGGTGGAGCGGGGACTACGTCCCGCACCAAATCCGCCACCGCGGATAGATGCCCACCTGGACCCTCCCCTATAAGCTCAGGTTTTGCGTCCGGAGACCGCACCTTTGGGGGGGGGTACCTTGGTCTTCCTTTAACGACGGCCGTGACGAGGGCAGCCTCAAATCTCAAAATTATAAGGTTATCATGGGGGTAGTGTAATCCGATCCTAGATCTGGTTATTGGTAATCTCGGTTAACCCAGAACGAAAATCTCACATTATTTATACCATTTATGTTAGTATGTCCATGAAAGATTAGGTTATCGGCAAGTTCTTCCTTAAATACCAAGCCTGATTGTACATACATGAGGTGAGAATGAAAACAGTTCTATATGCACATCTCAGTCAACCATGTAGCAGGTACTAGCTTCAAACAACATTTCAATTAGTTTGTTTCTCCTCCCTACAAAAGTAATTTTGAGTTATTTTGGGCTCCCGTTGTGTGACACAGAAGGTAGAGTTAAAATAATTCATTATTTTGAGTGTGTTTTGGAGACATCGAGGTCACCCTTGATTTCATTACAGTTAGTAAAACATTTCATATGTTATTTAAAAGCTCCTTATAAATGTTCTGGGATTCTCTACATTTAGTTCTTCTTAGAGAAATCAGGCCCCTAATTTTAATCAGTAGGAATGCTGACCTAGGATCAGGTCCCTCCTGTCCATGTAGTCATATTCATTAGGTTCTAAAAGGCAAAACTGATCGTAGATTTCACTCTTACTCTAAGACACTTAATGAATACAGACCCGGCCCTAGACCAAATGCACCATACTCTTGCCACTCAAATATTGCACCAGTGGACCTGAATATAAACTATATAAACTCTAGACAATCAGACTCAAAACACCTGAAGTTCATTCAAGCACTTTGGTCAATGGAGTGAGACATACATCTACCCAGGTTCTGAAATTAAGTTAATCAGTCTTTCGGGTGAGAGAGCACATTCACACAGTCATTTCTCACCCATTGATTGAGAGCTTTCATCATAGACCTCTGAGTTGGCCTTTTAAACTGCTGTTTAAGCCAAACCTTGCGATCCAGTTTGTGCATCTCACTGCGCTGTGATCGATTCCACTGTGATTTGTTTGAGGCAACACTCTGGATTTCAATGGCGCTGTTCACATTCTCAGTATTGTTTTAATATAAAAACTCCAATACAGTAGCAGAGATACATTAAACTACATATTTTTATTTTTAATTATTCCCAAATTGAGTACAATTGCAATTCCCTTTCCCCTTATTAATTATTTAACACATTTTTCCTTGTTGCCATGGCAAAGCGCTGGAAAAAAACAAAAGAGGTCTTCGCGGTTGTCTTGGATACCAGCATTTCCCCCTGTAAAGTAATGATAGGAGGAGAGGAACCTGTGGATGCGCAGGCAGGGTTATTTTTAGGTGTGATGCGAGTGTGTGTCTGTGTTTCTATCAGAGTATGTGTATGTCAGAGGGTCTGTGTGTGTGTAAGTCTTGGTATCACAGCTGTACGGTGGAAACTGCCTGGTGGGGGTAGACATAACACCTGTGTGCCAGTGACAGACATTAAGAAAGTAGGGGTTGGCTCCTGGCCAATATGTGTTGGTTGATGAAACTGCAATGGATCCAAGACAGGTTGGCCTTGGTGGGGTAGTTCAAATTGCATTTCCACCTGCTCCAGAAATTAGAAAGGATGTCATGTTGCTAGGTAGCCAATATGTGACTGCAGCTGCCTTTGCTAATGTTGCTAGCTAGCAAGATGTTGAATAATTTAATTAACCATCACCATGTTGTAACTAAAATGACCCCATACTCCTGCCAGTGCCAGCCAGACTCACGTTAGCTAGCTAGCTAGCTAGCTTGTTTCAACTCTGATTTGCTAGCTAACTTTGAGTAACTAGCATTCGTGGGCTGACTGTTCTCCTAAAAGTTTTTTGTGTAGTGCAAAAATAAAGGAATGATCCAGCTATGGTGGTAATTCGTGTCATGACTGACTATTGCAGTACTGCTTGTACATGTGCTAGCTAACAGCAACAAGCCAAGACGAGCTAGCTAAATGTTGTGTCAGCATGTTGTGTCAGGTGTCACCAGCCCAAATTTGAATTGAGCTGGCACCAGTTGTGAAACTGGGCTCCGCTGGCCCGTGTTTCCCTTGACCCAGCTCGAATTTGGCCCTATTTTGGCCCTAATTTTAAGTGACAGTGGAAACTGGGCTTTAGTTTAAGTAACCCTATTAAAAATATATTTCAGAGACATGTAAAGGACTGTTTAGCAATGTATAAATGCTACCCCCAGTGTTTCTCACTCCTCTTCTCTCTGAGATTGTGTTGACTAATGCTGTTGTCATCCGTCCCTCTTTTTGTGTGGCCCAGTGTCAGTGTTTCTCTCCACCACACCTCGGCTCTTGTCTGGCTGGGCTGAGAGATGATGATTGTAGGCCTGCACTGCGAGCATGATGTCATAGCAGCTCAGGTATACACTGAGTGTACAAAACATTAGGAACATCTGCTCTTTCCATGACATAGACTGACGAGGTGAATCCCGGTGAAAATTATAATCTGTTATTTATGTCACCTGTTAAATCCTCTTCAATCAGTGTACATGAAGAGGAGGAGACAGTTTCAAGAATAATTTTGAAGCCTTGAGACAATTGAGACATGGGTTGTGTATGTGTGCCATTCAGAGGGTGAATGGGCAAGACAAAAGATTTAAGTGCCTTTGAACAGGATATAGTATTAGGTGCTATGCACACTGGTTTGAGTGTGTCAAGAACTGTAAGAAGGCTGGGTTTTTCACGCTCAACAGTTTCCAATGTGTTTTAATAATGGTCTACCACCCAAAAGACATCCAGCCAATTTGATACAACTGTGGGAAGCATTGGAGTCAACATGGGCCAGCATCCCTGTGGAATGCTTTCGACACCTTGAAGAGTCCATGCCCTGACAAATGTAGGTTGTTCTGAGGGAAAAAGTGGTCACAAATCAATATTAGGAAGGTGTTCCTAATGTTTTGTATCCTCAGTGTCGATGTGCCCTTGGCTCAGTGGGACAGAGAACATATGTATGTATGGGTGAGTGAGTGAGTGAGTGAGTGAGTGAGTGAGTGAGTGAGTGAGTGAGTGAGTGAGTGAGTGAGTGAGTGAGTGAGTGAGTGAGTGAGTGAGTGAGTGAGTGAGTGAGTGAGTGAGTGAGTGAGTGAGTGAGTGGGGCAAGAGGACACCTAAAGACAAAGAAGTTTAAGTACCAAATAACAAAGACCTAGCAGGAACATTGTGTTTTTATGTGAACGCTACAAACCCTGGTCTCTGTTGTAGAATCTAATGCTACTATTGTACGTTTATGAACCCACCCTTATTATTCAGTTTGGAAAGTGTATTATGAATGCCTGATTGCACTTTCATCCATTTTCATAATAGGCTAAGAAAACAATATAATTTGATTTTGCACCTGCACAAGAAATGCTCCGAAAAAAAGAGAGAAAGGAGAGAGGAATGTCACGTCCGCTCCCCCTCTCTTGCGCTCGAGGTCGTCAGGCTGCTCATCCTTACACACACCTGTCACCATCGTTACGCGCACCAGCGCTTCGTCGGACTCACTTGGACTCCATCACATCATTGATTGCCTCCCCTATGTCTGTCACTTCCTCAGTTTTATTCCTGTGTCTGCATTGATGTCGTTTTGTTTCACTTTTTCCACACACTGTTCTTGTTTAGTTTCATGTCTATTTATTATTAAATCCTCACCCTGTACTTGCTTCCGATCTCCCAGCCTCTGTAGTTAGGAAATCGCTTCAGGGACAATGATGTAAAACAGAAGGCCAAATCTACACTGGAGATACTTACCGAGAAGACATTGACTGTTTCTGAGTGGCCGAGTTACAGTTTTGACTTAAATCTGCTTGTATTGTACAATCCAGGTGTGCAAAGCTCTTAGAGACTGCCCTAGTCTACAGAAATATTTTTTTTGCTCAGATAAAACCAAATGCTTCCAAACTCATTGGACGGCACTTCATCATGCAACAAGACAATGACCCTAAACATACTGGTAGAGCAAATAAGGGGTTTTTGATGGCCAAAAAGTGGAAAATCCTTGACTAGACGAGTCAATCACCGGATCTGAATCCAATTGAACATACATTTTACATGCTGAAGAGGAGACGGAAGGCAATAAGTCCTCGAAACAAGCAGGAACTGAAGATGGCTGCAGTACAGGCCTGGCAGAGCATCACCAGGGAAGATACCCAGCGTCTGGTGATGTTGATGCATCGCAGACTTCAAGTGGTCATTGCATGCAAAGGATATGCAACCAAATATTAACAATGATTACTTTATTCTACATTATGTTAAACTGTCCAATATTTTTTTATGCCCGACTATGTACAAAAGCTTCTATAATTTCCAAACGGTTCATCTGATATGTATGTGTATGAAAATACCCTCAAGTTAAAGCTGACAGTCTGCACTTCATTGTCATTGTATCCTTTCAAACTCAAAGTGCTAGAGTACAGAACCAAAATAACAAAAAATGGTCACTGTCCAATAAATTATGGTGCTCACTGTATATTGGGCAGCAGCCTCTAAGGTGCAGGGTTACATAACCGGATGGAAGCTGCCTAGTGATGGCTATTAAACATTCTGATGGCCTTGAGATAGAAGCTGTTTTTCAGTCTCTCGGCCCCTGCTTTGATGCACCTGTACTGACCTCACCTTCTGGATTATAGCGGGGTGAATAGGCAGTGGCTCAGGAGGTTGTTGTCCTTGATGATCTTCCTGTAACATCGAGTGCTGTAGGTGTCATGGAGGGCAGGTAGTTTGCCCCTGATGATGCGTTGGTTCAGACCGCACCACCCTCTGGAGAGACCTGCGGTTGCGGGTGGTGCAGTTGGTGATACAGCCCGACAGGATGCCCTCAATTGTGCATCTGTAAAAGTTTGTGAGGGTTTTAGGTGCTAAGTCACATTTCTTCAGCCTCCTGAGATTGAAGAGGCACTGTTGCGCCTTCTTCACCACACTGTATGTGTGGGTGAACCATTTCAGATCATCAGTGATGTGTACGCCGAGGAACTTGAGCTTTCCACTTACTCCAATGCGGTTCCGTCGATGTGGATAGGAGCATGCTCCCTCTGCTGTTTCCTGAAGTCCACGATCAGCTCCTTTGTTTTGTCGACATTGAGTGAGAGGTGATTTTCCTGGCACCACACTCCCAGGGCCCTCACCTCCTCTCTGTAGGCTGTCTCGTAATTGTTGGCAATCAGGCCCACTACTGTTGTGTTTCCTGCAAACTTGATGATTGTGTTGGAGGCGTGCATGTCCATGCAGTCATGGGTAAACAGGGAGTACAGGAGGAGGCTGAGCACGCACCCTTATGGTTCCCATGTGTTGAGGATCAGCGAAGTGGAGGTGTTGTTTCCAACCTTCACCACCTGGGGGGGCATCATGAAGTCCAGGACCCAGTTGCGCAGGGCGGGATTCAGACCCAGGAACCCGAACTTAATGATGAGCTTGGAGGGTACTATGGTGTTGAATGATGAGCTATAGTCAATGAACAGCATTCTTACATAGGTATTCCTCTTGTCCAGATGGGTTAGGGCAGTGTGCAGTGTGATGGCGATTGCATCGTCTGTGGATCTTATTGGGAGTGGAAAGCAAATTGAAGTGGGTCTAGGGTGTCAGGTAAGGTAGAGGTGATGTGATCCTTAACTAGCCTCTCAAAGCACTTCATGATGACAGAAGGGAGCACTATGGGGTGATAGTCATTTAGTGCAGTTACCTTTGCTTTCTTGGGTACAGGAACAATGGTGGACATCTTGAAGCAAGTGGGGACAGCAGACAAGGCAGCCTGCAATCTGCTTGACTCCTTAGCTGCCACGCCTTGGAGCTTTGCTACCCCAACGGGCCCCGAACATTATACATTGGGTTAGTGCCGGGCAGTGCCTTTTTTTTCCATCAATAACTAGGATATGGGCAGGGCTTGGGTATCACTAAATTGGCAACTAACATTTTGAAGCTGAGACATTGGCTCGTGATCTGCCGCTCAGTACAGTCATATAAGATCATAACATGGTGTCAGAAGTGCTTCAACCTCATCAAATATGACAGAAAAAAAATCATGTTCCTTGAATTTTGTTGTAGTTTAGAGTGACGATAAGTAGCAGCTAACTGCTCTCTCATGTCTCTTCATTAAGCAGAGCAGCCCAAGCGGAGCTGTTGCTAAGGATACTCACAGACTCAGAGCCGCCATGAGCGGAGCTCATGCAGAGCAAGCTGTGCGCAGGGAGCGAGTGACAGACAGAGAGGAGCAGCTAATGGATTTACTAACGGAGAAAGTTATTCGGACAGACCTGGGCCGGGCCTGAGTAGGATGTAGGCTTAAAATGAATGCCTTGCAGGGCTCTACCATATGCGCCTGCTCCCAGCATACTTTCAACAAGCTCTGTAATTTGTCTGTGTGTGTTTGTGTATACAGTGCCTTCAGAAAGTATTCATACCCCTTGACTTATTCCACATTTTGATGTGTTACAGCTTGAATTCAAAATGGATTAAAATGTTTGTTTTTTTCTCTCACCCATCTACACACAGTGCTACATAATGAAAAAGTCAAAACATGTTTTTATAAATGTCTGCAAATGTATAGAAAATTAAATATCAAGTATTTCATACCCCTGAGTTAATACATGTTATAATCACAGCTGTGAGTCTTTTTAGGGAAGTCTCTAAGAGCTTTGCACACCTGGATTGTACAATACAAGCAGATTTAAGTCAAAACTGTAACTCGGCCACTCAGAAACATTCAATGTCTTCTCGGTAAGTAACTCCACTGTAGATTTGGCCTTCTGTTTTACATCATTGTCCTGCTGAAAGGTGAATTAATTTCCCAGTGTCTGGCGTAAAGCAGACATAACCAGGTTTTCCTTTAGAATTGTACAAGTGCTTAGTTTCGTTACGTTTCTTTTTTATCCTGAAAAACTCCCCAGTCCATAATGACTACAAGTATACCCATAACATGATGCAGCCAGCACTATATGCTTGAAAATATGGAGAGTTGTACTCAGTCATGTGTTGTATTGGATTTACCCCAAACATAACACTGTATTCAGGACAAAAAGTGAATTGCTTTGACACATTTTTTGCAGTATTACTTTAGTGCCTTGTTGCAAAAAGGATGCATGTTTTGGAATATTTTCTTTCTGTACAGGCTTCCTTCTTTTTACTCTGCCAACTAGGTTAGTATTGTGGAGAACTACAATTTTGTTGGTCCATCCTCAGTTTTCTCCTATCACAGTCATTAAACTCTATAACTGTTTTAAAAGCACCGTTGGTCTCATGGTGAAATCCCTGAGCGGTTTCCTTCGTCTCTGGCAACTGAGTTAGGAAGGAGGCCTGTATCTTTGTAGTGACTGTGTGTAATGATACACCATTCAAAGTGTAATTAATAACTTCACCATGCTCTAAGGGATATTCAATGTCTGCTTTTTGGTAATTTAGCAGACACTTTTACCCACTTACAGGAAGGGGTGTGGGGGCGTAGGAGACTGGGCATGTGTGGGCATGGAAACTATATTTGGACTGGGTGGGCACTGGGCACAAATAGCATGAGTGAGAGAAACTCCCTGTCTCCCTCCCCCTTGTGAGCTCCCACCCTCACTTCCTTCCTTCTCTCTTTCCCTCCCTCTTTTCCTCCCTCCCTCCCTCCCTCCCTCTTTTCAACTCTTGTTTGGTGTTTTAGGGTGATTGTATTGATAACTGGTCAATAACTGGTCAAAAATATGTACTTCTCCTTCTTTCCTCCCCTCACTTTCTCTCTCCAGTTGACCTTACAAGATTCGGAGAAGAGGATTTGGGAGTACCAGATTTCAAAATGCCTGTGGCATCAGCCAACTCAGAGTCTGGTAAGTGGCTTGGCCTCATCGTGACAGAGAGCGAGAGAGAGACAGAGAGGACGAGAGAGAGGGGTGAGAAAGGTATGTGTGTGTACGTGTGTGGCTCCACGCTTAAGCGACATAAGTGGTCACTTAGGGACTCCTTTTTTTATGAACTTAGTCGGGGTCTCAGCTTACTGTTGAGAGTTAGAATAGTAGAATAAGTTGCAAGTTGCAATGTGAAATTTGGTTATGCATCATCAGTTTGTCTCTTGTTCTGACAGTCAATTAGCCATTACATTACAGCAAAATAAACGTTGATTGATAAGTTAGTCCATTGATTTTGTTAGTAACTTTCACTCAGATATCATTAACATGGCATAAGTCTTGGCAAAATGTCTAGAATTGCAGGAAAACAGCTTAAAATGAAACATTTTCTCTCTGCCGTCAAGAGGGGGGCCACTAAAATATTTTCGCTCCGAGGTGGGGGGGCCATCCAACCAAATCTTGCTTAGGGCCCCCAAAAGGCTAGGGCCGGCCCTGTGTGTGCGTGAGTGTGTGTGCTTGTGTTTGAGAGAGAGAGAGAAAGTGTGAGAAGTAAAGGTCCAAGGTGTTAACTGTAGACAGGTTTTAACCTTGGGGGAGGTGAGAGAAAGAGAGAAGGTGTGTGAGAGGGAAAGGGGGTTGTTTTAACCTTCTTCTCTGATGAATGAGGCTGGAAGAGTGACCTGTACTCCAGTATATTTCCACATAACAGAGAGAAACACAGCTAAAACGAAAGGGAGCGGGATGGAGGGAAGCATAGAAGACAGTGACGTAGGGATAAAGGGAGAGAAAGGGAGAGAGGGATAAAGAGAGATAAAACATTAAAATGGGAGAGTGAGGGATGGAGAGAGCGAGAGAGAGAGAGAGAGAGAGAGAGAGGATCAGGGAGGGACAGTTTATCACACGGGGCCCTGCAAGTCTCCACTTTACTAATGTGACTTAATGATGTGTCTATTGGAGCAGTAAAGTCAAACTCAGACTTATCAATCTGGCTGGCTGGAAGGATCTGTCTGTTATCAGCTCTCATTGCCCTCCAATGGAGGCACACTGCCCTTGGTGCGTGCCCTTCAGGCAAGGCTTCTCTAGTGGGTGGATCGTTCCACAAAATGAATGCCCCTTTTGAATTTTAACTAAAGATAGTGTACCAATATTGTATTTTAAAAGCCTTTTATATTTAATGAAGTGCCCTTTAATATAGACCACATGGAGAATTCAATGAATATCTTAATATGATTAAAGACTTGCTAAAGTGCCACATTTCAGCATCCTGCAAAATCCAAGATTTCTTCAAGTTGTCACCATAATTGTAAAGCCATAGTTATTTTGTTGCTTTGATAAAGTCCTTTCTGAAGATTATAATTTATTTAATGTGATTAGTGTTTCACATACATCTGCCCCTCATGTTAAGGTCAAACCTGATATGTGAACTGAATAGTCAAATCAGATTGTAAAAGCAGGTGAGCTGATTCTGCTTTTTTTGGCCATTTTCTGGTGTTTTGTGGTGGAAAACTGAGTGGGTTGAGAATAACTCGCCAACCCTGTTACCCATACAGTGTATTCAGAAAGTATTCACACCCCCTTTTCCACATTTACACAGTTTGGGAGCAATTTGAGCAGAACCTAGCAGAGAGCTGAGTCACCCAACATTGCACTTAACTGCTAGGTATGAAGGAGGATCTTATGTAGGAACACAGCATGAAACATCACACAGGAAAGGACTAGAGGAGTCACGCCCCACTGAATCTGAGACATCTGTGTGTAACATCTCATTGAAATGCCCAGATTTACAGCCTATACAGCCTAGATTTAAAAATGGAATAAATTGAGATCTTGTTCCACTGATCTCCACACAATACCCATAATGTTGAAGTGGAATTATGTTTTTAGAAATATTTACAAATTAATTAAAAAATGAATTAAATTAAAAAACTGAAAAGCTAAAATGTCTTGAGTCAATAAGTATTCAACTCTTTTGTTATGGCCTGAATAAGTTCAGGAGCAGTGAATTTCAAGCTTGAGTGTGTCAAGAGCGGCAACACTGCTGGGTTTTTCACGCTCAACAGTTTCCTGTGTGTATCAACAATGGTCCACTACATGAAGGACATCCAGCAATCTTGGGAAGCAGTCTTTCAACACCTTGTAGAGTCCATGTCCTGATGAATTGAGGCTGTTCTGGGGATAAAAGGGGGTGTGACTCAATATTAGGAAGGTGTTTTTAATGTTTTCTGCACCCAGTGTAAATTACAGAGTGAAAAGAAGGAAGCTTGTAGAGAATAAAAATATTGTAATACTGCAAAAAAAAATATGGAACAGAAATGTACTTTTGTCCATAATAGAAAGCGTTATATTTGGGGCATATACAGCACAACTGAGTGCCACTTTTCATATTTTCAAGAATGGTGGTGGCTGCTTCATGTTATGCGTATACTTGTCATCGGCAAAGACTACAGGAGTTTTTTTTTAGGATAAAAAGAAACGGAATAGAGCTAAGAACAGGCAAAATCCTAGAGGAAAATCTGGTTCAGTCTGCTTTCCTGGAGGTGAAATACATTTTCCAATTGACACTGGGAGACAAATTCCCTTTTCAGCAGTACTATAACATAAAACACAAGGCCAAATATACAGTCGTGGCCAAAAGTTTGGAGAATGACACAAATATTAATTTTCACAAAGTCTGCTGCCTCAGTTTGTATGATGGCAATTTGCATATACTCCAGAATGTTATGAAGAGTGATCAGATGAATTGCAATTAATTGCAAGTCCCTCTTTGCCATGCAAATTAACTGAATCCTCCAAAAACTGTTCCACTGCATTTCAGCCCTGCCACAAAATGACCAGCTGACATCATGTCAGTGATTCTCTCGTTAACACAGGTGTGAGTGCTGACAAGGATAAGGCTGGAGATCACTCTGTCATGCTGATTGAGTTCAAATAACAGACTGGAAGCTTCAAAAGGAGGGTGGTGTTTAGAATCATTGTTCTTCCTCTGTCAATCATGGTTACCTGCAAGGAAACACGTGCCATCATGATTGCTTTGCACAAAAAGGGCTTCACAGGCAAGGATATTGCTGCCAGTAAGATTGCACCTAAATCAACCATTTATCGGATCATCAAGAACTTCAAGGAGAGCGGTTCAATTGTTGTGAAGAAGGCTTCAGGGCGCCCAAGAAAGTCCAGCAAGCGCCAGCACCGTCTCCTAAAGATGATTCAGCTGCGGGATCGGGCACCACCAGTACAGATCTTGCTCAGGAATGGCAATAGGCAGGTGTGTGTGCATCTGCACGCACAGTGAGGCGAAGACTTTTGGAGGATGGCCTGGTGTCAAGATGGGCAGCAAAAAACCCACTTCTTTCAAGGAAATACATCAGGGACAGACTGATATTCTGCAAAAGGTACAGGGATTGGACTGCTGAGGACTGGGGTAAAGTCATTTTCTCTGATGAATCCCCTTTCCGATTGTTTGGGGCATCTGGAAAAAAGCTTGTCCCGAGAAGACAAGGTGAGCGCTACCATCAGTCTTGTGTCATGCCAACAGTAAAGCATCCTGAGACCATTTATGTGTGGGGTAGGCTAGAAAGGTGCGAGGATGATCAGCTGTTCGTCCTATCTCCAATTAGCTCTGTCTTAGGCGTCTCACAGTACGGACATCTCAATTTATTGCCCTGGCCACATCTGCTATCCTTATGCCTCCTTGCAGCCTGCCTAAGGCACGTTCACGCAGATGAGCAGGGACCCTGGCCATCTTTATTTTGGTGTTTATCAGAGTCAGTAGAAAGGCCTCTTTAGTGTCCTAAGTTTTCATAACTGTGACCTTAATTCCCTACCGTCTGTAAGCTGTTAGTGTCTTAACGACCGTTCCACAGGTGCGTGTTCATTAATTGTTTATGGTTCATTGAACAAGCATGGGAAACAGTGTTTAAACTCTTCACAATGAAGATCTGTGAAGTTATTTGGATTTTTACGAATTATCTTTGAAAGACAGGGTCCTGAAAAAGGGACGTTTCTTTTTTTGCTGAGATTACTTCCTATGTGTCAAAAAAATGAAACAAAAATGAATAAAAGCATGAACAAAAGATATACAAAAACTAGTTACCCCACCTTAATCATCTAATGGGACTGTATTCTATATACGTCCACGGTCTTGCCAAAATTACCCTATCATGGCATTGTGTCTAATGTCATTTCTAGGGCATTACTACTTAGCGGTGTGTCGCTTTAGGGCACTAGCCTCAGTTGATAACTACATGATAAGTCTACAGCTGTAAGGCACCAGCTTCGGACAGTCTACAGGGACCTATGGACCTCTGGGGAGAAACTTGTGAGTACGGTAGCTGTAGAGTCAAAGGCCTCAGGGTAAATGTTCAACTTTACTAAGGCTGGTATTTTGCTCGGACCCTTTAAGTGATCCTAGCATAAATCCTCATTAAATGTTCCTTTGTACATGTGCGTTTAGGCTTACACAAGCGCACATGCCAAGGGAATGAAGTAGGTTGCAACCTGTTCAGAATGAGTCTGACTTCATCAGAAAATGTTCATGTCAATGCCTGGAGATCAGTAAGAATTGATGCCGACCTCGAGACATATGTTAAGGGGGCCTGTAGTTGGTTTACTACGAGTCACTGTGTCTTACACCATTGTAGTGGCGATAGGTATGATGGAGTCTATTTCACAGCTATGTTATCCACGGAGGAGACCTCACGGCGGAAGTACTCTCTAAGCACGGAACCGGTCGTACACAGTGTGATCATTGTTCATGACTTCTAATAACGTTTTTCCTGTTTGGAGGGTTCTATTTATTAGTGGCATGTGTGTTAACCATCAGATGAGTGTTCTGGAGATCCCCTTCCACGTGTTGCAATCCGAGTGACTACTAACTCCTCTGTCGCTGTTATCTATCAATATCAATTTGAATTGTGAGGTCTCTAACCTTCTTACTGATTGTGGCTGGACAGACTGCTGGCATTGGTACTGGTACTCAAGGGGACTAGTTATCCTACCGATTTATTCTGAAATGTTATCCTACCCGGACACATGATTAGAGCATTTTACTAGTTGCATTATAGATGATTATTGTTACCATTTGTTTTGGAGGTGGAAAGTCCACTGGACTTATTTTACGGTCAGTGTGGTACACCTCAGGGATATCTCAGATGTGTTCTAAGGTTATCCCCGTCGAGGGCCCTGTCCGCTCCTGTCTGTTCTCATGGGGAAGTTTACAACTAGATTTGTTTCCTGCTCTGGCGGCCTCATACAGTGTTGTACGTTGTCTCAACCCCCCCACCAGCCTCGACGAGGCTCATCATGGGTCTGGGCTAGTATTCCCCCCCTTTGTGTCGCGGGACCCCCCCACCAGCTGTTGGTGTTGGTGTCCGAGGCACAACGTTGTTATTAGAACTGTAACCTTTCAACCAAATCTCCTGGTGTCACCACAGTGTCCGCGTGTGGCAGCTGTTCCAGTACCTACGAAGTGAGACGAGGACATATTTCTGTGATATCGTGTTTCACCAGTGGGGGTCATCAGGTCAGTTGCGGGACTGACGCTGTTAGTTACATTTTGAGTGGTTTCAGTCCTCTTCAAAGTGGAAAATATATAATCGGAAGCAGAGTACACTTTGCACGTCGATGCTTTTATTCCTAAGACGGCCGCAGTGCTTGCGGAAGTGTCTGAAGGACAAGAGAAGGTCATCTCAGCTACAGTATTGCATGACTCCAAGGAGGAAGGAAGTTGCTCATTCACAGAGACTGCTGGCTCGAAACCATGAAAATAAGGGTCAGTCAGGTTTGAATGTCAGTCAGGATTAAATGTGACGAGATATCGTAATATCTCCTTTGGTCAGATTCCGCTTCAAGAGGATTTGAAACGTCTTTTTCCCCAAGGTGTGCTGTCGACAGATACCCTTCGTGGATGACTGCATTGCAGCTAGCGTTATGAGCAGACAGTGTGGTCAGTGGAGACGGCACTGTGACCTGTGACCATACCTGGTTGTTTTTCCGATCCATTAGTGGAAGTAACCGATCCATCAAGTCTGCTCCGAGTAGCAGGGGTACAGATTCGAGGCTGGTAACATACACAGGGTGAACAAGCGATACGTCCTGGGAGTGTAGTTTCAGCATGACTCTCAATGTGAGAGGCGAGGTAGTCTGAGTGAAACCTTGAAGTGTAGTGTCGCATCATTCCATTTTTAACCAACATTTAGCTGGCTTCAAAGCCCTTTTGAGATCATTGAACAACGTTTGAGAGATGAGCGACATTGTCAAGCCCGAATCAATTAGTGCATCACAGGTTAATTAAGCAGTCCTCCAGGACTGTTTCCAGGTAGTCCCTCATTGAGATGTGTTTAGTGAACATATTCCCCAAAAAGTGGAGTGGTTGTTCGCTACGATGTGATGTGTCATTTCTGTTCATGGTGAAAACAGATTGACTAATCGGGTTTTGAGTGGACTTGGCTCTTGCAAAGCTTTTGACCTTTGTATCAGAGATTATAGACAACGCCGGTTGGCTTGTTCTTTGATCAAGTGGGCCCTGGATAGGGTCTCAAGTGAGAGAGGGAGTAACGTTTTTCGTTGGTGGAAGAAGGAGTAGACCAAAGTGCAGCTTGGTACGTGTTCATGATGCCTTTAACCTCTCTGCGCACCAAACCCGTTAGCGGGATTAAATTTGACAACATACGGTGATCGCTACATACAGTGGGGCAAAAAAGTATTTAGTCAGCCACCAATTGTGCAAGTTCTCCCACTTAATAAGATGAGAGAGGCCTGTAATTTTCATCATAGGTACACTTCAACTATGACAGACAAAATGAGAAAAAAATTCCAGAAAACCTGCACAACTGGTGGCTGACTAAATACTTTTTTTGCCCCACTGTAAATAGTCATATTAAACATTCATGAAAATACAAGTGTCTCACATGGGTCGAAAGCCTAGAACCTTGCTAATCCAACTGCGTTGTCAGATTTAAAAAAGGATTCACTGCGAAAGAATACGATGCGATTATCTGAGAACAAAGCCCCATAAAAAATAACTATTTCAACCAGCACAGGCGTAACATCATCACAAATTACAATAATATAAATTGTTTGTTGTTATTGTTGACGATCTTCCTCTGTTTGCAATCCCAATGCTCATTGTTACACAATGAATGGTCTTTTGTTCGATAAAATACATTTTTATAGCCTAACACGAAACATTTTGTGAACCGCTTGTGTCGTAAATTCCGTCTCATTCCATTTTCGACGACACATTCAATGTAAATACACACACTAAACGTGACTTTTCCAGTCATGTTTGGTTTCATTGCAATCAACTGGTTTATTTGTAACACAACCAAACCTGATGGGTCATTTCGCAGGACGTATTTGAAGACAACAAGTAATGACATCATTGTGCACCAATGATATGACCGCTGTTTCGTTGATTGACTGTATTTTAATCCAATGACCACTGATCGTCTTGAAATCTAGCTGGGTAGATAGCCAATGAGCAGAGATAAACGGCAATATGTAATGTTTATGTGCTGGAAGACCAACCCATGTAGTAAACTCCGGCGTAAAGAGGTTCATTCGCCATTGAAGATTCATACCGGAAGGAGCCACGCATGTTACGCACAGCATTTTTTTGGTAAAGCGTATCTTCAGCTGTTTATATATCAATCAGTATGGCGACTAAGTCAGGGAAAGCTAAATCTAAGTCTAGATATACAGATGTACACACCATTTTAGAAAAAATTGATCGGGACAGTGAGACAGAGATTGTTGGAGGACGATTCATTTAGCGATTCCCAAATAGAGGAATATTTTTTGAACGGAGAGGACATTGTTTTGGACTGGTAAGTCCTTCTCATACCAATGCCGTTGTTTGAAATTAATAATATAAAATATTATTTGTGAAATGAAATAGCCTATTTGAGGCTGTTGAGGGGAGGGCAGGCCCACAACAATGGCCAAAGTGAAATGGAGACAGTAGATACAGCTGGTCTGTTGTAATATAATAAAGACAGTAGATCTAGATGAAATGTCATAATATAAAATTGACAGTAGATATAGCTGGTCTGTCATAATATAAATGAGACAGTAGATCTAGCAGGTCTATAATAATATATTCAACCTTATGTTCCCTGTACTCTATATTTATCAGTTAGAATATGTGAAACTATTCTAACTGAACATTTTCTTTCACAGTGACACTGACTCCGAATGGGAGCCCCTAGTGCCAAAGTGTCTCCTGACCCCACTGAAACTGGTTCATCCAGCTCCTGCCACAAGTGGTGTTCATCTGCCCAAATGTATTTCTGCAGGCATGGATGTGCCTGTGCCTCAGGGCCAAAAGGGCAAAGCATGGAGGCGTCGCTGTGTTCTTTGCAAAATGAAGTCCCCCATCACCTGAACCACATGCTTGGTGACCCTCTGCTTTACAGCAGAAAGAGACTGCTATGGCACCTGGCATCAGCAGCACAATATTGTGTAGAGGACTGAGGGTCTTCCAAATATTGAAAGTGTTTTTTTGGGGGGGGGGGGGGGTAGAATATTTTGTATATAGTTATTCCATTCAAAATGTATAACTTCACCAAATTGGCCACTTGGGTACATTTGGGCTACTTGTGTGGGACACCTGGGTGACTTCATGATAAATGTCATGTAGCACAGTCATTTTGATTTTGGATAACTTTTGTCGCAATTTCAGCTGTTTTTCCACTAATGGCATAGTTAGGGTTTGTATCAGTGCCGAGGTCAGCGATTAATCCTTTTATAGGTGAAGGTTCACTAATTAGCGGGGGACTGAGGACCACACCCTCTGATAGCTTGCACATTATTATTTTTTAAGTAACTTTTTTTCAAAGGTTTGGGTTTTGAGTCGTTGGAAGCGGTAAAACGAGTTTAATCTATTTAAAGACGTTAATGAATCATCAATACTGGATCAGTTATGTGGGATTTGGATGTGAATGAATTTGAAAAATTAAATTAAATTGATTAATCAATGTTAGTGATTAATCATACCTGTATTGGCTATCTGGGACTTAAACTTTAATTAACCTGAAAGGGTCGCTGTTAAAATGTCTCATTGGTTGAAACAAATCAATTTGTACCTCATCCAAATGATCGACCTGAAAAGGTATGTTCGGCAATTTAACTTCCTTGTTGAATTGAACGGGACAACGATATCCAATAAGTTGAAAATGGCTGGATATCATAAGTGTAACCCGTTGTAACAGACGTGAGCATACGGTTGCTGTCACATGGAAATGTATATTTTTTAATTACTGGCGATTCTTCACCACCAGGGGTCACTGGTCACAAAAAGCTGAAATCAAGCAGGAGTCCAAAGGGCGAGACTTCAGTTTCCCAAAACACAGCGTGTTGCCTTGGGAACAAAGAAGGGGAAAAAATGTCTGCTCTCACTGTGTTAGCTTAGCATCTAGTGCAAAGCTAGCCTTACTTGTGCAGGAATTATGGTTCCAAAAACAACATGGTCCCTTTTAACTAACAAGGGAATGGGTTTACTAATGACGTCTCAAGTGCACCCTTTTAGGCGTTATTTTCTTGATGTTTACCGGAATGTGCGGTAACATGAAGAAATACACCTTGTTCTACTCACACTACTGAAACGCGAGAGATGGAGAGATAATAACTCACTTCAGTCAAGCTAAAATATCTACAAATGTTTTTCTAATTGGCCGGCCCATATGTCATGGCTTAAGAAATTAATAATGACAGAGTCTACTCACTCCTGAAAGCATGAGAGACAGAAATAGTACTACGTTTTGGCCCAATGAGTCTATTTCTCAGAATACTTTATTAATCGGCCAGCCCATATGTCCTGGCTCGTAGCATTCTGTAATTTACCCTACACCCTGACTTTGTCAGAGAAACAACAGGTTTTCATCAAGAATCTCTCTGTACTTTGCTCCGTTAATCTTTGCCTCGATCCTGACTAGTCTTCCAATCCCTGCCGCTAAAAAATATCCCCATAGCATGATTCTGCCACCACCATGCTTCACTGTATGGATGGTGCCATGTTTCCTCCAGAAGTGACACTTGGCATTCAGGCCAAGAATCTTGTTTCTCATGGTTTGAGAGTCTTCAGGTGCCTTTTGGCAAACTTCAGGAGGGCTGTCATGTGCCTTTGACTGAGGCGTGGCTTACGTCTGGCCACTCTACCATAAAGACCTGATAGGTGGAGTGCTGCAGAGATGGTTGTCCTTCTGGAAGGTTCTCCCATCTCCACAGAGGAACTCTAGAGCTCTGTCAGATTGACCATCGGGTTCTTGGTCACCTCCCCGACCAAGGCCCTTCTGTCCCGATTGCTCAATTTGGCCAGGCAGCCCGCTCTAGGGAGAGTCTTGGTTGTTTCAGACTTCTTCCATTTAAGAATGATGGAGGCCATTGTGTTCTTGGGGAACTTCAATGCTGCAGAAAATGTTGTCTACCCTTACCCAGATCTGTGCCTCAACACAATCCTGTCTCGGAGTTCTACGGACAATTCCTTTTACCTCATGACTTGGCTTTTGCTCTGACATGCCCTGTCAACTGTGGGATCTTACATAGACAGGTGTGTGCCTTTCCACATTTTTTTTTTAAATGGTTTTTTATTTCACCTTTATTTAACCAGGTAGGCTAGTTGAGAACAAGTTCTCATTTGCAACTGCGACCTGGCCAAGATAAAGCATAGCATTCGACACATATAACAACACAGAGTTGCACATGGAATAAACAAACACAGTCAATAATACAGTAGAACAAAATAAAACAAAAAGTCTATATACAGTGAGTGCAAATGAGGTAAGATAAGGGAGTTAAGTCAATAAATAGGTCGTGGTGGCGAAGTAATTACAATATAGCAATTAAACACTGGAATGGTAGATGTGCAGAAGATAAATGTGCAAGTAAAGATATTGGGATGCAAAGGAGCAAGATAAATAAATAAATACTGTATGGGGATGAGGTAGGTAGATAGATGGGCTATTTACAGATGGGCTATGTACAGGTGCAGTGATCTGTGAGCTGCTCTGACAGCTGGTGCTTAAAGCTAGTGAGGGAGATATGAGTCTCCAGCTTCAGAGATTTTTGCAGTTTGTTCCTGTCATTGGCAGCTGAGAACTGTAAGGAAAGGCAACCAAAGGAGGAATTGGCTTTGGGGGTGACCAGTGAGATATACCTGCTGGAGCGCGTGCTATGGGTGGGTGCTGCTATGGTGACCAGTGATCTGAGAAAAGGCGGGGCTTTACCTAGCAGAGACTTGTAGATAACCTGTAGCCAGTGGGTTTGGCGACAAGTATGAAGCGAGAGCCAACCAATGAGAGTGTACAGGTCGCATTGGTGGGTAGTGTATGGGGCTTTGGTGACAAAACGGATGGCACTGTGATAGACTGCATCCAGTTTGTTGAGTAGAGTGTTGGAGGCTATTTTATAGATGACATCACAGAGGTCGAGTATTGGTAGGATTGTCAGTTTTACAAGGGTATGTTTGGCAGCATGAGTGATGGATGCTTTATGGCGATATAGGAAGCCAATTCTAGATTTCATTTTGGATTGGAGATACTTAATGTGAGTCTGGAAGGATAGTTTACAGTCTATCCAGACACCTAGGTATTTATAGTTGTCCACATATTCTAAGTCAGAGCCGTTCAGAGTAGTGATGCTGGACGGGCGAGCAGGTGCGGGCAGGGATCGGTTGAATAGCAGGCAATTAGTTTTCCCTGCACTTAAGAGCAGTTGGAGGCCACGGAAGGAGAGTTGTATGGCATTGAAGCTCGTCTGGAGGTTAGTTAACACAGTGTCCAAAGAGGGGCCTGAAGTATACAGAATGGTGTCGTCTGCGTAGAGGTGTACCAGAGAATCACCAGCAGCAAGAGCAACATCATTGATGTATACAGAGAAGAGAGTCGGCCCGAGGCTTGAACCCTCTGGCACCCCCATAGAGACTGCCAGAGGTCCGGACAACAGGCCCTCCGATTTGACACACTGAACTCTATCAGAGAAGTAGTTGGTGAACCAGGCGAGGCAATCATTTGAGAAACCAAGGCTGTTGAGTCTACCAATAAGAATGTTGTGATTGACAGAGTCAAAAGCCTTGGCCAGGTTGATGAATACGGCTGCACAGTACTGTCTCTTATCGATGGCGGTTATGATGTCGTTTAGGACCTTGAGCGTGGCTGAGGTGCACCCACGACCAGCTCTGAAACCAGATTGCATAGCGGAGAAGGTACGGTGGGATTCGAAATGGTCGGGAATCTGTTTGTTAACTTGGCTTTCGAAGACCTTAGAAATACAGGGTAGGATAGATATAGGTCTTTAGCAGTTTGGGTCTAGAGTGTCACCCCCTTTGAAGAGAGGGATGACCGCTGCAGCTTTCCAATCTTTGGGAATCTCAGACGATACGAAAGAGAGGTTGTACAGGCTAGTAATAGGGGTTGCAACAATTTCGGCAGATAATTTGAGAAAGAGGGTCCAGATTGTCTTGCCCGGCTGATTTGTAGGGGTCCAGATTTTGCAGCTCTTTCAGAACATCACCTATCTGGACGTGGGTAAAGGAGAAATGGTGGGGGCTTTGGCGGGTTGCTGTGGAGGGTGCCGGGCAGTTGACCGGGGTAGGAGTAGCCAGGTGGAAAGCATGGCCACAGGTAGAGAAATGCTTATTGAAATTCTCAATTATAGGGGATTTATCGGTGGTGACAGTGTTTCCTAGCCTCAGAGCAGTGGGCAGCTGGGAGGAGGTGCTCTTATTCTCCATGGACTCTACAGTGTCCCAGAACAATTTGAGTTAGTACTACAGGATGCAAATTTCTGTTTGAAAAAGCTAGCCTTAGCTTTCCAAACTGCCTGTGTATATTTGTTCCTAACTTCCCTGAAAAGTTGCATATAACGGGGGCTATTCGATGCTAATGCAGAATGCCACAGGATGTTTTTGTGCTGGTCAAGGGCAGACAGGTTTGGAGTGAACCAAGGACCATATCTATTCCCAGTTCAACATTTTTTGAATGGGGCATGCTAATTTAAAATGGTGAGGAAGGCACTTTTAAAGAATCGCCAGGCATCATCTACTTACGGGATGAGTTCAATGTCATTCCAGGATACCCCGGCCGGGTCAATTAGAAAGGCCTGCACGCAGAAGTGTTTTAGGGAGCGTTTGACAGTGATGAGGGGTGGTCGTTTGGTTGCAGACCCATTACGGATGCAGGCAATGAGGCAGTGATCGCTGAGATCTTGGTTGAAAACAGCAGAGGTGTATTTGGAGGGCGAGTTAGTTAGGATGACATCTATGAGGGTGCCCGTGTTTACAGATTTGGAGTTGTACCTGGTAGGTTCATTGATCATTTGTGTGAGATTGAGGGCATCAAGCTTGGATTGTAGGATGGCCGGGGTGTTAAGCATGTCCCAGTTTACGTCACCTAGTAGCACGAGCTCAGAAGATAGATGGGGGGCAATCAATTCACATATGGTATCGAAGGCATAGCTGGTGGCAGAGGGAGGTCTATAGCAAGCGGCAACAGTGAGAGACTTGTTTCTGGAAAGGTGAATTTTTGGAAGTAGAAGCTCGAATTGTTTGGGTACAGACTTGGATAGTAATAGATAACTCTGCAGGCTATCTTTGCAGTAGATTGCAACACCGCCCCCTTTGGCAGTTCTATCTTGGCGGAAAATGTTATCGTTAGCGATGGAGATTTCAAGGTTTTTGGTGGTTTTCCCAAGCCAGGATTCAGACACGGGTAAGACATCCGGGATGGCAGAGTGTGCTAAAGCAGTGAGTAAAACTAACTTAGGGAGTAGGCTTCTAATGTTAACATGCATGAAACCAAGGCTTTTCCTGTTACAGAAGTCAACAAATGAGAGCACCTGGGGAGTGGGAGTGGAGCTAGGCACTGCAGGACCTGGATTAACCTCCACATCACCAGAGGAACAGAGGAGAAGTAGGGTACGGCTAAAGACTATACGAACTGGCTGTCTAGCACGATCGGAACAGAGAGTAAAAGGAGCAAGTTTCTGGGAACGATAGCATAGATTTAAGGCATAGTGTACAGACAAAGGCAAGGTAGGATGTGAGTACATTGGAGGTAAACCTAGGCATTGAGTAATGATGAGAGAGATATCGTCTCTAGAGACGTTTAAAACCAGGTGATGTCATCGCATATGTAGGAGGTGGAACAACATGGTTGGTTAAGGCATATTGAGCAGGGCTAGAGGCTCTACAGTGAAATAAGACAGTAATCACTAACCAGGACAGTAATGGATGAGGCATATTGATATTAGAGAGAGGCATGCGTAGCCAAGTGAACATATGGGTCCACAGCGATTCAGACATTTAGCAGTCCGATGCTAACACACTAACAGTTAGTAGGCCGGGGCTAAACAAGCTAGCAGTTAGCAGACCGGGTTAGCAAGCAAGCAGTTAGCAGGGGCTAGCAGTTAGCAGCCCGTGGCAGGCAAGCTAGCAGTTAGTAGACCGGGGCTAGCAAGTTAGCCTTTGGGGGACGTCGCGATAGGGGTAAGTCTGTTTTTGCCTCTTCGTGCGGTGACGTCGATAGACCAGTCGTGGAATTAGTAGGGTCCAGGTAGCTCTAGGTAGCTAGCAGGCCTAGCAGGTTAGCAGAATGGGCCTTCAGCGGGCATCGCGCCTGAGGGGCCTGTTGGAATCCTTGGGCAGGTTATGTCGGTATTCCAGTCATAGAGGATCGGTGGGGTTCCGTGCCCCGTACCTGCAGTAGAAGGGGTCCGTATATTGTAGCCCAGGAGTGAGCCGGGAGATGGGTCTAGCATGGACTAGCCCCAGGCTAGTTGGTGCTAGCTCCGGGATGGAAACGTTAGCCAGGAGTAGTCAACCCGGGTTGCGGTTAGCTAGCTGTGATGATCCAGATAAAAAGGTTCAGAGTAGAGGTCGACCGATTATGATTTTTCAACCCCGGTACCGATTATTGGAGGACAAAAAAAGCCGATGCCGATTAATCGGCCGATTTTTTTTAAATTTATTTTTATATATATATATTTATATACATACATACACACACACAAACACACACACACACTTTTTTGTAATAATGACAACAATACAACAATACTGAATAAACAATGAACACTTTTATTTTAACTTAATATAATACATATTATGGGCTTTTGGATGGGTGTTCTTAAGGTGATTCCACAGGTTGGTGGTATTTTTTTATTTAGCCGTTGCTGACCCCATGCTTACATCTTTATCACAAATAAGACACCTTGCTTTCCCTGGTGCCAATTCCATGTAATAGTCCCACACTGGTGCTCTGCTTTTCTCTGCCATCTGTAAAACACACACACACACACACACACACACACACACACACACACACACACATACACACACAGCTCTGAAGTGATAATGATACTGAAGAGTCTGCTTAGGAGACAAATACTCTCAACTGTTTGAATAAAAATAGAGTTTAAGTTACCTGTGAGGAATGTTGAAAACAAAAACTAATTTCTATATGCAGGAAATCCTATTTTAACAATGGGCATGGTAAGAATTGACTACCAAAGTGCGAGTCATAATTCCCATGACACCTTCTAGCAAAATCTGAAAAGCGGTTCCTTTCATTCATTTATTCCATAGGATATTTTTAGATTCACTTAAAATAAGGTCTGTGTTTCGAGTAGGCTTACACCACCGTGCCAATTTTATAACTGTGTAGATATCCATAGGACAAGGTAACTCTGATCAATATTGGCTAAATATAAGCGAAGATAAAAAAAATGGTAGAGTGGATTTATGAAAATATGTTGACAAACGTTACCTTTTCCTAGTGAGATTTACACGGGTGTCAAAATGCCGAGGCGGTTTAAGCCTGCACCCTAACCTGCACGAAACACAGACTGTATTTGAAGTAGATCAAGACATTCTCTATGGAAGACATGAACGGTAAAATAACGAAGGAACCCCTTTCAAGTTCAGCCGCAAGTTATTACAGGAATTATAACGCGTCAACTATTTCTCTCTAAACCATATACCTTTGACTATTACGAGCCTGCTGCTGCCTACCACCCCTCAGTCAGACTGCTCTATCAAATATCAAATCATAGACTTAACTATAATAAACACACAGAAATACGAGCCTTAGGTCAAATCCGGAAACTATCACCTTGAAAACAAAACGTTTATTCCGTTCCGTATTTGATCTAACGGGTGGCATATCCATGAGTCTAAATATGCCTGTTACATTGCACAACCTTCAATGTTATGTCATTATTACGTAAAATTCTGGCAAATTAGTTCGCAAAGAGCCAGGCGGCCCAAACTGCTGCATATACCCTGACTCTGCGTGCAATGAACGCAAGAGGTGACACAACTTCACCTGGTTAATATTGCCTGCTAACCTGGATTTCTTTTAGCTAAATATGCAGGTTTAAAAATATATACTTGTGTATTGATTTCAAGAAAGGCATTGATGTTTATGGTTAGGTACACATTGGAGCAACGACAGTCGTTGATTGATTGTTTTTTATAAGATAAGTTCAATGCTAGCTAGCAACTTACCTTGACTTACTGCATTCGCATAACAGGCAGGCTCCTCGTGGAGTGCAATGTAATCAGGTAGTTAGAGCATTGGATGAGTTAACTGTAAGGTTGGAAGATTGGATCCCCTGAGCTGACAAGGTAAAAATCTGCCCCTGAACGAGGCAGAACATTCCTAGGCCATCATTGAAAATAAGAATGTGTTCTTATCTGACTTGCCTAGTTAAATAAAAGGTGTAAACATTTTTTTTGTAAATATCGGCAAAATCGGCGCCCAAAAATACCGATTTCCGATTGTTATGAAAACTTGAAATCGGCCCTAATTAATCGGCCATTCCGATTAATCGGTCGACCTCTAGTTCAGAGTTTGTGGTGGGAATTCAGGGATATGGAGAGAAAAATAGGTCCGTTTGTTACGTTAAATGAGTGAAGAGGTGTGGAGTCAGGCGCAGAGAGCAAAAGATGTGGGAAAAAACAACACGCTTTAATGTCCCGGAAACATAACATGTACAAAAGTGGAAACACAAATGAACAGAAATATAAACGGACAGCGTGAAACCCAAATGCCAACAAAATACACTCAAACAACAAAACAGACTAACAAGCCCGCACGAAACAGAAGCGGGCTGAACAGACTATATATAAACCTACCTAACAACCAAACAAGAAACAGGTGCTACCAATTAGACAGAACTAAAGGAACACAGAACAACGGATCGGCGATAGCTAGTAGACCGGCGACGACGACCGCCGAGCGCCACCCGAACAAGAAGGGGAGTCACCTTCGGTAATATTCGTGACACCGTTAGGCTCCGGTTTGAAATGCGTTGTACGAACTGGCGAGAGCTTTCCGAGCTAAAGGTTAGCTGATGACCACTAGCAGTGGTTAGCTGACTGATAGCTGGTAGCTAGTTAGCTAGCTAGCTTCAGTTGAGGTATTCCAGTTCGGAGGTAAATAGAAATACTTTAGGAAACAAACCCAGATCTACTCCACATTGGGTGAGGCACGTTGCGGGAGAGTAGTTTGAAGTTGAGGTTTAGGAAAAATATTAAAAAGAAGATAAAGATATATACACATGGGACGAGACAAGACAAAGACAAAGACGCCTGACTGCTACGCAATCAATTGAATTTACCACAGGAGGGCTCCAATCAAGTTTTAGAAACAGCTAAAGGATGATCAATGGAAACAAGATGCACCTGAGCTCAATTTCGAGTCTCATAGCAAAGGTTCTGAATACTTATGTAAGTAAGTTATTTCTGTTTTTTTATCTTTAATAAATGTGCAGACATTTCTAAAAACCTGTTTTCACTTTGTCATTATGGGGTCTTGTGTGTAGATTGCTGAGGGTGTTTTTTATCGAAATCAATTTTAGAATAAGGCTGTAACGTGACAAAATTTGGAAAATGGGAAGTGGTTCTGAAGGCACTGTAACTTTGAGCATTTTGCTCACCATTCATTGCACATAAAAACGTTGCAGGTTCATTGACTGAGTGCATGAACCACCTACTCGCTCCAAATCAAAATGTAATTGTATCCGGCTGCATACCATTGCCAAAAATATCTACACTGATAAATGCTATCCTTTTTCATAAACGGGAGACATGAAATGGTTTGGAGGCCCAATTTATTCTAGGTTACTGAAAATTCCATTCGGGAGACTTCCCCTTGGGCTAGTTTACAAAAATAGATTGATGTGCGGGACATTTTTTAAACAAATGTAATGCTGTCACGCCCTGATCTGTTTCACCTGTCCTTGTCTCCACCCCCCTCCAGGTCTCGCCCATCTTCCCAATTATCCCCTGTGTATTTATACCTGTGTTCGCCAGTTCGTCTTGTTCGTTCCAGCTTGCCAGTGTTTTTCCTGCCAGCTTCTATTGTTTCCCAGCCTCTCTTTCCTCGTCCTCCTGGTTTTTGACCTTTGCCTGTCCTGACCCTGTACCTGTCCACCTGACCTCTCTGCCTGACCCTTAGTTTGTCTGCCGTCCTGTACCTTTGCCTCACCCTGGATTTTTGACCCCTGCCTGCCTTGACCTGTCTTTGCCTGTTGCTACTATAAACAATGTCACTTTGACAGCCTTACCTTGATCCCTGATAAATGCACAATCAATATCTCCGAGGAGATGAATTTATCTCAGGGGAGTTGAATTTCCATAAAGTAAATTAATCTCCTCTCTCCGTCCTGCTCAAACTCACGATATACTTATGTTTTCCATCAGAGGCCATACATCTTTTGGTAATAGATTGATTTAGCCAGACAAATAAAAAGAAAATAGCTCAATTGTCCCTCTCCTCCATCTCTCTCTTCTCTCCTTCACTTCCCCTCCCAGTGGATTGATAAATGAATATGATATTTATTATCTCTGTCCTTGTCCTTGTGTCTGTCTGTGTCCCTGTCCTTGTTTATGTCATTCTCCCTCTCACTGTCCTTGTCTCTGCCACTGTCCCTGAGCCCTGTCCCTGTCCAATAGCAAGTACAGATAGGCAGAAATCAGGTCACAAAATGGGTACAAAACATGGCAAAACCTTCAGGGAATTTAACCCTATCAGTCCCGAGACTCTAACTTATCTCATTTTAATTTATCTGCACGGCCAGCCCTTATATTTAGCCTCACAATTACCTTTTTATTTTCAGGACAACCAGGGCTACAAGTAGAACACAAAACTATTTGACATAAACAGTTGTATTCGTGAGTTTTATTGACATATTTCAATAAACAAACAAGGTCCAACAATGCAAAAACCTGATAAAAATGTATGTATAAGATTGCTGTTAGTACAGAAATGGTTTGCTCAGTGGGAAATTAATATCCTGACAACTGTGTGGAGTTTGGAGTTTTTGACAGGAACTATGTGAGCTTATTTCAGTATGATCCAAACAGTTGGAACCAAAAACATGTTTATCAGCCAAGTTGCTCTTCTGGTTAAAGGCCCAGTGCAGTCAAACATTTGATTTCCTGTGTTTTATATATATTTTAAAATGATGAGGTTGGGATAATTCTGTGGATTGGGGGAGGGGTAGCTCTAATGCTACCTATGCCATCACTCAACACGCTGTCGGGCACGGGGGCGTTGGAGCCAACCCCCCTGACACACACACCGCCAAAGCAGTGCAGGGACGGGGATGCAGGTCCAATCACTCAAAGAGGCAGGCTTCTGACAGCAAGTCCAACAAGGGATGCATACAGTCACTACACATGCATGCCACAACACCTTCCTTTCAGTCAATTATCTGTCTCCAAGGACCATGTAAAAACGGGGTCCCACTCTAAACGGAGTACAATTAAAAGCTTTATATAGCATACATAAACGTTTCATAATCACTACATAAATGCCTCACATATCAAGCGTATGTCATATTCTAAATGGTCTATAAAGGGGTGACATAACAATTCCCACTGAAGGGTTATTTGCTAAATCTGACATAACGCACTATGTTCATACCCCATTTATGTAGTACGATATACAATTATAGATGATTCGTGAAGCATTGATTATAAAACCTGTATGTATGCTATTTAAAGCCTTTATAATTGTATTAGGTTAAAGTGGGACCACAAAAACTGTTTGTCGCTAATTCCGGCGAGAGCTAGGACCATCACCTGCTAGTGACTTAAGCTGACTTGTCCTTGGTCTGGCCCACTACAGGTGGTCCGGCAAGAACCAGGCAGATGACCAGAGTTTTATTAGCTCTTGGTCACCACCACACAGTATGTCAAAGTATATTAATTGATGATAATGCTCTTTTAGTGTAAGAGCTGTTTGAAAAGACCCCCTGAAATGGGATGGAGTGACATCCCATTAAGACCGCTCCCAGACAGTCCTGGCAAAATTCTTGCTTGAAAAATGGCTAATTCCTAAGAATAATTGTTTAAATATATTTTTTGACAATTTTAATTAAAAACAATCATAGTAAAGTACTTAATTGTTACCCAGAAATGTTATATTATATTGAGAAATAAATGGCTACATTGGACCTTTAACGAATATATCTTTGCATGTTGGCTAGGCATCTATAAGTCAATACATTCACCTATTTAGTGGAAAATAAATATACTGAACAAAAATATATATCAAATAAAATGTTATTTGTCACATGCGCCGAATACAACAGGTGTAGTAGACGTTACAGTGAAATTCTTACATACAAGCCCTGAACCAACAATGCAGTTTTAAGAAAATCCCCCCAAAAGTGAGAGATAAGAATAACAAATAATTAAAGAGCAGCAGTAAATAACAATAGCGGGGCAATATACAGGGGGTACTGGTACAGAGGTGTACATGTAGGTAGAGTTAGGTAAAGTGGCTATGCATAGACAATAAGAGAGAGTAGTCTGGGTAGCCATTTTATTAGATGTTCAGGAGTCTTATGGCTTGGGGATAGAAGCTGTTTAGAAGCCTCTTGGACCTAGACTTGGCGCTCCTGTACCGCTTGCCGTGTGGTAGCAGAGAGAACAGTCTATGACTAGGGGGGCTGGAGTCTGACAATTTTTAGGGCCTTCATCTGACACCGCCTGGTATAGAGGTCCTAGATGGCAGGAAGCTTGGACCCGGTGATGTACTGGGCCGTAAGCACTACTGTAACGTTCTGAGTGTGATGGGTGGGAAGTCAGGCGCAGGAAGCAAAGAGTTCAGGGGAGTGCTACTTTAATGCACAAAAAACGGCGAACATAAGCCAACACAGGGCGTATAAAACAACAAAACGCCCCAAACAGGGGGACTTAAACTGTCCAGCAAAACCCACGAAATGGGAAAACACGTAACCCATAGACGTGCACACAAGTTTACACAAAACAGAGGTCACAATAATTACTCCCGCACAAGGAACAAGGTGGGCCGGCTGACTAATAAAGCCTCACTAATTATACCCAACTCAAAACAGGTGCACTCAATAAACACATAAGGAGGGGGAGGAAATAATCAGTGGCAGCTAGTAGACCGGCGACGACGAGCGCCGAGCGCCAATCGAATGGGAAGGGGAGCCACCTTCGGTCGGAGTCGTGACAATTACCCTCTGTAGTGCCTTGCGGTAGGAGGCAGAGCAGTTGCCATACCAGACAGTGAAGCAACCCGTGAGGATGCTCTCGATGGTGCAAGCCCTGCCACATTCGATGAGTTGTCGGAGCCAGTGTGGTACGATTCGATCTTAGTCCTGTATTGACGCCTTGCCTGTTTGAAGGTTTGTCGGAGGGCATAGTGGGATTTCTTATAAGTGTCCGGGTTAGAGTCCAGCTCCTTGAAATCAGCAGCTCCACTCTTTAGTTCAGTGCAAATGTTGCCTGTAATCCATGGCTTCTGGTTGGGGTACGTACATACAGTCACTGTGGGGATGACTTCATAGATGCACTTATTGATGAAACCAGTGACTGATGTGGTATACTCCTCAATGCCATCGGAAGAATCCTGGAACATATTCCAGTCTGTGTTAGCAAAACGGTCCTGTAGTTTTGCATCTGCTTCATCTGACCACTTTTTAATAGACCGAGTCACTGGTGCTTCCTGCTTTAATTTTTGCTTGTAAGCAGGAATCAGATTTGTCAAATGAAGGGCGAGAGAGAGCTTTGTACTCGTCTCTATAAATGCAACCGTTTCAGATTTAACTGAGTTACAGTTCATATTAGGAAATCAGTCAATTAAAAGAAATTAATTTGGCCCTAATCGATGGATTTCACATGACTGGGAATACAGATATGCATTTGTGTACGTTGTCCGTAGCTTATGACTCCCCATACCATAACCCCACCACCACCATGGGGCAGTGGTAATTTTAGCATGTCAATCTTGGTGGGGCAAACAACCCATTTATTTTTAGATGCATGCCAGCGAAGCCCCTACACAACTCTAAACAATAGATTAAATGCACTATAATGGTGACAAACGGTGCCCACAAACTGTTAGAGCCCACATAAAGCTGTCCAAAAAGTGGAGCTTACGGCCGACTTTATTAAATAAATATTTGTTTCTACTGACTCCTTGTGGATTTGTGTAACTGGATAAGAACCGCATTCTCCTTCAATAATAATGAATGTTGACATGAGTTTTGACTTTTGAACCATGCGAACATTATTCCATTTATGTTCAGTAAAATTAAGAATGTAAGCACAAGTACAGTTGGGCAAAAAAGTATTTAGTCAGCCACCAATTGTGCAAGGTCTCCCACTTAAAAAGATGAGAGAGGCCTGTAATTTCCATCATAGGTACACTTCAACTATGACAGACAAGATGAGAAGAAAAAAAATCCAGAAAATCA
Source organism: Oncorhynchus nerka (assembly GCF_034236695.1). Classification (NCBI taxonomy): domain Eukaryota; kingdom Metazoa; phylum Chordata; class Actinopteri; order Salmoniformes; family Salmonidae; genus Oncorhynchus; species Oncorhynchus nerka. The sequence goes on from NC_088411.1 coordinate 3,532,836, forward strand.
CATTGTAGGAATTTTTATGAATTTATTTGCAAATTATAGTGGAAAATAAGGATTTGGTCACCTACAAACAAGCAAGATTTCTGGCTCTCACAGACCTGTAACTTCTTCTTTAAGAGGCTCCTCTGTCCTCCACTCGTTACCTGTATTAATGGCACCTGTTTGAACTTGTTATCAGTATAAAATACACATGTCCACAACCTCAAACAGTCACACTCCAAACTCCACTATGGCCAAGACCAAAGAGCTGTCAAAGGACACCAGAAACAAAATTGTAGACCTGCACCAGGCTGGGAAGACTGAATCTGCAATAGGTAAGCAGCTTGGTTTGAAGAAATCAACTGTGGGAGCAATTATTAGGAAATGGAAGACATACAAGACCACTGATAATCTCCCTCGATCTGGGGCTCCACGCAAGATCTCACCCCGTGGGGTCAAAATGATCACAAGAACGGTGAGCAAAAATCCCAGAACCACACGGGGGGACCTAGTGAATGACCTGCAGAGAGATGGGACCAAAGTAACAAAGCCTACCATCAGCAAGGGCATTGAAGATGAAACGTGGCTGGGTCTTTCAGCATGACAATCATCCCAAACACACCGCCCGGGCAACGAAGGAGTGGCTTCGTAAGAAGCATTTCAAGGTCCTGGAGTGGCCTAGCCAGTCTCCAGATCTCAATACCATAGAAAATCTTTGGAGGGAGTTGAAAGTCCGTGTTGCCCAGCAACAGCCCCAAAACATCACTGCTCTAGAGGAGATCTGCATGGAGGAATGGGCCAAAATACCAGCAACAGTGTGTGAAAACCTTGTGAAGACTTACAGAAAACGTTTGACCTCTGTCATTGCCAACAAAGGGTATATAACAAAGTATTGAGATAAACTTTTGTTATTGACCAAATGCTTATTTTCCACCATAATTTGCAAATAAATTCATTAAAAATCCTACAATGTGATTCTCTCGATTTTTCTCCTCATTTTGTCTGTCATAGTTGAAGTGTACCTATGATGAAAATTACAGGCCTCTCTCATCTTTTTAAGTGGGAGAACTTGCACAATTGGTGGCTGACTAAATACTTTTTTGCCCCACTGTATATATATATATATACACACACACACAAAAATGCATATTTTACAGTGGCCTTTTATTGTCCTCAGCACAAGGTGAACCTGTGTAATGATCATGCAGTTTAATCAGCTTTTTGATATGCCACACCTGTCAGATGAATGGATTATCTTGGCAAAGGAGAAATGCTCACTGGCAGGGATGTATTCAAATTTGTGCAATTTGTTTTTGAGAATAATCTATTTGTGCGTATGGAACATTTCTGGGATCTTTTTTTTCAGCTCATGAAACACTTTAAATATTGCGTTTATATTTTGGTTCAGTGTATGTTATAGGCTATGCAGAGCCGTGGTTGGGTCCGTTCTTGGTATATTAGCTGTAGTTGCATAGACCCGAGGACAGATGACAAACAAACAGGACCCGACCCTGACAAAAAGGAAAATATTTTTGGACCCGGATGACTTGAGTCCCAGGTAGAGTCTTGGGTGGGCCTGTGAATACCTCTAATTAGGACACATCCAATGGGTGGTGAACTGTGGTGATGTCACTAAACAGGAAGGAAGTTCTAGGTATAAATTCCAATCAGAAGATCCCTCTCTCAGCCCCCCTGCTCTCTTTCCCAACACACACACATACTGAGTAGTGGCCGGTAGTAGAAGATAATTGTGTCTTGTTTCCCCATTTCCAAGCATCACACCTCTCTCATGTTGTCTCTCTAGAGAAGCATCGCTCTACCCCCCCTCCCTCACTCTCTCTATCTCCCCCTCCTTCTCTCCTCTGAGAGGCTTCCATTCAGAGGGAGAGGCTCAATCAGCCTTGGCAGCTCTCAGGAGCTGTAGCTATTGGGAGGAGTAGAGAGAGAGAGAGAGAGAGAGAGAGAGAGAGAGAGATAGAGGCGCTCTGTGGAAGGGAAGGATAAAGAGGAGGGGAGGAGCTTCTCAGTTGTGAGTGTATGAGTCGTCGGTGGGTGGTCTACATGGCTGGCAGCCTGTTTGGAAGACTCTCCCTGGAGGAGGAGGAGGTGGAGGACTTTGTCATGTCCCTGGAGGGCCTGGAACTCAGTGGGGAAGGTAAGGACAGAGGGCTGAGGTGATGCTAATGGTGATGGGGGTCATAGTAAATGGATGAGGGTTTGGACTATATGGTGATAGGATAAAGGGTTGTGACTCTGTGGTTCATCTACGGTGAAGGGATGAGGGTTTGGATTCTATGGCTCATCTATGGATGTGCTCCACTTACTTCTTGGATGTTGTTTTATGTATTGGTCTAGAAGTGAAGTGTGAGTGAGAATGATTACCTACCTATAGATACACTAGGTACAGACAGATGAGATCCCAATAGGGTGTGGATGTGTGAGACTCATTGCTGTGAGGTGGGAGTCTGTCTTCACCCGATGTCAGAAATAACAAACAGTAGAATCTCAAGCATGTGGGAATACTTCTATTGTTGTATGGCATTACTCTCCTTGATTTGACCATTGATCAAGTGTAATTATTACATACTAGCTAAACTATGTATTGATCCAATGTCCATTATGACTAGGGGGAAGTGAGAGTCCACAGAGAGAAAACATGTAGTACTTTTAACACAGCCCTCAAATGGCCATAGAAATAGAATCACTCTATTAGATTGTATTTCTGTGATAAAAAACATTCTACTCTTTAATGACAAATATGGCTGCCCTTTAACAGTAAATCGCTGTGCCTGACAAAGTTGAATGAGTGTGTGGGGGAAGTGCTCGTCTACATTATATCCATAATTGATGGTGTTAAATATTTATGTATTGCATTAGTGATTGGGGAAAAAATGATAGTTACATATCGGGATATTCTTTTTGAAGATATATTGTATCGTTTTGACAATATCGTAATGTTATATTTTCACTAGTTGGCTGTACCTGCATAGCTTGTTCGCCACATTCTTTTAAAATAGGCAACTAATTGCTTTTAAGAACTTTTATTTCCATGACTGTTAAAAACTTGTTTTCTCGTGGCTTTCTTGTTTCTCTGCAGCAGATATATGGTAATAAAATCACAGTATCGAATCGCAATACATATAGAATTGTGAGAATGGCAATACATATTGTATTGTCACCTAAGTATTGTGATAAAATCGTACCATGAGGTCTCTGGCAATTCCCAGCCCTATATTGCATACTCTACTGCATGCGTGTTCATGCTGTTTGCATTGATTGTTGTTGGTCATAGAAATCGAATAACAGTTTATTGGCAGCGTTCACAGATTTGCAGATGTAATCGCAGGTGCAGCGAAATGCTTGTGTTTCTAGCTCCAACAGTGCAGTATAATATAGCAATAAAAATAAAACAATTCACACATAATGCAGAAAAATAACAAAATAAAGAAATGAAGAAATATGTTCAGTCACTGAAATCACAGCCGCTAAGGAAATGTATCGCTGTACAAATGGATAGGGGTCCAGATGGAACATGAAGCTTTCACAGGACGTACTAGAATCATGTGCCTTTGTTAGACATTATGTTGCATTGACTATCATAATACACTGAACATGAATATAAACTCAACATGTAAAGTGTTGGTCCCATGTTTCATGAACCGAAATAAAAGATCCCAGAAATGTTCCATACACACAAAAAGCTTATTTCTCTAAAATGTTATGCACAAACTTGTTTACATCCCTTTTAGTGAGCATTTCTCCTCGACTATAAGCATCCTGCAACTTATTTTCTTTGAGAATTTGGCTGTATGTCCAACCGGCCTCACAACCGCAGACCACCTATAACCACGCCAGCCCAGGACCTCCACATCCTTCACCTGCAGGATTGTCTGAGACCAGCCACCTCACAACCGCAGACCACCTATAACCACACCAGCCCAGGACCTCCACATCCTTCTTCCCCTGCAGGATTGCCTGAGACCAGCCACCTCACAACCGCAGACCACCTATAACCACGCCAGCCCAGGACCTCCACATCCTTCATCTGCAGGATTGTCTGAGACCAGCCACCTCACAACCGCAGACCACCTATAACCACGCCAGCCCAGGACCTCCACATCCTTCATCTGCAGGATTGTCTGAGACCAGCCACCTCACAACCGCAGACCACCTATAACCACGCCAGCCCAGGACCTCCACATCCTTCACCTGCAGGATTGTCTGAGACCAGCCACCTCACAACCGCAGACCACCTATAACCACGCCAGCCCAGGACCTCCACATCCTTCTTCCCCTGCAGGATTGCCTGAGACCAGCCACCTCACAACCGCAGACCACCTATAGCCACGCCAGCCCAGGACCTCCACATCCTTCATCTGCAGGATTGTCTGAGACCAGCCACCTCACAACCGCAGACCACCTATAACCACGCCACCCCAGGACCTCCACATCCTTCTTCCCCTGCAGGATTGTCTGAGACCAGCCACCTCACAACCGCAGACCACCTATAACCACGCCAGCCCAGGACCTCCACAACATTCCACATGTCACAAATCAACAGCCTGGTCAACTCTATGCAAAGATGTGTCGCACTGGATGAGGCAAACGGTGGTCACAAGATACTGACTAGCTTTCTGGTCAACGGCCCTACCTTTTCTCCACCATTAGTATTTACAATCTTTTCTCATCGCAGCAACTCCCCAACAGGCTCGGAAGAAGCGAAGGTTGAGTCATGCGTCCCCCGAAACATGATCCGCCTAGCCGAGCTGCTTTTTAACACACTGCTCGATTAACCCGGCTAACAACTAACGATCAGAATCAGCTTGCGGACGCCCGGCCCGCCACAAGGTGTCACTAGAGTGTGATGAGCCAATATATGAACTGTAAATCAGTAGACTCTTTGAAATTGTTGCATGTTGCTTTTATGTTTGTGTTCAGTGTATGTCATTATATACATTATATAAACAGCAAGAGAGAGGTGAATGAGGAATGAATAAGATAATGCACGTGGTGCATACTGCTGTATAACACGGTGAGATCGAGATGTACAGCATCTTCCAATACAAGTTGACGTGACAGACAACACAGTCCTATGAACTACACAGTCTGTCAGTACATTCACATTAGTCCTTCATTGAGGACCTCCACCGAAGGTGGTTCCTCTCCCTGTTGGGGCGGCGCTCGGCGTCGCCGGCCTACTAGCCATCACCGATCCTTTTTTCCTTTTCCGTTTGTTTTGTCTTTGGTTCTTTCATACCTGGTTTCATTTGCCTTCATTTCTGTGTGTATATATTTACCCTGTTGCCTGCCTAGGTTTGTGCGGTATTGTTTTATTTTGTGATGTACCTCAGTGAGGTTGTGCCCAATTTTTTTTGTTTCACGCATTTAATTCGAGTGTTATTGAGGAGCTTGTTTGTTCCTCCTTGCGTGAGTAACGGGTGTGTCTGTTGTCGAGGGCGTTTGACTTTTGGAATGTGCCATACCTGTATTTGGTGGACTTGTCTATTAAAAGTACGCATCTCAGACATCTCTGCTCTCTTGCTCTCCTGACTCCTTCACCTACCTCCTAACGCAACACTGTCACAGGACCTCCCTCCTACCCAGGGCATTGTGTATTCTATGGGAGCTGCTATGCGGGGATTCATATGCAACAGTGCACTTCTCAGAGCGGTCACGTTTGGGAGTTTCGGAGACAGAGACACAACCTTCAAACAACATCCCTCTCTCTCTGCCCTCTCTGTACCAGGACCTGTCACATTGAAATACTCAATCATATGCACAACCGGTAATGGCCCAGGAAAGACATCATTGTGTACGTCCCAAATGGCACCCTATTCCCTATATAGTGCCCTGATAACCATACGGCTCTGGCCATACGTTGTGTACTATAAAGGGATTAGGGTGCCATTTGGGACGCAGGCTTCAGCACCATTGACGATGAGTAAGGGGAGTTTTCATGTATGATTAGGCTGTCAGGAAAAGAAGTGTGGTGCCATAGAAGGGTGACTGCTGAGTGTATTGCACTGACGGTGACAGTCTTACATCCTGATCGGATTGTGTGGTTTGTTAACGATGATAATAATACCTGGGTGTTACGTAGCCATTTTCAATGACCCAATGATGGTTTGGTGACAATGGTGACGTCTTCATCTCTGTCATGTCATGTAATGCCAGGTCACATTGCTATTGACATGTGATTATATATTATAAGTGTCGTTATAGAAATGAACAAAGTGTATCACACCTTTTCCATTGTTTCTTCCCCGACAGCCATCATATAATAAGCCTGTTTTTGACCTTCAGCTTGATAATGAGGTCTGAGCCCTGAGGCACGTAGACTGGGACAACGACCATCACCATGGAGATGTTGTGGTGTCAATGGCTGCTATACTGTAGGCCCTTCAGAGGGCTTGTTGTGTTCTCCAGGGAAGGGGGGTTGGAAATATCTAATATCTAATATGCAACACACATACTGTATATTGTCTACATGCATTGCACACAAATGCGCACAGATACACACACACACTGCATGCACAGGTACTGCACACAAACATCAGCCCAAATCTGTTGACACAGTGAAGTTACTGTGTCACTGGGTGAATGTTGACTTCAACTCTCGAGACTCTGTTCACAAACTAGAACTCCATTTGCACACTAGGCTGGCTCAATTGATAATTACAATACCTCTTGTGCTGCATGGCATTTTGAATTATATTTGATGTAGTCTAGATGTTGGTTGAAAGTGGGAATTTAAGGTTTTTCTTCAAGTGTTCCAAGTTCAGAAACACAGCACATACAATAATGAAAGCTAGTGATTAAAAGTGCATGTTCCATCAAAAATTGCTAATCAGGGACATACCACTCAGGAATAAGCTCCACTCCAAAACATTTACTGAATATTGTCTACTGGCAGTCATCATCTTTACTGGAGGCCTTAGTTTAATTACACAACTCCGTGGAAAGCAGGGAATATTTTTATATTATGTCTACTGCCTCTAACTGTTTCATCATTTCTCAGTCAAATCTAATGTTGTAAAAGTCTTACTGCCGATAGATCATTTAGGCAATTTAGGGTGTCAGTAATTGTTCATTTGAAATGTATTTGATTTATAAATCGCTCCATGGTAGTGCACTTACTTCTAAAAAGCCATTTAACAGCAATTCCTCACAGTCATATCAAACAGCTCATGGATTTACTCAGAGGGAGCAAAGTCGAAGAGGATTTCAGGGAAACTACCCAAATAGCCTACAGAAACACTACCTGTTAAAACCCTCAAGACATGCCAGTGTGAATTACTGTGTAGTTCTTCAGCAAACTCAAATGTTTAAGCCATAGCTTCGTCTTTAGACATTATTAGTCTGTATTTCCTACATCCTTCAATCCTCAAAAAAAAACTATATCCACAGTACATCCTGTTGTTGTCAGGTGCTCCATATTGGAGATCCGAATGTACTTTAGGCAACTCTTCTGACATATGTATGGCATGACAACAACAGACAGATCTCAGAATAGTATATTCCCTATGTGGAGTCACTACACAACAAAAACACCCACTGCCCCTGGCTCACTCACTTGAGCCACAGAGCTCCATAGCAACCTCTGCCCCTATCCCTGTCTCACTCACTTGAGCCACAGAGCTCCATAGCAACCTCTGCTAATACTATGAGGTTAATGTTCCCCACTGTGTTCCCATACCAGAACCACAAACAACAACAACTCTGAACGTTTCAGTCACACAGAACATTGCAGCTTTTTGTTGTTGTTGAGGTGACCACGTAGTATGATAATGCATGAATGCTGGGTGACCACGCAGTATGATAATGCACGAATGCTGGGTGACCACGTAGTATGATAATGCATGAATGCTGGGCGATCACGTAGTATGATAATGCATGAATGCTGGGTGACCACGTAGTATGATAATGCATGAATGCTGGGTGACCACGGAGTATGATAATGCACGAATGCCGGGTGATCACGTAGTATGATAATGCACGAATGCTGGGTGATCACGTAGTATGATAATGCACGAATGCTGGGTGATTACGTAGTATGATAATGCACGAATGCTGGGTGACCACATAGTATGATAATGCACAAATGCTGGGTGATCACGTAGTATGATAATGCACGAATGCTGGGTGATTACGTAGTATGATAATGCACGAATGCTGGGTGACCACATAGTATGATAATGCATGAATGCTGGGTGACCACGTAGTATGATAATGCACGAATGCTGGGTGACTCAAGGCAGTCCCCTCTACCTATTATATTTGTAGGTATTTTCTAGTTTAAATATGTCTACCTGTTTCTCTTAAGCAAACAGAGGTTATTACAACCCAGTAAACCCACTGTATGGTTTTCGTTATGCCATTGATGTACATATTGGGACCTTAGCAGCTTCCCAGTGAGATCAACTGAAGCTTAACAGTCACAGGCTGGTCACCTGTGGCCTCATGCTGTTGTTTTTGGGCAGAAATGGACAAGGAGGGAGCATTATTTGCCATAGTTTTACCTTTTGCGATTGGCTAGCGGCCAAGTCTCCGTCTGTCGGCCATTTTAGGCTGTTATCGTTATTGAAGCGGGTGGAATGTGGTAATCCCACTGACTGCTTTAGTAGACCCAATGTTCACTCTGTTTCCCTGTTAAACCGGGATTAAGTCAAGCGTGAGAATATTTTTTTTGGACAACTTCCTGCTTTTATTGGTAGAGTGACTTGATTTACTTGACCTATTCCTTTTAGCTACTAGTAGAGCCTGTTCTTGGTAGAGTAATACACTGAGTGTACAAAACATTAGGAACACCTTCATAATATTGAATTGCACCCTTTGCCCTCAGAACAGCCACAATTAATTGAGGTATAGACTCTACAACGTGTCAAAAGTGTTCCACAGGGATGCTGGCCCATGTTGACTCCAATGCTTCCCACAGTTCCACACTTTCAAAAGATATAAGTGGTTTGCTGTGAACTGCAACGCTGCTGGATTATTCACACTCAACAGTTTACCGTGTGCATCTAGAATGGTCCACCACCCAAAGGACATCCAGCCAACTTGACACAACTGTGGGAAGCATTGGAGTCAACATGGGCCAGCATCTCTTTGGAATTCTTTCAACACCTTGTAGAGTCCATGCCCCGACGAATTGAGGCTGTTCTGAGGGCAAAAGGTGGTGCAACTCAATATTAGGAAGGTGTTCCTAATGTTTTGTACACCCACTGAATATGTGTCTGTGTGGGTGTGTACATGAGTGAGTACATGTGTGCTAAGGTGTGGAGAATCAGAACAGGTGGTCAGTTCAGTTTAAGTGTTCAGCAGTCTGATGTCTTGTAGATAGAAACGGTCTCTGAGCCTGTTGGTATCAGACCTCATGCTCTGATACAGTCTGATGGCTTGTAGATAGAAACTGTCTCTGAGCCTGTTGGTATCAGACCTCATGCTCTGATACAGTCTGATGATTTGTAGATAGAAACTGTCTCTGAGCCTGTTGGTATCAGACCTCATGCTCTGATACCGTCTGATGGCTTGTAGATAGAAACTGTCTCTGAGCCTGTTGGTATCAGACCTCATGCTCCGATACAGTCTGCCCAACGGTAAGGGAGTGAACAGCTCGTGGCTGGGGTGTGTGGGGTCCTTGATGATGCTGCATGCCTTCCTCAGGCACTCTTTCATGTAGATGTCCTGGATGGGTGGGAGCGCTGTCCCAGTGATGTACTGGGCCATCTTCACCATCTTCACCTTGCCGTCATGGAAGCAGCCATTCCCGTACCAGGCCGTGATGCAACCGGTCAGGACGCTCTCAATGGTGCAGCAGTAGTATTTGGAGAGGACCGGGGGTGGCATGACGAATTTCTTCAGCCGCCATAGAAAGTAGAGACGCTGTTGCTCCCTCTTGACAAGACTTGTTTTTGTTGTTGGTCCATGACAAGTCCTCGGTGATGTGGATGCTGAGGAACTTAAAACTGCATACTCTCTCTACTGCAGTCCCGTTGATGTGGATCGGGGCATGTTCCCTCCTCTGCTTCCTTAGGTCAACAATCAACTCCTTTGTTTTGCTGACGTCGAGAAGGAGGTTGTTGTCATGACACCACTTACTTGCTCCCTATAGGCTGACTCGTTCTTTGACTATAGCTCAGCGTCCAGCCCTCCAAGCTCATCACTAAGCTCAGGACCCAGGGACTGAACAGCTCCCTCTGCAACTGGATTCGACTTCCTGATGGGTCGTCTCCAGGGGGTGAGAGTAGGCAACGAAACATCCACCACGCTGCCTCTCAACAAGGGGGCTCATCAGGGGTGCATGCTTAGTCCCCTCCTGTATTCTCTGCTCACCTACGACTGCGTGGCAGAACACTTTTCCAACTCCATCATTAAGGTTGCTCAGGGACAGTTTCTATCTACAGGACATCAGACTGTATCGGAGCATGAGGTCTGATACCAACAGGCTCAGGGACAGTTTCTATCTACAAGCCATCAGAACTGAACTGACTGACCGCACAGACGTGCATACACACCATGCACACACACACACACACACGTTCATGCTACAAACGCATCACAACTGCTGCTATCAGACTCTTATTACAGTATGATTGCTAAATACTGCACAATTTTAAACACTTGCCTCTCAATCCCCCCTTCCCCAAAACAGGGTAAATATTGGACTATAAATTGTGCCTCCCTGTATTATACTTATGCTCAAATGTTTATTCTATTCTACTGAGCGATTTACTTTATGTTCATATTCTTATCTTTTATGATTTATTATTGTTGCCGCATTATCGAGAAAGAACCTGCAAGTAAGCGACTAATAAAACTTGAAACTATTTATTCTTACACTTTTTGTTGTAGTGTGTCAGGAATAGTGAGCGAGGCAACCCGATCTGGCAACTGACACGCAGCGAGACTCAAGAAGTAGGCCAAGTTGGATTTTTAATAATCCTTCTGAATAATACAATAGGGCCCATTATTCTCTTTTCGCTTCACATTTCGCTCGTAATTTGCCTAGACATCAAACCTATTCCAAAACATCAGAAAACCTCATCGAAAAGCATGGCTAGGCTACTTATTTCCCCTGTCTGTTAGCTAGCTCTCCGTATTATCTTATTCAATCCGTTTAAAGAGCCGACTATGTAACGTTACATGATGTTGTCAGAATTGCAGGAACTGACGGGAATAGGAACAGGACGAAATGTGAGGAGAGAGAGAGAGAGAGGGAGAGATAGCGACACTGAAAAGGCCAGAGGGAGAGAGCGCGATAATATGAGAGAAGCAAGGGAGGGCCCAGTAAACTAAAGTGTAAACAAACCCTGTATGAAGCCGAAGCAAAGTAGTAGAACCAACATTTATTGTAAAAGTGTAGAGTGGGCACACTGTGGTGAGTGTTGGATATTAAAGAGAATTATACAGGGCCTGTAAAAGCCGGGTCGGTAGTTTGATCGGTTCTCCAATCTGGCAACCTCCGCTCCAGATCTCCTGATGACAGTAGGTGTTTAGGTGGGAAGAGGGGAGGGATAACGAGCCTTCACCACTGCACACATAATTCTTTGTTTAGGGTAGCAGATGGAGACTGGGTTTTTTAATTATGGCCTTCCTTCCTCTCTTCCTGTCTTCCTTCCTGTCTTGTGAAAGCCAAATCAAGACAAGGGCTGCATCTTTAATCCTCATGTTTTGCTGCTGACAGCTGGGGGTGGAAGTGTTGAAGCTGCAGAACCTGTCAAGGGTCAGTATTACTACCGTAGGACCTCCCGAGTGGCGCAGTGGTCTAAGGCACTGCACTGTAGTGCCTTAGACCACCAGAGATTCTGGGTTCCAGTCTAGGCTCTGTCGCCTGAGTCCAGGCTCAGACTTGTCCCATCGCGCACTAGCGACTCCTGTGGCGTGCCGGGCACAGTGCATGCTGACACGGTAGCCAGGTGTACGGTGTTTCCTCCGACACATTAGTGTATTACAAGCATTTCGCTACACTCGCATTAACATCTGCTAACCACGTGTATGTGACAAATAAATAAAATGTGATTATTTGATTTGATAGTGTATTACTACACTAATGTCTCTATTATTGAGGAGAGGTCTGTAATGACAGGTGTTAAAAAATGATAGGTTACGCAACAGACCATGAATCAGTATTCGCTTGAAGATGAACAGTATCGTTCTCATTATGTGGTAACAGATCCGTCAATTGGGGCGGCAGGCAGCCTAGTGGTTAGAGCGTTGGACTAGTAGCTGAAAGGTTGCAAGATTGAACCCCCGAGATGACAAGGTAAAATTCTGTTGTTCTGAACAAGGTAGTTAACCCACTGTTCCTAGGCTGTCATTGTAAAGGCCGTCATAGTTAAATAAAGGTAAAAAAATATATATAATAATAATGTGTGTGTGTGATTCATAGTGTTTCTCTTAAAAAGTGGCATGCTTGAGGATTTAGAGAAGTCTATAGTGTACCTATGTGACTTCCATTTATCTTGTCAAGGCTGTGTCTGATGTACAATGAATGCCTTACTGTGAAGTGTCTCTATAGTGATGTGAGTACAGAACTACTTGTCACTGTTGACCTTGTGTCACACTGATCCACGTGTAATGGAGAAGATACACAACTTCTCTCCTCTCTATATTTGATGTCTTCTAGCCCCTCGTTGCCTTCAGAGCTAGTGTTGTGGAGTGAGGTGGAATTAGTAGAAGTTACTAGTAACCACTGATACGGGGTCAGATGTTTTTCATAACCCCAATGGTTATCAAATCAAATCAAATGTTATTAGTCACATGCGCCGAATTCAACAGGTGTAGACCTTACAGTGAAATGCTTACTTATGAGCCCCTAATCAACAATGCAGTTACATTTTTTTATGGATAACAATAAGAAATAAAAGTAACAAGTAATTAAATAACAGCAGCACAATAACAATAGCGAGACGATATACAGGGGGTACTGGTACCGGTACAGAGTCAATGTGCGGGGGCACCGGTTAGTTGAGGTAATATGTACATGAATGTAGAGTTAAAGTGACTATGCATATACAGTATGATAAACAGAGAGTAGCAGCAGCATAAAAAGAGGGACAATGCAAATAGTCCTGGTAGCCATTTGATTAGATGAGTCTTATGGCTTGGGGGTAAAAACTGTTGAGAAGCCTTTTTGTCCTAGACTTTGCACTCTGGTACCGCTTGCCATGCGGTAGTAGAGAGAACAGTCTATGACTGGGGGGACTGGAGTCCTTGACCATTTTTAGAGCCTTCCTCTGACACCGCCTGGTATAGAAGTCCCCGGATGGCAGAAAGCTTGGCCCCAGTGATGTACTGGGCCGTTCTCACTACCCTCTGTAGTGCCTTACGGTCGGAGGCCGAGCAGTTGCCATAACAGGCAGTGATGCAACTCAATGGTGCAGCTGTAGAACCTTTTGAGGATCTGAGGACCCATGCCAAATCTTTTCAGTCTCCTGAGGGGGAATAGGTTTAGTCGTGCCCTTTTTCACAACTGTGTTGGTGTGTTTGGACCATGTTAGTTTGTTGGTGATGTGGACACCAAGGAACTTGAAGCTCTCAAACTGCTCCACTGCAGCTCCGTCGATGAAAATTGGGGTGTGCTCGGTCCTCTTTTTCCTGTAGTCCACAATCATCTCCTTTGTCTTGATCACGTTGAGGGAGAGGTTGTTGTCCTGGCACCACACGGCCAGATCTCTGACCTCCTCCCTATAGGCTGTCTCGTCGTTGTCGGTGATCAGGCCTACCACTGTTGTGTCGTCTGCAAACTGAATGATGGTGTTGGAGTCGTACCTGGCCTTGCAGTCATGAGTGAACAGGGAGTACAGGAGGGGACTGACCACTGAGGGGCCCCTGTGTTGATGATCAGTGTGGCAGATGTGTTGCTACCTACCCTCACCACCGTCAGGAAGTCCAGGATCCAGTTGCAGAGGGAGGTGTTTAGTCCCCCCCCCCCCCGTCTCTCCCTACTGTGACTACATCGGAGAGATAGAAGAGAGAGAGACTGAGGAGGAAGGGAGAGGCTGTCAACACTGACAGAAAGAGACTTCAAAGGGAAGTGAATGACAGAGGTGCAATTGCTCTGTGTGTGTGTGTGTGTGTGTGTGTGTGTGTGTGTGTGTGTGTGTGTGTGGTGTACAAACGTTTTAAAACACCGACTCATTAAAGGGTTTTTCTTTATTTTTACTATTGTCTACATTGTAGAATAATAGTGAAGACATCAACACTACGAAATAACACATATGGTATCATGTAGTAACCAAAAAAGTGTCAAACAAATCCAAATATATTTTATATTTGAGATTCTTCAAATAGCCACCCTTTGCCTTGATGACAGCTTTGCACACATGGGAAAAGTGGAACGGTGAGTAACCTGGAGTCCTAACTGTCCTCATCTCTGTGTTTGTCTTCAGCCATGCAGCAGGTTCTGGACACTCTGAGTGACAGCACCAGCTCCACCATCGCCAATGACCTGGACCTCATCTTCCTCAAGGGCATCATGGAGAGCCCCGTGGTAAGGATATATGTACCTACAGAATACCTACAGTATACATACTTGTCTATGGTGTTTTTTGATGCAAGAAACCACTTCACAAAATAAAATGCATCATTATTCCCATACCATTATTACAGAGAATCAGAACAATGATGCTACCCTCTGCCTATTGGCTACTTAGCTTATTCAAGCCTGCCTCAAAATACAACAGTTCCCCTTTAAGACAAAAACTCTCTTTTCAAAGATGTCTAGAAAAATGCACACATTTTGTACTCTTGTAAGAAGCAATCACTCTCTCCATTGCTGACTACAAATGATCTATAACTGGGCTAAAAGTTGAAATGTTGATAGTGTTAACAGGGGGAAAACTCTAGAAACGGGGAAAACTCTTGTAGTTCAATCCTGCGCTTCTCTGCGCGGGCTGATATTTCTTCTGTGCGTCATTCCAGGGGGGATCTGCGAGCCCGTGCATGTGCACAGTTTAGAGGAACGTCGGTTGCACTACCATCAAATCCATTTTACTAAATGTATCCAGAGTATTTTCAGATTTTGTTATCAACAAATGTACAGTGAATGTAAAATGCACATAAAATCAACAGTGTAATGTTTGCATGCAGTCTTGTGTCAGGTGAACCGTTGTGTCCTCAACTTTAGTCTAACAATTTTTCCATAATCTCCAAACGGTTCCCTTTGAATTGCTACCATGGTTATGCAAATGTTATTCTTCTGTAAAAAAAAGTAAAAAAATTATTTAAAAAAATCAATTTTGCCCTATTCCAAAAATGGCCTTATTCCTATTTAGGCAAATTCCCACGAGTGAAGGGAAAGGGAAAGGTGGATACCTAGTCAGTACAACTAAATGCATTCAACTGAAATGTGTCTTCCGCATTTAACCCAACCCCTCTGAATCAGAGAGGGGGGGGGGGGGGGCTGCCATAATCGACATCCACGTCTTCGGTGCCCGGGGAACAGTGGGTTAACGTGTAAGGTTTGAAAAGATTTTACTTTTACAAGAGCTACTAGAATGAAAAGTCAACCATCAAAATTATTTAAAGCAAATGGTTTTGTTTTCATTTTGAAATTAACAAATCAACCTTGACATCAACATTGTCATTATTAACATTTACAACATAGTCGTAATTGTTGCGTCATCCAATCAAATGCAGTTGATGCCTAGGAACTGACAGAAGCTCTGAGCTTTTACAATACCATGTCCTGGGGGATACTGTGTTCTTTTCCTTGCGCTTAGAGAAAGAACAGACTCGCAGGCCCATTAGTGCTGTGTGGTCTTTCTCTCTCTCCTACAGAGAGCATTCAGACAGACTTTTTGGGGAGAGATAAGAAGATGAGAGCTCTTTGGGGAGCACTGCATCAAATACCTCCAGTTGAAGAAAAGAACAGAGCCCCTCGCTCTCTCGCTTTCACTCTCAATTTCAATTGCACAGTTTATTGGCATGGGAAACAAACGTTTACATTTACAAAGCAAGTGAAATAGATAATAAACAAAAATGGAAAAATCTATAAAAAATGAACAGTAGACATTACACTAACACAAAAGTTCCAAATGAATAAAGACATTTTGTACTTTAACACTGTCTATATACAGTGTTAATGTTAAAGTACAAAATAAATAAATCAACATAAATATAGGTTGTATTTACAATGGTGTTTGTTCTTCACTGGTTGTCCTTTTCTTGTGGCAACAGGTCACACATCTTGCTGCTGTGATGGCACACTGTGGTTTTTCACCCAATAGATATGGGAGTTTATCAAAATTGGATGTGTTTTCGAATTCGTTGTGGGTCTGAGTAATCTGAGGGAAATATGTGTCTCTAATATGGTCATATATTTGGCAGGAGGTTAGGAAGTGCATCTCAGTTTCCACCTCATTTTGTGGGCAGTGTGCACATGGCCTTTCTCAATAGCAAGGCTATGCTCACGGAGTCTGTACATAGTCAAAGTTTTCCTTCATTTTGGGTCAGTCTCAGTGGTCAGGTATTCTGCCACTGTGTACCCACATTTTTTAAATTTCTTTGCAATGTGTTAAGTAATTGTATTTTTGCTCTCTCTCTATCTCTCTCTCTCTCTCTCTCTCTCTCTCTCAGTGCATGCTGGGAGTTTTTTAGAGGTTGAGTGTTTGGTGTGGAGGGCTCTGTCCTAACTAACTTTCTTGATAGTTTTTTTGGTCTTTTCTTTCAATTCTCTTTTTCTATGGTGGAGGGTTAATGCACTATTTGTTTTAGCGGTATCCACAGTTTTTTCAAAGTTAGGGTGGAAGAGGACAGAGTTTTAGTTTCCTGGGGTTTGGAAGGTGTGGGGTGCGCGATGGCTTCTCAGCCTAGCGCGGAGGAGACGCTGTCTATACGGCATGGATTCAGGTGTTCCTGAGAATGGAGTTAAGGTGGAGGAGGTTCTGCTTGCTGTCGGTGAACAGGTAGGAGCTGAATTTATACATTCTGCTTCTAGAATGAACAAAGCTGTGTTTGTGTTCATCAAAATAGCAAATTTGGCTGGTAGGCTAATTGCTAGTGGAATATTTGTAAGGGATGTGTTGGTGCCAGTTTCACCTTTCTCTACCCCTTCGACAAGAGTGGTAGTTGCAAATTTGCCTCCGTTTATTATGGATGATAAAATCAGGAAAGAGTCGTTTTGATAAGTTTGCTAGCGGTTTTTAAGCAAGTTGTTTCGTTCCAGAGGCAAGTGTTTGTTTCTGAATGACAACGAGCAACAGCTAAATGTGCATTTTAAAGTGAGGCACGGGGAGGGGCTCTATCCAGGGTATGCCAGCACAGATAGTCTACAGTGTTTTGAGTGTGGGGATTTGGGGCATAAGAGCTTTGCGTGCCCACATAAAGGCCGTAGACAAGGTAAGGGTACAAGCGCCAGTGGGGGAAATCGAGATCAACGTGCAGGGGGTAATGAGATGAAGAGGTCATGCCAGGGATGGTGATGTAGATGAGGCTGGGCCTAGTCATGCCAGGGATGGTGGTGTAGAGGAGGCTGGGCCTAGTCATGCAATAGATGGTGGTGTAGATGAGGCTGGGCCTAGTCAGGCGAGAGATGGTGGGGTAGCGGAGGCTGGGTCTAGTCAGGCTAGAGATGGTGGGTAGCGGAGGCTGGGTCTAGTCAGGCTAGAGAAGGTGGGTAGCGGAGGCTGGGTCTAGTCAGGCTAGAGATGGTGGGGTAGCAGAGACTGGGTCTAGTCCGGCTAGAGATGGTGGGGTAGCGGAGACTGGGTCTAGTCAGGCGAGAGATGGTGGGGTAGCGGAGGCTGGGTCTAGTCAGGCTAGAGATGGTGGGATAGCGGAGGCTGGGTCTAGTCAGGCTAGAGATGGTGGGGTAGCGGAGGCTGGGTCTAGTCAGGTTAGAGATGGTGGGGTAGCTGAGGCTGGGTCTAGTCAGGCTAGAGAAGTGGGTAGCGGAGGCTGGGTCTAGTCAGGCTAGAGATGGTGGGGTAGCAGAGGCTGGGTCTAGTCCGGCTAGAGATGGTGGGGTAGCGGAGGCTGGGTCTAGTCAGGTTAGAGATGGTGGGGTAGCTGAGGCTGGGTCTAGTCAGGCTAGAGATGGTGGGGTAGCGGAGGCTGGGTCTAGTCAGGCTAGAGATGGTGAGATAGCTTAGGCTGGGTCTAATCAGGCTATGGATGGTGGTGTAGCTGAGGCTGGGTCTAGTCAGGCTAGAGATGGTGGGATAGCGGAGGCTGGGTCTAGTCAGGCTAGAGATGGTGGGGTAGCGGAGGCTGGGTCTAGTCAGGTTAGAGATGGTGGGGTAGCTGAGGCTGGGTCTAGTCAGGCTAGAGAAGGTGGGTAGCGGAGGCTGGGTCTAGTCAGGCTAGAGATGGTGGGGTAGCAGAGGCTGGGTCTAGTCCGGCTAGAGATGGTGGGGTAGCGGAGGCTGGGTCTAGTCAGGTTAGAGATGGTGGGGTAGCTGAGGCTGGGTCTAGTCAGGCTAGAGATGGTGGGGTAGCGGAGGCTGGGTCTAGTCAGGCTAGAGATGGTGGGGTAGCGGAGGCTGGGTCTAGTCAGGCTAGAGATGGTGGGGTAGCTGAGGCTGGGTCTAGGTCAGGCTAGAGATGGTCAGGTAGCGGAGGCTGGGTCTCGTCAGGCTAGAGATGGAGGGGTAGCAGAGGCTGGGTCTAGTCAGGCTGGAGATGGTGGGGTAGCTGAGGCTGGGTCTAGTCAGGTTAGAGATGGAGGGGTAGCGGAGGCTGAGTCTAGTTAGGCTAGAGATGGAGGGGTAGCGGAGGCTGGGTCTAGTCAGGCTAGAGATGGTGGGGTAGCTGAGGCTGGGTCTAGTCAGGCTAGAGATGGTGGGGTAGCGGAGGCTGGGTCTAGTCAGGCTAGAGATGGTGGGGTAGCGGAGGCTGGGTCTAGTCAGGCTAGAGATGGAGGGGTAGCGGAGGCCGGGTCTAGTCAGCCTAGAGATGGTGGGGTATCTGAGGCTGGGCCTAGTTATGCTATGGAGGGTGGTGTAGATGATTCTGGGTCTAGTCATGCTATGGAGGGTGGTGTAGATGAGGCTGGGTCTAGTCAGGTTATGCAAGTGGATGAAGAGAGTATAGTGGGGAAGTGTGAGAGACTAGAGGGGAGGAGGAGGGTGGTGTAGATGAGGCTGGGTCTAGTCAGGTTATGCTAGTGGATGAGGAGAGTATAGTGGGGAAGTGTAAGAGATTAGGGGGGAGGAGGAGGGTGTCAAGCGGAAAAGAAAAAGGGTGTGGACAAAGGCACCATGGAAACTTTTCCTGTTGCTGTGGGTGATGCCCTGACCAGAGAGGAAGGGCAGGTGGTCAGGATGGGAGAGGAAAGTGAGGAGGAGGAGATTTTCAGACTCCTCTTCAATGGGCCCGGAGCTGACAGCCAGTCAAGCAGAGGGGTCTAAGTACACGTTGAGAGAACTGACAAGGTTCCTGAATGAGACCAAGAGGGAAAAATCTTGAGGCTTTTTTGAGGCTTTTTTTTCTGATCCGAGAGAGTTTGTAAGATCAGTACAACATGCTATGAAAAATGAGGAGCATGGTGTCCTCTCACCCAGGAAACGGTTTAGGTTGAGGAAGTGGGTCACAACAGTGAGTAAAGGTTTACCTTCTGACACAGTTTAGATGTATATTGTCTTTCTGACACTGGGGCTTTTTGAGCTTTGCTATTGGTCTCTTTCTTTGCTGGCGTTTCTCCCACTTCTTATGGAGACTCTTCAGGTAGGCTCGCTCATTATAAATGGTGCCAGAGATGCGGGAAAGAGGAGTGTGTTGGGTGAATATGTAAAACAAAAGAAAGTACATGTGTTGTTTCTGCAGGAGACACATAGTGATGTGTTGAATGATGTCGATTGGGGGCTCTGATGGAAAGGGGCAAGTGTGTTGATCCATGGGACAAATCTTAGTACCTGGGTGGCAGTCCTTTTTGCACCGGGGCTGTCTGTGTGTTGAGCCATGGGACAGATCTTAGTGCAGGGGTGGCAGTCCTTTTTGCACCAGGGCTGTCTGTGTGTTGAGCCATGGGACAGATCTTAGTGCAGGGGTAGCAGTCCTTTAGCACCGGGGCTGTCTGTGTGTTGTGCCATGGGACAAATCTTAGTGCAGGGGTGGCAGTCCTTTTTGCACCAGGGCTGTCTGTGTGTTGAGCCATGGGACAGATCTTAGTGCAGGGGTAGCAGTCCTTTAGCACCGGGGCTGTCTGTGTGTTGAGCCATGGGACAGATCTTAGTGCAGGGGTAGCAGTCCTTTAGCACCGGGTCTGTCTGTAAAACTTTGCTCCTCAATGGAGCAGGTCGTAGGGGTCGGCTGCTTGTTGTTAAAGCAGAAATGAACAACATGGGGTTTGTCTTTATAAATGTGTATGCGCCTAACACAGGGAGAGAAAGAGGGGTTCTATTTGGGAGCCTTAGACAGGAACTCTCACAGCTAGCGCCTGAGGAGACGCTGGTGGTCGAAGGGGACTGGAAATGTACAATGAATTTGACAAAAGGCAGAAATGGGGAAGAGCCTCATTCAGTGTCAGTGGGAGTGTTAAGGGACATCATTAATCAGTTCGACCTAGTGGATGTTTGGAGAACTAAACATCCCAACACAAGACAGTATACATGGGTGAAGGTTTTTGGGGCTAGGGTGAGTGCAGCCCGACTTGATCGTTTTTACATGTCTAGGAATCGGAGCAATAGCCTGTTGGGCGCTACCATTCTCCCGGTGGGGTTTTCGGAAAACCATGGCTCGGCTGTCTATTTCACCAGGGCCCCGACAGGCATCCTATTGTAAGTTCAATGTAAAGGTGCCACTTTTTGCTTAGGTTTCCAGACCTTTTGGGAAAGGTGGGGGTAGCGAAGAGAGGAGTATGAGTCTCTGAGTCAATGGTGGGATGTGGGGAAAGTCCAATTTCGGCTTTTCTGTCAACAATACACAGCTCTCTCATCCTCAGAGGCTAGGAGAGTATTGGGGGAACTAGAGCATTGTATTAGTGAGATGGAGGTAGAGATGGTGGGGCAAGGCAATGTAGGCCTCCAGGCTAATTTAGCTGAATTACGTCGGGACCTGGGCAGTTTTTTCCAGGTTAAAGCAAATGGAGCACTTGTAAGAGCTAGGTTCTCCATGCTCAAGGAGATGGATGCTCCCAGCTCCTTCTTCTTTGGTTTGGAAAGACAGAGCGGTGAAGCCAAGGGTAGGCATTGTCTACGGCTGTCTGATAGGCCGGTGACCTCTAGTGGGGGAGATGTGGGAGCGGACTGTGGAGTTTTATACTGAGTTGTATAGGGCATAAGTGTGTGATCCTATGTGTGCTCAGGTCTTGTTCGCAGGACTCCCTAAGCTCTCTCTGGCACAGAAGGATGAAATGGACATTCCCCTGTTGTCCCATGAACTGGCAGAGGCAGTAACCCAGATGTCACCCTGGCCATGCACCGGGGGTCGATGGACTCCCAGTGGAGTTTTATAAAAAATTCTGGGGAATAATTGGACAGGACTTCTTTTGCGTGTTGCGTGAATGCGTCGGGGTAGGAGACATGCCAATGAGCTGCCGTCGGGCGGCTCTGACTCTCCTGCCCAAAAAAGGGGACTTGTGTGAACTTAAGAACTGGAGGCCTGTGGCATTACTCTGTGCAGATTACAATGCTTTTGCCAAGGTCCTCTCTAACAGACTGAAGTCCCATTTGGACTCGATAGTACATAAGGACCAAACATATTGTGTACCGGGACGCTCAATCACGGACAACTTGTTCTGAATCAGGGACATGTTGGACTTGTCGAGAGGTTCTAATGTGAACTTTGGACTGGTCTCTTTAGATCAAGAGAAGGCTTTTGAGAGAGTGGACCATGAGTATCTGTTTAATGTGATGTTTGGGTTTGGAGAAAGGATTTTGGCCTGTGTGAAGATGTTGTATGCTGGGGCGTCATGTATGGTCAAGGCTCAGTAGTCCAGTCTGGGTGAGATTGGGCATTAGACAGGGATGCCCTCTATCTGGGCAGTTATATACACTAGCCATTGAGCCTTTTTTAGGACTGCTACGCAGGAGACTGCAGGGAGTGTGCTGGACAGGCATGATATGGTGACAGGCATAGCAGTGTCAGCATATGCAGATGATGTTTCTGTGATGGTCAGGGATGGTCAGGATATGCAGGCACTGGAGACTAGTCTGAAGGTGTACGAGGGTGCTTCTTCAGCTAAGGTGAACTGGGGCAAGAGCAGACCTGCAACACAAGCTGGTGCACATTTTCTGGTCGGGCCATCACTGGCTGAGGGCGGCAGGGTTTTACATGACCATCCACGAAGGAGGACAGGGCCTGGTGGAACTGGAGAGCAGGATGGCTGCTTTCAGGCTAAAGGCGGTGCAGAGACTGCTGTACCATACTGATGTTGGCTGGAGGGAACCAGCACTACTGAGGAGAGCTGGTGGATTAGCGTTGGACCGGCAGCTGTTCCTCATGAAGCTGGAGAGGCTGAGTACAGCAGGTCTCTCTGATTTTTATTCTGCAGTACTTAGGGCCTGGCAGCTACTAAGGCCCACAGGAGAAGGGGGTGTGGAGCCTGGGCTGTGGGTGTGGGAGGAGCCTATCTTCCACAACCTGCGAGTGCTGGGAAAGGAGGGGTGGAAAACCCCGGAAGTCTTGGCACAACAAACAGGAATAAAGTCTCTTAGGCTGCTGGAGAGATTCCTGGAAGAGGCCCAGGAGGCACTGTCTGAGCAAGTAAGGGGGATGTTTGAGCGGCCAAAAGGGGAGGGGCCACCAATGTTTCCACCACTGCAGGTGACGGCAGAGACTGGAGACTGGCAAGGGGGTCTGGAGGACTTGTTAGATTTGAACACTCCGAGCCTGGGGGAGTTTGAGGATGTGGGAGGTAAAGCGCTCTACAACCTCTGCGTTAAGGTTAGGAACATTAGGAGCCTAACAGGAGTGAAGGCACATCAGTGGCAGGGTGTATGTGGGGCGGAGAGTATGGTGTGTTTTAGATGGAGGGGGCTCTACAAACCCCCAGTACCAAAGAGGTCAGGGGACCTCCAGTGGAGGGTTCTACATGGAGCCCTGGCCACTAACAGCTGGTTGGCACGGGTTGAACCGAGAATCGGGCAGGGGTGTCCATTCTGTGTAATGAAAGGAACTGTGATGTGTTTTCTGTGTACACCAGGTTAATGCCATTAATGTCTCTGTTGGAATGTCTGTGTGAGAGGTTGGGGTGGGGGGTTTACTGTTGGGATGTTCATAATGGGATACAGGTATCGATTAAGGAGAAGGCCAAATGGGTTTTGTTGAATTTTCTGTTTGCTCAGGCGAAGTTGGCTATTTGGCTAACAAAGAGGAACAGGGTCAAAGTTGGGGGGGGTAACAGACCCTTTACTATTGTTTAATGGGATGGTCTCTGCACGCCTTAGGGTTGAGTTTGAGTTCTATAGAATGATAAAATGTGTGGAGATGTTTCAGGAGATATGGTGTGTTGGGGGGGGGCTGTCTGTATAGCTGGGGAAGATGTTTTGGATATACGGTTGTAGAAGTGGTGAGTTGTTTTGGGTATTGTGATGTTGGTTTGTATCATAGGGTAGAGGGCAAGCTGAGTATGGTACATGTATGCAGTACAGGATATATTTTGGTGTTTTATTTTTAAGGAGGGGGGGTGAGTTTTAAATGAAATGAAAGTCTCTCTCTCTGTGTTTTATCTGTGTGTTTTATCTGTGTGTTTTATCTGTGTGTGTGCCCATTGTGTCTATCGATGGGAAACATCATAAATGATTCATCCACAGATGCCAGCTGTAAGAGCACTGGTCCATGTTCAAGGACTTGAGACAGTAGCGGGTGTATTGTATAATATTCATGATAAAGAATAAATGGAATATATTACGTGGTGCATCTGAAATGGCACCCTATTCCTTACAGGGCTTTTGAACAGGGACCCTGTGTGTATTCAGCAAGGTTCTGTACTATTAAATCAAATGTTATACATACACAGCAGATGTTATTGCGGGTGTAGCGAAATGCTTGTCTAAACGATGGTGAGAGAGATATATATAATGAATGGATATTGGCAGAAGCAGCTATGCCAAAAGCCATTCACAAAACTACAGAACATTATGATCAGTCATTTCCTTGGCAGCTACTGCTTGGCTCCTTATCTTGGAGTCGTTAGAACTATTGAAGTTGTAGATCATGAGATAACAAATGCGCTCTTGCTCTCACTCACGTATTTAGGTTGCCTACACTCTTAAAATAAAAGGCTATCTACAACCTAAAAGCATTGTCTGGCTGTCCCCGTAGGAGAACCATTTGAAGAACCCTATTTTTCCCCAAGTAGAACCCTTTTGGATTCCATGTAGAACCCTTTCTACAGAGGGTTTTACCTGGAACCCAAAAGGTTTCTCCAATGGTGACAGCTGAAGAACCCTTTTTGAACCCATTTTCTATGAGTGGATACTGTATCTAAATAAATGACAACAGACTTGCAGGTCTTCTGCTCTATTTGGATTCTTCAGCCTCCCATATTTCCAATGTGCCTGTGAAGTAGCTTACAAAGCCAGACAACAACAGCAGAGGGAAAAGATAGCTATTATATGGGGGCATAACCTGCCTTTGGCTGTGTTGTTCTGCTGTTCAAGGGCCACTCTCTGAAGCTTGCTCCACCAGCCTTGCCACCCTTACCAAAACACATTCTATATGTGTGTGGGTCTCTCTCACTCTCTCTCTCTCTCTTTGTGTGTGTGTGTGTGAGTGTCACGCCCTGACCGTAGATTGCTTTGTATGTTTCTATGTTTAGTTTGGTCAGGGTGTGATGTGGGTGGGTATTCTATGTTTGTATTTCTATGTGTTTGGCCTGGTATGGTTCCCAATCAGAGGCAGCTGTCAATCGTTGTCTCTGATTGAGAACCATACTTAGGCAGCCTGGTTTCGCCCTTGAGTTGTGGGTAGTTGTTTTCTGTTTTGTGTTGCTGCACCTTACAGGACTGTGTCATTTTCATTCCACTCTCTTTGTTATTTTGTTTAGTGTTTCCGTTCTAATAAAATAACACGGACACGTACCACGCTGCATATTGGTCCCATCCTTCCTACTACTCGTCAGAAGAGGATGAAAATCGTTACACTGTGTGTGTGTTGTGTTTCTGTCCGTCTTGTTTAACAGCAGGGGCGCTCTCCTTTCCCTCACGTAAACAAACAGCCCATGGCTGCCAGATCAGAGATTAGACAACAGGCCCAAGGGAGTATGACTGTCTCTGTGAATCTACCCACAAAACAACATGGCTATTTGTATCTGTTTGGGAATAACGTAGCAGGATGATAGATCATTTATAATTGACTATTCTATCTTTATATTCTATGCAGCAGCGTACTGTAACGGCTATGCATAGAGATCCTTATTTGAGTAGTCTTCCTCGTGTTCTCATTCATTTATCTGGTGCTAATTTGAATCAACACTATATAGTTACACTGTGCCTACCAATGTATGTACTGGTTTATCTAATGGGTTTAAGACAGCATAAGTTGATATCAGGTTAAACCATTTAAGTGCTATGCAGCGTTTCAAACTTCTAAATGAAAGGGTTTGCTGTTAATGGGAGCCAAAAAGAAACATTTGGAGATTGATGAGCAGTAACACATTATCATTCAGTTCACTAGTTCCACATGGGGGGTGGGCCAGAGGCCAGTCGTGGTGAAAGGTGAGGGCCCAGTGCCCTCGGTACGAGAGACAAAAAAAACTTGTGTTGATGCTCCACAGCACAGGGAGAAAACACACAGCGTACTTGACTGTTTTAGGGCAGATGCTTCTCTTCTGAGACGTGTGTTGTTTGTTTCTGAATGGGAGTTGTACTGTGTTTATTTGGGGATTTCCCGTCTTTTCACAATTCATTGACTTTATTGCTAGAAAAGAACTGAGCGACTGGTGAATACTCTGTGACTATTTGCACTTATTTGTATGGCCTAAGTACATTGTGAGATTTGGCACTAATTGGTTCTGATTTGGTTCCAATGGTCCTGTGTGGCACAGTTGGTAAAAGCATGGCGCTAGCAAGGCCAGGGTCATGGGATTGAATGCAAAAATGTGTGCACACACTGCACTGTAAGTCGCGTTTGATAAAAGTGTTGGCTAAATAGTGTAGGCTAAAATTTCCAACAAAGATGGTTATTAACAAGACCGTTTTTTTTATACCTTCAGTTCCCGTCTCCCTGCTACCCTCAGGCCCATGAGAACCTGGAGGAGTCCAGGCTGGAGGCGGTGAGTGACAACAACATGGAGCTGGTGCAGGACATCCTGAAGGAGCTCACTCCCCTCACACACAGGAACAAGGCTGCAGACGAACTGGCACGCATACTGAAGGAGCCACACTTCCAGGTCTAAACACTCAATGTTTTAAGCTTTTATCAAGGCTGATCTAGGACAAGTTCCCTCCTGTCTACGTAATCTTATTCATTATGATCTGAATGGCCAAACTGATCTTAGATCAGCACTCCTACTGTGGGACATCTACACAGAGTTTTTTTTTTTTTTACCCATTCTCCAAGAGCTTTACCTTATTGAGGGAAAAGTGACCTAACTTATGTAGCTACCATGGATGGCATGCTACCGTGTTTAATGTATCGAATGCCGTCTTCTTAAGATCAGTTGTGAATCTTACTATATCAATTCCATCCTACAGTATGTGTCACGCAATCATCAACATCATTATCCTCTGCCCCTATTGGTCTACACACAGTCTCTCCTGGAAACCCATGATTCGGTGGCATCCAAGACCTTTGAGACTCCTCCTCCCAGCCCCTGTTCCTTCATGGACGCTGCCTTCAACACCCAGCCTGTTGCCCCAGACGCAGTCAGGATGGTGGGCATCCGCAAGGTGTCTGGAGAGCACCTGGTAAGACTCAGTGAGGGGCAAGAAATGCTGGACACCCTGGCAGCCATTTTGAAATGGCTTACTTTACAGTGGCTTACAGTGCAACTGTTTGTTGAGTTTGTGAGTATGTTTCTTAATGACATTTTTTTTTTAAATGGCGGTCCTTGTTATACCTTTGTAGGTCCTTCCACTCAGTGTCATGGATTTTTTACTTTTCTTTGACTCTGCTCATGTAGTTAAAAACGGCAATGTAAAATACAGTGCTATATCTTTGCCTTTGTAGGGTGTGACGTTTCGGGTAGAGAGCGGAGAGCTGGTGATCGCCCGCATCCTCCACGGCGGGATGATCGACCAGCAGGGCCTCCTCCACGTTGGTGACATTATCAAGGAGGTGAACGCGAAAGAGGTGGGCAATGACCCCAAGGTGCTCCAGCAGATGCTGAAAGAGGCCAGCGGCAGTGTGGTGCTCAAGATCCTCCCCAGCTACCAGGAGCCTCACACCCCACGCCAGGTGAGTTGACCCATGATTTCTCTGTGACCCCATACAGTGAACCATATGACCTGCCATCCAGGACCCTCTATACCAGTCAGTGTCAGATGAAGGCCCTAAACATTTTCAAAAGACTCCAACCACCCAAGTCATAGACTGTTCTCTCTGCTACTGCACGGCAAGCTGTACCTCTGCTCCAAGTCTGGAGCCAACAGGACCCTGAACAACTTGCAACTCCAAACCATACGACTGTTAAGTAGTTAGTTAAATAGTTGACCAAATAGCCACCCGAAATAAAGAATTCAGACCCCTTCCCCTTTTTTACATTTTGTTACATTACAGCCTTTTTCTAAAATGGATTAAATAAATAACATCAATCTACACACAATGCCCCTTGACAAAGCAAAAACAGGTTTTTAGAAATGTTTGCAAATGTATTAAAAATTAAAAACAGAAATACCTTATTTACCCATAGTTTCTTCAGCTGTCCTTGTGGCTGGTCTCAGACAACTCCACAGGTGAAGAAGCCAGATGGGGAGGTCATGGGCTGGCGTGGTATCGCGTGGTCTGCTGTTATGAGGCAGGTTGGACATGCTGCGAAATTATCTAAAATGACATTGGAGGCGGCTTATGATAGAGACATGAACGTTCAATTCTTTAGACATTTCTGCAGTCAGCATACCAATTGCACTCTCCATCAAAACTTGAGACATCTGTGGCATTGTGTTGTGTGACAAAACTGCACATTTTAGAGTGGCCTTTTATTGTCCCCAGCACAAGGTGCACTTGTTTAATGATCATGCTGTTTAATCAGCTTTTTGATATTCCAACCCAGACAGGTGGATGGATTATCTTGCCAAAGAGAAAAGCTCACTAACAGGGATGTAAACAAATTTGGGAAATTTCTGGGATATATTTTTTCAGCTCATGGAACATGGGACCAACACTTTACATGTTGCGTTTATTTTTTGGTTCAGTATAAATGTAACCCTAGCCCATATCTGTTTTGGGATTTATGTATATCTGAAAGCATTTTATATATGTATCCAATATGCCAAAAACGTCCACTTAGCCTATCAAATCTTTTCAGATTTACATTAAATTCTATTTGGTTTTTCAGAAAATACTGTAGAGCCAATGTCTCCCTCCTGCAGTCATTAACCTTGTGTCTCCTTCCAAGAATACACATCCAATGCAACCTCTTCAAGTGAGTGCTATAGTGGCATTTATTGTAATGAATATTGCCTTGGATGCAGCTCTGCAGAGTGGTAACCTTAACCTTAACCACACTGCTAATGCTAATGTCAAACCCTAACCTTAGATTAAGACCAAAAAGCACATTTACATTTTCCTGAATTTGTACGATATATCCAATTTTGACTTTGTAGCTGGGCCATCTAGTGGAAATCACTCAGTTCTGCCTGCAGGCCAAGATTCATGACAATAAACATCAACCTGCCAATTGCGCTGGCAATTTTACTTTTACAATTTTGTGAGATTTTTATTTATTTTTTAAGTGTATCCTACTAATGGCTTTTCTCTCATGAATAATGCATTAGCTACTGGAGTCACCGTGAGGATGAGAGAGCAAACCCAAAAGGGCCAGAAAAACAGAAAAAGATCTGTACAGTACATCTGTTCCAACTAGAAAGAAAATGTTTTAATCGGTTATTTCAACCCACAGACTCAGCATTCAGTTGACAAAAATAGTTATTCAAAATAGTGTATGCACCCTAAATGAATACACCTAAAACACATTACTGGTTACTATTAGTCCCCTTGAACCTTTCCGCCCAGCCTTTGGATTCCTTGTTAGTATAGTGTCCTTAGCTCTGTGAGTCTAGCTAATGGACCCAGAATCTCTGAGGAGTCAACCCACTGGGCACAGATGTCAATTCAATGTCTATTCTACGTTGGTTCAATGTCAATTCATGAAATGATGTTGAAACACTGTTGTTCCAACCACTGTGTGCCCAGTGGGAAAGAGTGTGCGAGATTGATTGTACTCAGTGGCATCATGACCCAAATGAAATAAATAACAATAAAAACGTTTTGTCAGATACACCGGATAGGTACAGTGAAAGGTTTTCTTTTGCAGGGTCAGCCATAGTAATACAGTACCCCTGGTGCAAATGAGGGTTAAGTGCCTTGCTCAAGGGCACATCGACAGATTTTTCACCTTGTCGGCTGGAGTATTTGAACCAGCGACTCTTCGGTAACTGACCCAGAGATCAAGGAAAAGCTCACAGGACTGGACACCTCTCTCAAATAGCAGTAATTCATGGCATGCTATTAGCCCACAGCTCTGTACTGTCCATCCAGTCCACTGACATTTTGCAATCAGTCCCTGGGCTATTCTTTTGGAAATTACATTTGGCGCATTTCAAAAGGTTCTGAGAAGAAAATGTAGAGGTTATGGCATTGAAATGCTTCCTGGCGACCGGCGAGGGTCCATATTGAAGTATTTTGATCTCCGGACGCGACTTCAGGCTATCCAAACCGAGAGTTGCTACAAAATGGCTTCTCTGAAAGGGAGAGAAATGACAGACGAGATGCTATTGTCTGTTTGTGCAGACATTTCCCTTGCCTCTCAAAACTGCTCCATCATCATAACACATTTTCAAATCAAACCAAATGTTATTTGTCACATACACATGGTTAGCAGATGTTAATGCGAGTCCAGCGAAATGCTTGTGCTTCTAGTTCCGACAATGCGTTAATAACCAATGAGTAATCTAACCTAACAATTCCACAACTACTACCTTATACACACACAAGTGTAAAGGGATAAAGAATATGTACATAAAGATATATGAATGAGTGATGGTACAGAATGGCATAGGCAAGATGCAGTAGATGGTATCGAGTACAGTATATACATATGAGATGAGTAATATAGGGTATGTAAACATAAAAGCGCCGTTGTTTAAAGTGGCTAGTGATACATGTATTACATAAATATGGCAAGATGCAGTAGATGATATAGAGTACAGTATATACATATACACATCAGATGAGTAATGTAGGTTATGTAAACATTATATTAAGTGGCATTGTTTAAAGTGGCTAGTGATACATTTTTGACATCAATTTCCATTATTAAAGTGAGTTGGAGCTGAGTCAGTATGTTGGCAGCAGCCACTCAATGTTAGTGATGGCTGTTTAACAGTCTGATGGCCTTGAGATAGAAGCTGTTTTTCAGTCTCTCGGTCCCTGCTTTGATGCACCTGTACTGACCTCGCCTTCTGGTTGATAGCGGGGTGAACAGGCAGTGGCTCGGGTGGTTGTTGTCCTTGATGATCTTTATGACCTTCCTGTGACATCGGGTGGTGTAGGTGTCCTGGAGGGCAGGTAGTTTTCCCCCGGTGATGCGTTGTGCAGACCCCACTACCCTCTGGAGAGCCTTACAGTTGTGGGCGGAGCAGTTGCCGTACCAGGCGGTGATACAGCCCGACAGGATGCTCTCGATTGTGCATCTGTAGAAGTTTGTGAGTGCTTTTGGTGATAAGCCAAATTTCTTCAGCCTCCTGAGGTTGAAGAGGCGCTGCTGCGCCTTCTTCACAACACTGTCTGTGTGAGTGGACCATTTCAGTTTGTCCGTGATGTGTATGCAGAGGAACTTAAAACCTACTACCCTCTCCACTACTGCCCCATCGATGTGCATAGGGGGGTGCTCCCTCTGCTGTTTCCTGAAGTCCACGATCATCTCCTTTGTTTTGTTGACGTTGAGTGTGAGTGTGAGGTTATTTTCCTGACACCACACTCCGAGGGCCCTCACCTCTTCCCTGTAGGCCGTCTCGTCGTTGTTGGTAATCAAGCCTACCACTGTAGTGTCGTCCGCAAACTTGATTATTGAGTTTGAGGCGTGCGTGGCCACACAGTTGTGGGTGAACATGGACTACAGGAGAGGCCCCAGTGTTGCGGATAAGCGGGGTGGAGATGTTGTTACCTACCCTCACCACCTGGGGGCAACCCTTGTCAGGAAGCCCAGTACCCAGTTGCACAGGGCGGGGTCGAGACCCAGGTTCTCGAGCTTGATGATGAGTTTGGAGGGTACTATGGTGATAAATGCTGAGCTGTAGTCGACGAACAGCATTCTCACGTAGGTATTCCTCTTGTCCAGATGGGTTCGGGCAGTGTGTAGTGTGGTTGCGATTGCGTCGTCTGTGGACCTATTGGGGCGGTAAGCAAATTGTAGTGGGTCTAGGTTGTCAGGTAGGGTGGAGGTGATATGGTCCTTGACTAGTCTTAGTGCTGCTGGTAGTCGTTTAGCTCAGTTACCTTAGCTTTCTTGGGAACAGGGACAAAGGCGGCCCTCAACAATGACATAAACAGTTTGTCAAAACACTGTAACATTACATTACATATAAGGCGCTTTGTGCAGGTGGGTGCTACACTACATTGATAATGGATGATACATTCCTCTTAAGTGCTCAATTAATCCAGTCCATTAAAGAGATCTGCCCGGTATTTTACGAAGTATCAACTTTAACTCCCATCTCTCTGTACTGTGCTGGTGTATGCTGAGGTGACCGAGCTAAGTAGAATACTCCTTTTACCCAGTGTCCTGTCTGTGACTCCAAGTGACAACATTTCCCTCCACATTGCTAAAATCACTGGGGGGTAGAAGGGGTGATGGGAGGGCTAGAGTAGCTCAGGGGCTGAGGGGAGCATTTCATTCACACTTCAACTTGCTGCCATGAGTAATCACCGTTGAGCATAGGGAAGGGTTGCCATGGCTACCTGTTTGGGCTCTAACTCCTTCCGACTCTTCCATTTTCAGGAGATGGGATACAGGGATGGTGCTCTAGCTTTGTATTGTCTGGGACATTTCATTACATTTACATTTAAGTCATTTAGCAGACGCTCTTATCCAGAGCGACTTACAAATTGGTGCGTTCACCTTAAGACATCCATTGGAACAGCCACTTTACAATAGTGCATCTAAATCTTTTAAGGGGGGGGGTGAGAAGGATTACTTTATCCTATCCTAGGTATTCCTGAAAGAGGTGGGGTTTCAGGTGTCTCCGGAAGGTGGTGATTGACTCCGCTGTCCTGGCGTCGTGAGGGAGTTTGTTCCACCATTGGGGGCCAGAGCAGCGAACAGTTTTGACTGGGCTGCGCGGGAACTGTACTTCCTCAGTGGTAGGGAGGCGAGCAGGCCAGAGGTGGATGAACGCAGTGCCCTTGTTTGGGTGTAGGGCCTGATCAGAGCCTGGAGGTACTGAGGTGCCGTTCCCCTCACAGCTCCGTAGGCAAGCACCATGGTCTTGTAGCGGATGCGAGCTTCAACTGGAAGCCAGTGGAGAGAGCGGAGGAGCGGGGTGACGTGAGAGAACTTGGGAAGGTTGAACACCAGACGGGCAGCGGCGTTCTGGATGAGTTGTAGGGGTTTAATGGCACAGGCAGGGAGCCCAGCCAACAGCGAGTTGCAGTAATCCAGACGGGAGATGACAAGTGCCTGGATTAGGACCTGCGCTGCTTCCTGTGTGAGGCAGGGTCGTACTCTGCGGATGTTGTAGAGCATGAACCTACAAGAACGGGCCACCGCCTTGATGTTAGTTGAGAACGACAGGGTGTTGTCCAGGATCACGCCAAGGTTCTTAGCGCTCTGGGAGGAGGACACAATGGAGTTGTCAACCGTGATGGCGAGATCATGGAATGGGCAGTCCTTCCCCGGGAGGAAGAGCAGCTCCGTCTTGCCGAGGTTCAGCTTGAGGTGGTGATCCGTCATCCACACTGATATGTCTGCCAGACATGCAGAGATGCGATTCGCCACCTGGTCATCAGAAGGGGAAAGGAGAAGATTAATTGTGTGTCGTCTGCATAGCAATGATAGGAGAGACCATGTGAGGTTATGACAGAGCCAAGTGACTTGGTGTATAGCGAGAATAGGAGAGGGCCTAGAACAGAGCCCTGGGGGACGCCAGTGGTGAGAGCGCGTGGTGAGGAGACAGATTCTCACCACGCCACCTGGTAGGAGCGACCTGTCAGGTAGGACGCAATCCAAGCGTGGGCCGCGCCGGAGATGCCCAACTCGGAGAGGGTGGAGAGGAGGATCTGATGGTTCACAGTATCGAAGGCAGCCGATAGGTCTAGAAGGATGAGAGCAGAGGAGAGAGAGTTAGCTTTAGCAGTGCGGAGGGCCTCCGTGATACAGAGAAGAGCAGTCTCAGTTGAATGACTAGTCTTGAAACCTGACTGATTTGGATCAAGAAGGTCATTCTGAGAGAGATAGCGGGAGAGCTGGCCAAGAACGGCACGTTCAAGAGTTTTGGAGAGAAAAGAAAGAAGGGATACTGGTCTGTAGTTGTTGACATCGGAGGGATCGAGTGTAGGTTTTTCAGAAGGGGTGCAACTCTCGCTCTCTTGAAGACAGAAGGGACATAGCCAGCGGTCAGGGATGAGTTGATGAGCGAGGTGAGGTAAGGGAGAAGGTCTCCGGAAATGGTCTGGAGAAGAGAGGAGGGAATAGGGTCAAGCGGGCAGGTTGTTGGGCGGCCGGCCGTCACAAGACGCGAGATTTCATCTGGAGAGAGAGGGAGAAAGAGGTCAGAGCACAGGGTAGGGCAGTGTGAGCAGAACCAGGGGTGTCGTTTGACTTAGCAAACGAGGATCGGATGTCGTCGACCTTCTTTTCAAAATGGTTGACGAAGTCATCTGCAGAGAGGGAGGAGGGGGAGGGGAGGAGGATTCAGGAGGGAGGAGAAGGTGGCAAAGAGCTTCCTAGGGTTAGAGGCAGATGCTTGGAATTTAGAGTGGTAGAAAGTGGCTTTAGCAGCAGAGACAGAAGAGGAAAATGTAGAGAGGAGGGAGTGAAAGGATGCCAGGTCCGCAGGGAGGCGAGTTTTCCTCCATTTCCGCTCGGCTGCCCGGAGCCCTGTTCTGTGAGCTCGCAATGAGTCGTCGAGCCACGGAGCAGGAGGGAGGACCGAGCCGGCCTGGAGGATAGGGGACATAGAGAATCAAGGGATGCAGAAAGGGAGGAGAGGAGGGTTGAGGAGGCAGAATCAGGAGATAGGTTGGAGAAGGTTTGAGCAGAAGGAAGAGATGATAGGATGGAAGAGGAGAGAGTAGCGGGGGAGAGAGAGCGAAGATTGGGACGGCGCGATACCATCCGAGTAGGGGCAGTGTGGGAAGTGTTGGATGAGAGCAAGAGGGAAAAGGATACAAGGTAGTGGTCGGAGACTTGGAGGGGAGTTGCAGTGAGGTTAGTGGAAGAACAGCATCTAGTAAAGATGAGGTCGAGCATATTGCCTGCCTTGTGAGTAGAGGGGGAAGGTGAGAGGGTGAGGTCAAAAGAGGAGAGGAGTGGAAAGAAGGAGGCAGAGAGGAATGAGTCAAAGGTAGACGTGGGGAGGTTAAAGTCGCCCAGAACTGTGAGAGGTGAGCCGTCCTCAGGAAAGGAGCTTATCAAGGCATCAAGCTCATTGATGAACTCTCCGAGGGAACCTGGAGGGCGATAAATGATAAGGATGTTAAGCTTGAAAGGGCTGGTAACTGTGACAGCATGGAATTCAAAGGAGGCGATAGACAGATGGGTAAGGGAGAAAGAGAGAATGACCACTTGGGAGAGATGAGGATCCCGGTGCCACCACCCCGCTGACCAGAAGCTCTCGGGGTGTGCGAGAACACGTGGGCGGACGAAGAGAGAGCAGTAGGAGTAGCAGTGTTATCTGTGGTGATCCATGTTTCCGTCAGTGCCAAGAAGTCGAGGGACTGGAGGGAGGCATAGGCTGAGATGAACTCTGCCTTGTTGGCCGCAGATCGGCAGTTCCAGAGGCTACCGGAGACCTGGAACTCCACGTGGGTCGTGCGCGCTGGGACCACCAGATTAGAGTGGCCGCGGCCACGCGGTGTGGAGCGTTTGTATGGTCTGTGCAGAGAGGAGAGAACAGGGATAGACAGACACATAGTTGACAGGCTACAGAAGAGGCTACGCTAATGCAAAGGAGATTGGAATGACAAGTGGACTACACGTCTCGAATGTTCAGAAAGTTAAGCTTACGTAGCAGGAATCTTATTGACTAAAATAATTCAAATGATACAGTACTGCTGAAGTAGGCTAGCTGGCAGTGGCTGCGTTGTTGTTGTTCTATCTCTCTATAGTGCTGTTTCTTGTATTATGGTCTCTTGTTTCTTTAGAGGTTTCACTTTGTTGTCCTTTTTCTTTTCCTTTTTCTTCTGTCCTTATTTTGTCTTCCTTTCTTCTGTTAACTAGATATTTTTTGTTGTTATTATTTGTAAGCTAGCTAGCTTCTTCCAGGAGAGTCCCTAGCAACTGCTTAGCAACAAGTAAACAATTCAGCTAGCAATTCAGCTAGCTAAGATAACTGTACAATTTTATGAAAAATAGTTACTTCTTCAAAAGCCTGTCTTTTTGGTTTGTTCCTTGTTTTGTCTTCTATTGAGTCTTGCAGTTTTCTCTTGATTTTTTCGATGTACTTCACTCTAAAAAACATTTAAATCTCAATATATACAGGAGCTCATTTTTCAGCAGCTGCTCAATTTAGAACTCCGGAACACAAACAGTAAGAGGCAGATGAATGAGTTTCAAGTGAGCAAGGCTGTCTGATGTAGATGGTCTTGACCAGATACTGTAGCTATTCACCGGGAACCATTGAGACCACACACTGGTTGCCGGTATTGTGTTCATAGTAGTAGGGCATGTAAACAAATACTGTAATAAAGTGTTTAACGTAGCATTTTGAAGTAGGCAGTGTATTGAGCACTGGATATTATGTATTATGTTTAGATGGCGTTTACCAACTACTCAAGCTCTGACCTGTTCACCGAGCTCCCTCTCCATCTCCCTCAGGCGTATGTGAAGTGTCACTTTGACTACGACCCGTCCCATGACAACCTAATCCCCTGTAAGGAGGCAGGCCTGGGCTTCAGTAGTGGAGACATCCTGCAGCTTTTCAACCAGGAGGACCTCAACTGGTGGCAGGTCAGTCACTTCTAACGGACAACCACTGTTTAGTCTTTCACTTTATCATGTTTATCCTAAATAGTTGTGGTTGCAATGCAGTGATAGAAGCACTTTATGAATGTATTTCCACCACAGGCATGTCACCTAGTGGGGGGCAGTGCAGGCCTCATCCCTAGCCAGCTACTGGAGGAGAAGAGGAAGGCTTTTGTCAAGAGAGATCTGGAGCTGGTTACTACAGGTACTGTATATTATATACGGAGGATACAAAGGAGCTTGGCATCTTCTACACACTAAAGACAGCACTCAATTTACTCAAGTGGAACACATTTACTAGGCAAGTCAGTTAAGAACAAATTATTTACAATGCCGGCCTACCCCAGCCAAACCCTAACCCGGATGACGCTGGGCCAATTGTGTGCCGCCCTATGGGACTCCCAATCCCAGCTGGTTGTGATACAGTCTGGAATCGAACCAGGGTCTCTAGTGTTGCCTCTAGCACTGCGATGCAGTGCCTTTAGACCGCTGCTCCACTCAGGAGTCTACATTTGTCAGGAAGATAAAACAAGAAAAACTCAAATGGGATAAGATGATATTTTTTTTATTGTCTGAATTGTTCTGGGTGTTTTGTGTGCATACGCTTTGACTGCCTGCTTGTCCCCTCGTCACCCTGCAAGACGGTTGTTTAATCAGTGAAGAGGGACCAGCATAAAGCAGCAGACTTAGAAAGACATGACTCAGAAAGGCAGGCTGTTCCTCGTTAAGCTCATTCTAGACAGGAGGTGCCAGGTCACATTCGTACTGTAGTGTTCTCTTTCTGTCTGTAGCACAGGTGGTAGGTGGTGAGTCCCCCACTCCGCCCTGCCTGCAGCCACATGCTCTTCACTTCAGTAGAGGGAGGTGGCAGTCAGGCAGTACACTAAGGCACTAAGACTGCCCTTGGACCTGTATGAGACAAATATGGGACACTTGTGGGGGCTATTCACGCAGTATATGATATGGTCATACAGTCGTGGCCAAAACTATTGGCTCCTCTGCACTTTTTCAAATATGTACAATTTCTTCCAGAAAACTGTTTTAAAAATAAAACATTTTGGTATCCAAATACGTATGTCTTCAGTGTGCAAAAAATAATAATAATATTTTATTTTATTTATATCTTAGCTTATTCCACAAAGAAATCCTAAAATGGCCCGGACAATATTATTTGCACCATCTAGAAGTAGTAGATTTCAAGCAGGTGATTCTCCTTTACTTTGGAATTGAACTCACCGGTGGTGAGTTGCAGGTGCCTGCAGTATAAACATCATGTATTCATCCAGGTTAAATAGAGAAGAGGACTGGTACCTGTAGTAACCAGCTCCAGATCTCTCTTGACACTGTGTGTACCGCAACGAGCATGGACAAAAGAAAGAACCAGAGAATTATCTGAGGACGTCAGACACAAGATTGTAGTCAAGCATGGACAATCTCAATGCTACAAGTCCCTCTCCAGAGACCTTGATGTTCCTGTTTCCACCGTACGTAATGTTATCGAGATGGTTGAGGCCCATGCCACTGTAGCCAACCTCACTGGACGTGGCCGCAAAGAGAAAACTTGATGGAAGATTGCAGCGAAGGATTGTTAGAATGGTGGATAAGCAACTCGGCCAACTGCTACACATATTCAAGCTGACCTTCAGACACAAGGTAGGACAGTTTCCTGTCGCACCATCCGTCGCCAACTCAATGGAAGGGGGTTATATGGTAGGAGACCCAGGAGGACCCCACTGCTGAGAGAAAGACTGGAAAGCCTGACTGCAATTTGACAAAACAGACTTGAGCATGCCTTTCTGACAACCCAGTGTCAGAACACTGGGTCTCCGTCAAAGGTCATTTGTCTTCCAGCAGGACAATGGCCCCAAACACACTTCAAAAAGCACCCAGGAATGGTTAATGACAAAACGCTGGACTGTTCTGAAGTGGCCAGCAATGAGTTCAGATCTAAATCCAATTGAAAACAGCGCCCTTCTAATCTGGGAGAACTGGAGCAGTTTGCACAAGACGAGTGGCCCAAACTGCCAGTACAGAGGTGCAGGAAGCTCGTCGTTGGCTACAGGAAGCGCTTGATTGCAGTTATTTTGACCTAAGGTTGTGCTTCCAAATATTAAGTCAAGGGTATCAATAATTTTGTCAATGTCATTTTTGTTTATTTTTTAAATTTAAATGGATCTGAAGTTCTGAATAAAAAACAAAGGTTCTGTAATATTAACAGTGAAATAAAGAATTGTGGAGACCAAATACTTTGTTCAATTTCAACTTATTTTTAGGGAAAATTGTGAGTTACTTGAAAAAAGTACAAGGATGCTATTTTTTGGGGCCACGACTGTATACAAAATGCCAATCCCAAGCTACTTATAGTCAACACATGTATTGATTGTATCAAGTCAATGTAAGAATCAAACACACAATAGTCGAGTTGCAAGCACCATGGTCCTACCGACTGAGCCATTGGAACCAGAATTCAGTATATGATTTTAATGTGATCGAGACATATTTAAAAAGCAGAAGTGGTCCATTTTCAAAGGTCCGGCCCTTTAATGCATTCCATCAACAAATATATAAACTGCGTCAATATCACAGTCATAATTGTATCCATTAACAAAGAGTCATATCAAAAGGTTATGTCATGCCCATTGTTGTCTCTGCTTCAAACAAATGTCCTTAAAGCCCACCAGCCAGCCATACTGAAGAGACGACTGGGCAGTGACAGAGATTCCCAGCCAGCCATACTGAAGAGACGACTGGGCAGTGACAGAGATTCCCAGCCAGCCATACTGAAGAGACGACTGGGCAGTGACAGAGATTCCCAGCCAGCCATACTGAAGAGACGACTGGGCAGTGACAGATATTCCCAGCCAGCCATACTGAAGAGACGACTGGGCAGTGACAGAGATTCCCAGCCAGCTATACTGAAGAGACGACTGGGCAGTGACAGAGATTCCCAGCCAGCCATACTGAAGAGACGACTGGGCAGTGACAGAGATTCCCAGCCAGCCATACTGAAGAGACGACTGGGCAGTGACAGAGATTCCCAGCCAGCCATACTGAAGAGACGACTGGGCAGTGACAGAGATTCCCAGCCATACTGAAGAGACTACTGGGCAGTGACAGAGATTCCCAGCCAGCTATACTGAAGAGACGACTGGGCAGTGACAGAGATTCCCAGCCAGCCATACTGAAGAGACGACTGGGCAGTGACAGAGATTCCCAGGTGTACTGTTGTAATCAAATTGAACTGCCATCCTTTCTGTAATGCAGGGTATTCAACCTGGAGTCTTATTTTTTAAATGATAAATATATATATATACCCCAAAAAATAAGTTCTTTTTTATTCATGTTTTTATGAATATCACGAGAAACAGCAGAATAAACGCATTTTAATTGACTTATCTACAGTAGAAAAGAGGAGAATAAAACTACTAGTAAGCTTTCTTCGCTTGAACATACATTTTTGCCAACACATAGCTAAACTTTGTTTATACAGCTAAACAGCTGGAGTTACCTTTCTAGCTAATAGGCTGTTAGAGTTACACTTCCTCTAACAAATCCAATGTGGGGAGGTCAAAATAATGAAAAACTTCTAAATCCATTCATTATAAAATGTTGATTAGTTCTCCTTGCCATTATCTGTCACCTAATGATAAGACAAGACGTGGGAACATTGACATTTTTTGCTAAT
Source organism: Oncorhynchus nerka (assembly GCF_034236695.1). NCBI lineage: Eukaryota > Metazoa > Chordata > Actinopteri > Salmoniformes > Salmonidae > Oncorhynchus > Oncorhynchus nerka. Next base: position 3,572,720 of record NC_088411.1, read on the forward strand.
ATATGAAGGGGGTCCCTGGGTCACTGTTTGCCTGGGACGAGGTTTCTGGGTAAGATTGAAGGCCCCTGCTGTAATGCATTGGCATACTCCCCTCTGGTGGTACAGGCTACATATTGCAGACTTGATTTATGATACAGAGCAGCAACATTGTAAAAGGCAGCCGACCCTGACTGGCAGGTACCATCCATTAAATTGATAAAGACTTAATTTAAGTGGGTTGAGAAGTACTGAACGAAGACACCATTTTGTGTGTTGCCTTTCTCAGGTCCTCTTTGTTCTGGAATGGGTGGGAAGAAGAAGAAAAAGATGATGTATCTGACAACCAAAAATGCAGGTAAGTTTTTTTTCGTGCCAAAATGACCGTTCGTAAACGTAACAATGTTTGAAACTGCTGCCATTGTATTCTTTACTTGTAAACTTGATTAGAAAACAGTGTAAACGGTTGTCAATGTGGTATGCTATATTGTGTATGTGCAGCATGAATTAGATTAGGTAAAGTAATACTGATAGTAATACTGATTATGTGGATGCCTGATATCAATATGTTCCTGTTCAGAGTTTGATCGGCACGAGCTGAGGATCTACGAGGAGGTTGCCAAGGTTTCCCCGTTTCGCCGGAAGACGTTGGTTCTGATTGGAGCACAGGGAGTGGGCCGCCGCAGTCTAAAAAACAAACTGTTGGTGTCAGACCCCCTGCGCTACGGGACCACCATCCCCTGTGAGTAGCACTACAGTAGTATTTAACACAAGCCATTGACATTGACCCTCTGTGATTTATGCCATATTAAAACAAATATTTTAAAAACATACCATTTAGAAATACAAATACTGTATTCACATTTGTATGAGATACAAGGACTACATTTCTTTATTCTGTGTGCGTTGCTCCGCACTGTGCTTGTCAGTTGCTACACCTTTCTGTACATCACCCAACAACAACCGTCAATCTCTCTTTATTACCTGTTTCCAGTTACTTCGAGGAAACCCAAGGTGGATGAGAAGGATGGACAGATGTATTCGTTCATGACTCGCACTGAGATGGATACGGACATTAAGAACGGACGCTTCCTGGAGCACGGCGAGTACGACGGGAACCTCTACGGCACCAAGATCAACTCCATCCATGCGGTGGTGGATGCTGGAAAGATCTGCATCCTGGATGTCAACCCACAGGTAGACTATAGCATCTGGGCATCTTTATTCATTCATCGGTGTAATACTCCAGACACATTTTCTCTGCATCAATGTCTAGAGAAGAGGTTGATCTTGACCTTTTTCTTTCTTTTTGAAAGGACAACAGAATTGGGTCTCCCCTTCGTATGTTATTGTTTTATTGAGATTGTGTTGTCTACATTACCACTATGCCAAACTTTGGCACATAGATCAGTGAAGTAATAGGATTATTATAGAACGTTCTTATTTTTTGAACCAAAGCCAAGGTTTACATTACGGAGATGAAATGGAAGGAATGGAAAACTTTAATGAGTGTCAATATTCCCAAGTGGTTCATAGCTAATTTGATTAGCTCGTTACTGCATTAGCATCTACTACTAATCTGTGATTAAAACTGCGTTTCAACTATTTAATTTCTTTCTGCAGGCACTTAAGGTTCTGCGGACATCAGAGTTCCTTCCCTACGTGGTGTTTATTGAGGCTCCAGATTACGAGGTCCTCAAAGCCATGAATAAGTCTGCCAAAGAAGCCGGAGTGATGACTAAGCAGTTAACGGTGAGTCCCAGACAGACTGGACAGTTGTATCATAGCTACATCATTGTTCCAGTTAGCAGAATATGTTTGTTTGAAACACCTTAAAATGTATGACTGGTATGTTGAACATGCAATAACCCTAGCAAATCATCATATTTATTTACAGTTTTTCTCAATTGCTAAAACACTAAAACCCATTGGCTGAACAAAGTTCCCAGTTGCCTGGACTCATTTAGCTAATTATGCAGTCTGTTGTCAATACCTTAAACCATTTCACATGATAAAACACAATTTGCAGACTTTTCAGCAAAACTCTAAACACATTCTCATTCTCAAAACACATTCTGCACTCTAATGCACATGTCATCCATACTGGTAAACACAAGTGGCAACAATCAAATACAAATAGAGAATATATGTCATTGATTGAACACAACCACTCAAAATTGATTTAACCTGTTTCAAAGGATGCGACACAACCAATATAAGCCAGTTCAGAGAGCAAACAGGTTGTTGAAGGTGGGAAGGAGAAAGTCTGAGAATGGATACTGTAGTACAGTGCATTGTAGGCTGTATACTGTACAATGGATGAATTGTATGGCCCTGAACATTGTGCTTTCCATTTATTAACAGTACTGACTGCTCAATAGATTTTGACTGGTTGCAGGTTCATATCAACAAAGAACAAGAATTACAGTATCACAGAGACAAAGGACAAGTTTGTGAGATGCAGGGTACAGTCCTGTAAAAATAGGGGTAAAGGAGGAGGAAGAACAAAAAACAAAATTGCAAAGAGCAAAGCAGAGTAGTATTTTCTGATCAATTTTGAGCTACTATGATAGAACATGTTTTCGTTCATCAAAGGACAATGATGGAAAAATATGAATATTTTTTTTGATTAAAAATGTACTTCTCCCTGAGAATTGTATGTTTTGAACAATGTGTTTTCTATTTTTCTGTGTATTGTTTACTGACTGCTTGAGAGTATATATCATTTTGATCACGTTGTTTATGATTTGAGAGCAGTGTTTGATTTTGAACACAGGTAAAACTGTTTTGGGGCGAATGTTTCATTTTGCAAGAGGGGTCAGAGGTTATGTAAATTAGTGCATGAAGATGAGGTTTTGTGTTTAATGTTTTCAGGAAATGGAGCAAGGTTTCAGTAATTGTGTTTTAGCAATTGAGAAAAACTGTAATAAGCCCATTAACACCTTATTAATTTCTGACTGTGTACCACTAATCTCAGTGTTACATCACCCCTTGTTACCGTCTCGGTCATGTCATAGTATCAGTTTGACCTGATGTACAGTCCTACATCAGCACCCCTACTCTCAGACGCTTTTTGAATGGGCACAATTATTTGTACGCAAATAAGTCATATTTGTCCGTGATTTTATTATAATTGTGATTTTATTTATTATAATTGATTTATTTCACCTTTATTTAACCAGGTAGGCCAGTTGAGAATAAGTTCTCATTTACAACTGTGACCTGGCCAAGATAAAGCAAAGCAGTGTGATATAAACAACAACATGGAGTTACACATGGAATAAACAAACATACAGTCAATAACACAATAGAAAAAAGTATATACTGTATACAGTGTGTGCAAATGAGGAGGTAAGGCAATACATAGGAAATAGTAGCAAAGTAATTACAATTTAGAAAATGAACACTGGAGTGATAGATGTGCAGGTAATGATGTGCAAGTAGAAATGCTGTGAGGTGCAAAAGAGCAAAAAAGTAAATAAAAACAATATGGGGATGAGGTAGGTAGATTGGATGGGCCATTTACAGATGGGCTGTGTACAGCTGCAGCGAAAGGCAAGCTGCTCAGATGCTTAAAGTTAGTAAGGGAGGAAAAAGTCTCCAACTTCAGCGATTTTTGCAATTCGTTCCAGTCATTGGCAGCAGAGAACTGGAAGGAAAGGTGGCCAAAGGAGGTGTTGGCTTTGGGAATGACCAGTGAGATATACCTGCTGGAGCGCTTGCTACGGGAGGGTGTTGTTATAGTGACCAGTAAGCTGAGATAAGGCGGAGCTTTACCTAGCATAGACTTATAGATGACCTGGAGCCAGTGGGTCTGGCGACGATTATGTAGCGAGGGCCAGCTGACGAGAGCATACAGGTCGCAGTGGTGGGTGGTATATGGGGCTTTGGTGACAAAACGGATGGTGCTGTGATAGACTGCACCCAGTTTGCTGAGTAGAGTGTTGGAGGCTATTTTGTAAATGACATCGCCGAAGTCGAGGATCGGTAGGATCGTCAGTTTTACAAGGGTATGTTTGGCAGTGTAAGTGAAGGAGACTTTGTTGTGAATTAGGAAGCCGATTCTAGATTTAATTTTGGATTGGAGATGATTAATAGGACTCTGGAAGGAGTTTACAGTCTAGCCAGACACCTAGGTATTTGTAGTTGTCCACATAATCTAGGTCAGAACCGTCCAGAGTAGTGATGCTATTTGGGCAGGCGTGTGCAGGCAGCGATCGGTTGAAAAGCATGCATTTAGTTTTACTAGCGTTTAAAAGCAGTTGGAGGCCACGGAATGAGTGTTGTATGGCATTGAAGCTTGTTTGGAGGTTAGTTAACACAGTGTCCAAAGAAGGGCCAGATGTATACAGAATAGTGTTGTCTGCGTAGAGGTGGATCAGGGAATCACCCGCAGCAAGAGCGACATCGTTGGTATATACAGAGAAGAGAGTCGGCCCGAGAATTGAACCCTGTGGTTCCCCCATAGAGACTGCCAGAGGTCCGGGTAACAGGCCCTCCGATTTGACACACTGAACTCTATCTGAGAAATAGTTGGTGAACCAGGCGAGGCTGTCATTTGTGAAACCAAGGCTGTTGAGTCTGCCGATAAGAATACAGTGATTGACAGAGTCAAAAGCCTTGGCCAGGTCGATGAAGGCGGCTGCACAGTACTGTCTTTTATTGATGGTGGTTATGATATCGTTTAGTACCTTGGGTGCCCCTCAGCCACGCTCGTGACCAGCTCGGAAACCGGATTGCACAGCGGAGAAGGTGCGGTGGGATTCGAAATGGTCAGTGATCTGTTTGTTAACTTGGCTTTCAAAGACTTCAGGAAGGCAGGGCAGGATGGATATAGGTCTATAACATTTTGGGTCTAGAGTGTCACCCCCTTTGAAGAGGGGGATGATCGTGGCAGCTTTCCAATCTTTAGGGATCTCGGACGATACAAAAGAGAGTTGAACAGACTGGTAATAGGTGTTGCAACAATGGCGGCGGATAATTTTAGAAAGAGAGGGTCCAGATTGTCTAGCCCAGCTGATTTATACGGGTCCAGGT